>NC_140996.1:110195876-110629382 GCF_052327205.1 Somniosus microcephalus
CGACTGGGGGGGAAGAGAGAGAACATCTGGGGGGGGAAGAGAGAGTGCGAATGGGCGGGGAAGAGAGAGAGCGACTGGGGGGGGAAGAGAGAGAGCGACTGGGGGGGAAGAGGAGAGAGAGACTGGGGGGGAAGAAAGAGAGCGACTGGGGGGAAGAGAGAGAGCGACTGGGGGCGGAAGAGAGAGAGCGACTGGGGGGGGAAGAGAGAGAGCGACTGGGGGGGGAAGAGAGAGAGCGACTGGGGGGGGAATAGAGAGAGCCACTGGGGGGGGAAGAGAGAGGGCGACTGGGGGGAATAGAGAGAGCCACTGGGGGGGAAGAGAGAGAGCGACTGGGGGGGAAGAGTGAGAGCGACTGGGGGGGAAGATAGAGAGCGACTGGGGGGGAAGAGAGAGGGGTGACTGGGGGGAAGAGAGAGCGACTGGGGGGGAAGAGAGAGTGACTGGGGGGGGAAGAGAGAGAGCGACTGGGGGGAAGAGAGGAGAGCGACTGGGGGGGAAGAGAGAGAGCGACTGGGGGAAGAGAGAGAGCGACTGGGGGGGAAGAGAGAGAGCGGCTGGGGGGAAGAGAGAGAGCGACTGGGGGGGAAGAGAGAGACGACTGGGGGGGAAGAGAGAGAGCGACTGGGAGGAAGAGAGAGAGCGACTGGAGGGGAAGTGAGAGAGCGACTGGGGGGAAGAGAGAGAGCGACTGGGGGGGAAGAGAGAGAGCGACTGGGGGGGGAAAAGAGCGACTGGGGGGGAAGAGAGAGAGCGACTGGGGAAGAGAGAGAGCGACTGGGGGGGGAAGAGAGAGAGCGACTGGGGGGGAAGAGAGAGAGCGACTTGGGGGGAAGAGAGTGAGCGACTGGGGGGGAAGAGCGAGAGCGACTGGGGGGGAAGAGAGAGTGACTGGAGGGGAAGAGAGAGAGCGACTGGGGGGAAGAGAGAGAGCGACTGGGGGGGGAAGACAGAGAGCGACTGGGGGGAAGAGAGAGGGCGACTGGGGGGAAGAGAGAGCAACTGGGGGGAAGAGAGAATGACTGGGGGGGAAGAGAGAGAGCGACTGGAGGGGAAGAGAGAGAGCGACTGGGGGGGAAGAGAGAGAGCGACTGGGGGGGAAGAGACAGAGCGACTGGGGGGGGAAGAGAGAGAGCGGCTGGGTGGAAGAGAGAGAGCGACTGGGGGGGGAAGAGAGAGAGCGACTGGGGGGGAAGAGAGAGAGCGACTGGGGGGAAGAGAGAGAGCGACTGGGGGGGAAGAGAGGAGAGCGACTGGGGGGAAGAGGAGAGAGCGACTGGGGGGAAGAGAGAGAGCGACTGGGTGGGAAGAGAGAGAGCGACTGGGGGGGAGTAGAGAGAGCGACTGGAGGGGAAGAGTGAGAGCGACTGGGGGGGGAAGATAGGGAGCGACTGGGGGGGGAAGAGAGAGAGCGATGGGGGGAAGAGAGAGAGCGACTGGGGGGGGAAGAGAGAGAGTGACTGGGGAGGAAGAGAGGAGAGCGTCTGGAGGGGGAAGAGAGGCTAATGAGGTTATTTAGTCAGTTTTTTTGAACATTTTTAAAAACTAAACATGCCTATAACACTCCCCCCCTCCCTCACACACACACTCCCCCCCTCCCTCACACACACACTCCCCCCCTCCCTCACACACACACTCCCCCCTCCCTCACACACACACTCCCCCCTCCCTCACACACACACTCCCCCCCTCCCTCCACACACACACTCCCCCCCCTCCCTCACATACACACTCCCCCTCCCTCACACACACACTCCCCCCTCCCTCACATACACACTCCCCCCTCCCTCACATACACACTCCCCCCCTCCCTCACATACACACTGCCCCCCTCCCTCACACACACACTCCCCCCTCCCTCACACACACACTCCCCCCTCCCTCACATACACACTCCCCCCTCCCTCACATACACACTGCCCCCCTCCCTCACACACACACTCCCCCCCTCCCTCACACACTCCGCCCCTCCCTCACACACACACTCCCCCCCTCCCTCACACACACACTCCCCCCTCACACACACACTCCCCCCCCTCCCTCACACACACACTCCTTCCCCTCCCTCACACACACACTCCCCCCCTCCCTTACACACACACTCCCCCCCCTCCCTCACACACACACTCCCCCCCCTCCCTCACACACTCCCCCCTCCCTCACACATCCACCCCTCCCTCACAGACACACTCCCCCCCCACACACACACTTCCCCCTCCCTCACACACACACTCCCCCCCTCCCTCACACACACTCCCCCACTATCTCACACACATACTCCCCCCCTCCTTCACACACACACTCCCCCCCCTCTCCCTCACACTACACACACTTCCCCCTCCCTCACACACACACTCCCCCCCTCCCTCACGCACACACTCCCCCCCTCTCCCTCACACACACACTGCCCCCCCCCTCACACACACACTCTCCCCCCCCTCTCAATTCAATTCAATTCAATTCAATTCAAATCGCTTTATTGGCATGATGACAAAGTACATCTTATGTTGCCAAAGCATCGAAAAACATTCATGGTTGTACACAAAAATACAGATCTATCCATACAGTGTATAAACCAGATATATCCCTGAGTGTATAAATATACATTCATATAATTTGTATATATTCTTTTCTTATATTTAGTGGTTGTCCCTCTGTTTATGGCAAGCTGTAACATAGTGTGCCGCTAAGGTTACACAATTTCTCACTTCCCCTAGTAGGTATGGGAGTTTTTGGTCGTCATTCAAATTTCTGAATTCCGGGCATATTTTTGTGAATTTTGGGTAGAAATTCTCCCTTATGCCCTGATATTTTCTACAAGCTGTGAGGGAGTGCATCTCTGTCTCCACCACTCCCTGACTGCAGTGAGAGCATAGCCTGTCCTCTCTTGGTAGCCGGGTCTGCCTGTGTCTACCTTTTTCGATCGCCAGGCTATGTTCACTAAGTCTGTACATTGTCAAGGTTTTTCTCAATTTGCTATCCTTTGCCATGGTCAGGTAATCAGCCATGTTGTATTGTATGTTTAGGGCCAAGTAGCAATTGAGTTTGCTTTGGGTTTTTGTTGCTTCTGTCCAATATGATAGATATTTTTCCTTTTGCTTCGCGACGATTGTGTTGGGTCGAATACTTTGTGTTACGCTTTCACTGTCCTGGGGCTGGTTATTGTTAGTAGTGTTATTAGTTGCTTCACTGAGTCCCAGGTCTAGTTGACTGAGGGTATTCCTCTTTATTGTCCTCTCTTGGCATTTCAGGGCTTCGTAATGATAGCATTGGGGGTTGCTCATTTCTAGGCGTTTCCAAAATTTGGTGGCTCTTTTTTGGATAGTGATTATTAATGGATATTGGCCTAGTTCTGCCCTGCATGCATTGTTTATGGTTTTCCTTTGAGTCCGGAGGATACTTTTACAGAATTCTGCATGTATGATCTCAATTGGGTGTTTGTGCCATTTTGCAAATTCTTGTTGTGTTAGCGGTCCCCACACCTCACTGCCATAGAGTGCAATTGGTTCAATTACTGATTTAAAAATTTTGAGCCAAATGCTAATTGGGATTTCTATTTGGATTGATTTTTTAATGGCATAGAAAGCCCTTCTTGCTTTCTCTTTCAGTTCACGACACGATGGGCCGAAGGGCCTCTATCCGTGCTGTATAACTCATTCACAGCCAGATGAAAATTTCCCGTAGAACTGATTTTTAAGCCCAAGTATGTGTAGTTAGTGGTTTGTTCAATTTTGGTTGTTCCTAGTGTGAAATTTATTTGGGGTCCCTGATGTCTGGATCTTTGCTGGAACACAAGGACTTTGGTTTTTTGGGGATTTATTGTCAGGGCCCAGGTCTGGCAGAATGACTCCAGCAGATCCAGGTTCTGCTGTAGACCCTCCTTTGTTGGTGACAGCAGAACCAGGTCATCTGCATAGAGGAGGAATTTAACCTTGGATTCATATAGGGTGAGGCCGGGTGCTGTGGATTGTTCAAGTAGTTTTGTCAGTTCATTTATGTAAATATTAAAGAGTGTCGGTGAGATGGGCGAGCCTTGCGTCACCCCCCGCCCTTGTGGGAAGTATTTTGTTTGTTTGCCTCCAATTTTAACTGCACATTTGTTGTTTGTATACATTGATTTAATTACATCATATGTTTGTCCCCCTACCCCGCTTTCGATAAGTTTCAGGAATAAACCTTCATGCCAGATGGAATCGAAGCCTTCCGGAAATCTATAAAGCAGCGTAGATTTTGCTTTTGTTTTGATGAACGTGTTTGTCTATTAGGGTCTGTAGGGTGAAGATATGATCTGATGTTCTATAGTTTGGCAGGAATCCAATTTGGCTTTTACTCAAGACATTGTGCTCCTCAAGGAAGTTTATAAGTCTTTTGTATATGATACTACAGAATACCTTCCCCAGGTTACTGTTTATGCAGATGCCTCGATAGTTATTTGGGTCGACTTTGTCCCGACTTTTGTATATGGGCGTTATGAGTCCTTTGTTCCAGATATCAGGGAAGTAACCGACACTCAGAACCAAGTTGAAGAATTTTAGGATAGCCAGTTTCATTTTATCGTCTGTGTGTTTAATCACCTCGCTTAGTATGCCGTCTGCACCGCAAGCTTTTCCTGGTCGCAGGTCCTTGAGTTTTTCAACTAGTTCTTTTTCTGTTATTATGGAGTCTAGCGGGTTTTGGTTAACTTTTATGGCCATTTCGAGCTTTTCCAGTTTTTTGCATATTTGATGTTGCTCTGGCCTTAGTGTGTTTTTCTGGTATGATTTTTCAAAGTGGTTTTCCCATGTGTCTCCATTTTGAATGGCCAATTCGTCGTGTTGTTTTTTGTGTAATGTATTCCAGTTGTCCCAGAAACAATTGGAATCAATGGATTCCTCAATGGAGCTGAGTGTATTCTTAATATACTGCTCTTTTTTGGTTCTGAGTGTGTTTCTGTATTGTGTTAGTGTCTGACAATAAGTAAGGCGTAATTCCTCATTTTCTGGCTGTCTGTGTTTTTGGTTTGATATTTTTCTAAGTTTTTTCCTCATGTTATGACAATCTGGGTAAAACCATTTTTCATAGTTTTTAGTTTTGGGTTTGTTCTTGCGAGCTTTCAAGTTTGACCTTGTTGCCAAATTATCAAAAATATTGTTTAGGTTATTCACTGCCCGGTTTACGCCTTCTTTATTGTGAGTGTATATGTTATCCAGAAAGGTGTCCAATAGAGCTTGAGTTGATTCATTGCTAATTGCTTTCTGGTATTTTTACGTGCTGTTTTTGGCCCATCTGTACGATTTTTTGGTGTTGTACAGCTTACTGGGTTCTGTTTCTGTGTTGGTTGTTTCTGTCTTTTTAAGATAGATAGGCCTAGAAATTCAGTTGCGTTCGCCAGCCGTTAGCGCCTTAGGAGGAGTAGATCTCGAGCGCTAGGCACTTAGCGGCCGGGCGCAGAACGATTTGCGCCTACGCCCAACTTCAGTAGACATTTAGCGCCGGCGCAAAGTGTTTGCGCGCGTTCAGCTGCGCGCGCAACTTATGACGTCATTTCGTCATGCAACGCCCTTTGTGCGCCCCAAACCGGAACTTCCGTCACGCCCGCCCAATGTGGGCGTGGCGGTGTTAAGAACTGTGAAGTGGAACGCAGCAGAGGCCCTGCGGGCCTCGGGGAGCGCTAATTAAAAGGCACTTACACTGAACTATAAAGGCCAGCCATTTTGCTGCAATGACTTTAGTGCAACGGATTTCTGGACAGAGACCAAGAAAGACACCTTACTGATTTGCCCCAACATAGGAGAGGTATTTTTGGCTTCTGGCCAGAGCTTGGAAATTTGACTCATTGTGATTTCACTGTTTGCAAGTGTATTATGGGGGCTGCATGGGGTTCCAACCCTCAGTTCCAGCATTATGTGCGAAGGGCTCGCAGACGCTGTGTGAGAGGGGCAGCCATGCCTAGACGCAGAGGGGGCATCAGGCGCCGGCAACGTAGGCCTTACCCACTCAGGGAATACCGCCAGCAGGTGTCCTATTTCACCATGACTGCCGTGCAGTGTGTTAAGAGGCTGTGCTTCAGAAGGGAGGTGGTTGCAGAGATCTGCCAGCTGCTTCACAGAGATCTGCGTCCACAGCTGATGTGCAGGACGTCTCTGTCGGTGGAAGTGAAGGTCACGGTGGCTCTGAACTTTTATGCAAGCGGCTCCTTCCAAGCCGCTGCTGGGGACATAGCTCACATCTCCCAGTTCGCCGTGTATCGCTGCATCCGGCAGGTCACCGATGCCCTTTTCGCAAGGAGACACCAATTCATCTCCTTCCCCATGACCCTAGAGAGGCAGAAGCAGCGTGCAGTCGGATTTGCGAGGATCGCCGACTTCCCCATGGTGCAGGGTGCCATTGACTGCACGCATGTGGCTTTGCGGGCACCTATCGACAATGCCGAGGATTACCGCAACCGGAAGGGCTACCATTCCCTCAATGTACAGCTGGTGTGTGACCACAGGCAGCGCATCCTAGCTGTCAATGCCCGCTTTCCAGGCAGCAGCCACAATGCATTTATCCTGCGCCAGACTACTGTGGCTGACATGTTCCAGGCACAGCCTCCCCCAAGAGGATGGCTTATCGGGGACAAAGGCTATCCTTTGTGTACATGGCTCATGACCCCGCTCCGCGCGCCCAGGACCCCTGCTGAGGAGGCATACAACGAAAGCCATCAAGCCACAAGGAACAGCATAGAGCAAACGATTGGCGTCCTCAAGCAACGATTCCGCTGCCTGGATCGCTCCGGCGGAACACTGCAGTATTCGCCGGATAGAGTCTCCGAGTTCGTCGTCGTTTGCTGCATGCTGCACAACCTGGCTATCCGCAGGACTCAGGCACTGCCACCTCACGTTGGACCACCACCTCAGGAGGACGAGCAGGAGGACCATGAGGAGGAGGAGGAGGAGGAGTACCAGCCCAGGAGGGAGCCACAAGGTCCAAGGGCTGTCCGTCGGCGGCTTATTGAACGACACTTCTAGGCCCCCTGTCAGGGAATGGCTTGTGGCAATGAAGGCACATGAATGCAGCCGCTCCGCAAGCCCTCAGCCGGTTAACGCAACAACCACTTGAAACATCACACATGGACAAGCTGAATAAATAAAAAGCTTTATTGAACAAACTCAGGGCCCTTCCCACATGAAACCCAAAAACAGACAACACCCCCAAAAAACACTCAAATACATATCTCACTCCCACAACCTGGGGAGGAATAACAAAACTTGTCCATCCAAATGGCCTTCATCCTCGGCCTTACCAAAAGAACCCCCCCCCACAGACAACACAACCACCCCCATATAAAAAACATTTGCCTCATCCTCGGCCTTACCAAAAGAACCCCCCCCATAGGCAAGACAACCACCCCCATATAAAAAAACATTTGCCAACACACTCTACTTTGTGTGCCGAGAGGGCGAGTCCTTGTCCAGGCTTTTCCGGCCCCTGACCGACCTGCTGCTCCGCCTCAACCTGGGCCCTGTGGGTGCTGCAAGGCTGGGGGAAGGCTCCTGAGGGGCACATTGCGTGACGGCAGATGCCCTTGGGGGTCGGCCTAGACGAGCTCTGGCCCTCGAGGGGCCGGCTGCTGACTGCTGCAGCTGTGGCTGGGCAGCATCAGTCCCTCCAGCAGATCATCGCAGCTTCGCTGGGGGAGTGGCAGTGGCGGCTGCAGCAATGGGGGCAAGCTGGCTGATGCCAGGCGCTCGCTGCTCGCCTGAGACACTGGCACTCGGACGGGCTGGCACTGCAGCAAGCGCAGCAATCTGGTGAAGGCCAGACCGCAGTGCTGCTGCAGCGCGGCGGGTGCCCTGGCGATGCCTGCCTGACACAGCGAGTGTGGCAGCAGTGAGTGCCCGTACTGCCCTGGTCTGTGCCTGCATCAGACCAGCCAGTGACTGCACGGCACCACTGATCAACTGTCCACTCGCTGCCTGTGCTGCCCTGAATTCGTCCCGACTCGCGTCCTGTGCTGCCCTGAATTCGTCCCGACTCGCGACCTGTGCTGCCCTCAATTCGGCCCGACTCGCGTCCTGTGATGCCCCGAATTCGGCCCGACTCGCGTCCTGTAATGCCCCGAATTGTTCGAGACCCCTGGCCTGTGCTGCTGCGAGTTGTTCGAAACCCCTGGCCTGTGAGGCCCCGAAATCGGACACACTATGAGCCAGGGACTCGATGGCCTCAGGCAACCATGCCACAACCCCCATGAACTCGGTGTGCCGACGATCCGAGTCCGCGGACATTTGATCAAGGAGGCGCACCTCCTGGGCGAGGACCGTCTCCGGACTGGAGGCCGGACTCTCCCTCTGGGGAGAAGGCCGCCGAGCTGGCCGACCCTTCCCACGTGGCTGCACGCCACTGGGCCCAGGAGCTACACTCCCCTGCAACACTTCCCCCCTCTGGGGAGAAGGCAGCCGAGCTGCCCGACCCTTCCCGCGTGGCTGGACGCCACTGGGCACAGGAGCTACACCCCCCTGCAACACTTCCCCCTGGCTCTCCTCCAGGGAAGACGTGTCCCCTCCATTGCCATCCCCTGGCGCGGATGAGGGTTCCCCCGATGTGCTACCTTCCTCTTGCTCCTCCTCGTCCTCCTCTTCCGAGGGACTGACACTCGCAGCTTCAGGGACCTCCTCCTCACCAGCTGAAAGCAGGAAGGCACAAGAGTAGCTTTAGAGTGAGGACAGGGCGTCAGCGAGGGAGGCATGAGTGGTGGCATTCTGTGCATTGGTCGGACAGTGGCAAAGGATGTAGATCTGCAGCGCAAGGGGAACGAGAGAGGTCCAAACGGTCATGTCCTTACCATTGGGGCCCAGCACAGGGTCGGCATCTCCAATTGCAACGGGGCCAATCACCCGGGCACCCATGAGTCGACCCACACGCTCCTCCAGGTCACTGAGCTGCTGGAACTGGGCACGGCCTCCCCCGGTGACAGTCCGGCTCTTCAGATTCTGGGCCAGCTTGGCCTGCAAGAGAAAGGACGGCCTCTAAGTACAGTGTGGTGCCCTGTTGTTGTGTGCACTGCCTCCCATGGTCGAATAGCTTGGCCAGTGTGGTGCCCTCTTGTTGTGTGCACTGCCTCCCATGGTCGAATAGCTTGGCCAGTGTGTAAAGTGCAGAAAGTGCAATTGATGTTCATGACAGTGCCATAGCTGCTGGATGAGGGCTGGCCATTAGGCCTTTGAGGTCCCTTTGCCCATAATGTGAGGTGCACATGCAAGGATGAGGAGGACACTGGAAAGGGTACTCACCCTGACAATCCGAGTGAGGTCGTTAAACTTTTTCCGGCATTGGACACCAGTCCTGGGGACATCGCAGGTGGCTGTGACCCTCTGGGCGATTTCCCTCCAGGCTCTCCTGTACACCCTCTTGGGAGGCTTCTTGCCACTGTCCGGGAACAAGATATGGCTTCTCTTCTCCAAAGCCCTAACCAGCACCTTTAAATCATGGGCAGAGAAGCGCTGCGCTCGCTCACGGGCCCTCTGCATCCTTCCTGGCGCTATTTCTCTCCAGCAGCAGTGTTTAGGCCTAGCTGGAGGGCTGCAGTATCCAGGGCGTGGCAGCAGACCAAGTCGACCCGTCCCCCTTTAAGAGCTGGCCGGCGCCAGGGTGTCTGCTGTCAATCAAAACATGACCGCACCTGCGCTGCGCCCGGCCTCGGCGGTATCAGTCTGCACCGCCGGCTTAGTGCCTAAAGATAGCCGTGCAACGCCAGTTTTAGCGCTCGAGCAAACTCCTTGGCCAAAGCTACTGAATATCGGCGAAGCGGCCTCCACTTTCCGGCGGGTGCAAACTTTAGCGGCCGCCCGACTTTACCGCCCCAAAAGTGGCTATACTGAATTTCTAGGCCATAGTAATTTGACTGTGGTCTGACAGTGTTGTTTGTGGTTTGACTGTGAATGCTCTGAAAGAGGATGGGTCTAAATCCGTAATCATATAGTGTACGGTGCTACAACCAAGAGGTGAGCAATAGGTCGATCTTCCTAGGAGGTCTCCCATGAACCTACCATTGACAATGTACAGACCCAGGCTTCGACAGAGCTGCAGGAGCTGTTTTCCGTTGGTATTTGTCTGCTTGTCGCAGTTATGCCTGTATGGATGGGAAGGGATACCGAAGTGGTTATTCCCGAATATGTAATTGTTTCCCTGATTATTGGTGAAGTCTGGTACGTCGCCAGTTCTTGAATTGAGGTCACCACAGATCAACACGTTCCCCTGGGCCTGGAATTGGATAATCTCCCTCTCCATGTTGGAGACGGTGTCCTCTTTAAAGTACGGGGATTCCATTGGGGGGATATAGAGTGCCCAAATGAAAACATCTTGGGGGTTAGAGATAATCCCCCTCTCTCCCTCACACACTCTCCCTCACACACTCTCCCTCTCCCCCTCTCCTCTCCCTCCTTTCCTGTCTCTCCCTGCCTCCCCTCTCCCTCGCTAGCGCCTCAGGCCCGGCCGGACTCACCTCGGTAGCAGAACGGAGTCAGTCCGACAACGGGAGGCCGGGTGCCCAGCGCTCCGAAGCGAGCCCGGGGTTCCTGCTGGTGAACGCGGCGGGCCTTTGGACCCGGTTGGCCGGGCTGCAGGCTCCCGTGTCCGATTGCGATCAGGGACAGCTGTTTGAAAAGCGCCAGTTTTGCCGGTCCCGCACTCACGGCAAGAGAGAGAGGGGGAAGTAGAGAGAGAGGGGGAAGTAGAGAGAGAGGGGGAAGTAGAGAGAGAGAAGGAGAGAGAGAGGGAAGAGGAGCAGGAGAGAGAGAGAGGGAAGAGGAGAGAGAGAGAGAGAGAAATTTTTTGAGCTTCAGGCCTGCCTGCAGCGGGCGGAAAGCAGCCCCGAGTCCCCCCTGCATGAGGGTGAGGAGGAGGGGGGGGACGGCGGCAGTTAGAGTGGAGCGCTGAACTCGAGGCCCAGGCTTTCCGCGCTGCTAGGCCGCGGCTTCGCGCATCCACTACAATAAAGAGATTCCTAAATATTAAAGTTCAGGTTTTGAAGCACCCCATAGCTAAGAAGACAACTGCACAAAAGAACCTAACGGGGTACACACAGAAAGTGGGAAAAATAAAGACACAGAAAGTGTGGGAAAAAAATCGTGAAGAATCAAGATGGCGGCCACTCACCTCGGTTCAGAACGATAAGGCCCGCCCACACATGCACCGATTGGTCAACCGTCAGGTCACTGAACTGTAGGCTTGGTCAATCGTCCTGTCACTCAACACTCAACTGTAGGATGGCCCACCTGCACGCGCAATGAACCCGCCCCCGCGACGCAGCAATTGGTCAACCATCGGTCAACTGTCAGGTCGTTCGACCGCACGATTGGTCAACCTTCACGTCACTCAATGCTAATGAGCGAATGAGCGGTACTTTTCCCATTTAATGAGTGGAATTTTGAACGTTTTTTGGATACCGTGGGCACGATTTTTGACTGACGGAAAAGTAAATATGCCTATGACCGGTCCGTAATCGTAAGCTTTCTTTTGATGTGACGTGCGTGTAGGTACGCTCTATAACTTTCAAACGTATAGAGAACGGACAGGCAGACAGACAGACAGACAGACAGACAGAAAGACAGACAGAAGAGCTCTTTTATATATATAGATGTAGCACCAGTGTACAGGGTGGAGGTAGCAAATTAATTCATATCCTGAGTTAAACGGTATATAGGTCTGTATTCATTGCATTTATCCAGCTAAGCTTGAGGTGATGGGAAATTAAACTGCGAAGCCAGCTGTAGCTCGTGGGAAGATTGGGGAGGATGCCAATTCAACCAGACAGGACAACACACATACAAGATAACATACATCAGAATTGAGTAACAAGGCGACCTTCGTTTGTTTCTGAAGCTACAACATGGTTGCCTAACAGACAAAATGGCTTATATCAAAGTCTGGTGGAACTAATTACAAATATGCTTGCCTTGCAGAAGTAACATGAGCAGGTTACAAGGACAGAATCTGTGCTTTGCAGAGATAGTTTGGACCAATAGGCTGATTGAACAAGAACTGTTATTTTATGAAAACCTGTTACTGAGCCAGACCATCTGGCAGAGACAATGGACGACTGTGGCTCCAGGCTACAAGAATAGATAAGAAGAAGACTACGCTGATAGAGGAGTGGGAATAAGTCAAACAAACAAACAACATGATTAACTGCGGGATGTGGGGAGAAGTGTAAAAATGTCACGCGGATGGATATAATGGAATACTAGAGACTATGATTGATAGATTTGTACCCGCCCCTAGGGCAGGATATGGCTGATAAGATTATGTATAAAAATGTAACTCACTAAACTTTCGGTGGAGTCAGATCTGAGAAGGGTCTCAGAAGGTTCTCCCCAGGCCTGTGAATAAAGACCGTTTTGAACCTCTGATCGAAGTCTGTCATCTGTACTATAGCTCAGCGTCGACCTTGTATATCACTTGGCTTAGTCAGCAGGGTCGTAGACACTGGCCGGTCCCACGGGAACATTGAGCTAGAAAGGTTGAGCACATTTAAATTACCACACATAAATTAGAAAGCTCAGAACATCCTGTGAAAATCGGTAGGTCTGCGATTAAAAGGACATAGGGAGACAGACTCGAGAAAGGGGTGTGGTCTGATAAGCCGGGAAGGCGGCAAATCCTTTAAGCCGGGGAGGCGGCAAAATCCTCTATCTAAGCCAGGAAGGCAGCAAATCCTCTAAGCCGGGAAGGCGGCAAAATCCTCTAAGCCGGGAACACGGCAAAATCCTCTAAGCCGGGGAGGCGGCAAAATCCTCTGAGCCAGGAAGGCGGCAAATAGGCGGTAAAGTCCTATGAATATTGGATCCTTGGGAGTCACGGGGTGATCGACACGGACAAGGGTGGTTGACTATCCCAAACACCTAGCCTGAGCCCGAATTAAGAGGATGTAGTTCCACGTGACAGCCAGGATCAGGTAGGTGTAGGGAACTATAAACACCACAGGATCGTGATCCCGTGACGAGTGAGTGTGCGCAAAATAAGTGTGTGTGGGTGAATGATAGAGTAACATAAGAACCATTGAGAATTAAGTCAGAAGTTATATTGAATGCCTAAAAAGGATGCAGAAATAAAGGAGGGACGGACCATCCCCTTGGGGAGATCCCAACTCCGCCACCTGCTATTTAGCGGACAAAAATCAGAAACTCATTGAATCTATGAAAAAGAAAGGATGGGGTCCCGAAGACAGTGCAGAAAGCCAAAGGGCTTGGTGGAGGGGATAAACCAAAGACAAGGAGGAAAAAGGGGGAATGGTAATCTTAGCTTGTTACCAGAAACAATGTAAGGAATTGAAACAGAAGGAAGAGATAAAGAAGGAATAAAATCTAATATGCAGGCTAACCAATTTGAAAACTCAACAAAGGAAGGGGAAAAAAGACAGGGATTTGGAAAGCCAGGAAAAGCTGCTGAGTCACTGATTTAAAACGGGACAAAAAAGATAAACTTAAAGCTTTACCAACATGGAAGTTATTAACATCTGTGCCGAGACAAATAAAACACAAGATTTGCTGAGTGGAAGGAACCTTAAAAATATGCTGGAATTTCAGTTTGTATGAGAATGTGTGTTAAAGTGTAAAAGTTTTCTTGACTATGAATATTTAAGAAGTTACAGTAATTCTTTTGTCTGAAAGTCTGTCTTTAAAAGAAAGATTCTGTCATGTTTGTTTTAGCTCCACCCACTTCTCTGTGTTAAAAGCGTTTAACTCGTTTGTCTTGTCTTGGATTTTAGAAGTTTTAAGAATGTGCGAATAAGATTGTGCCCCCAGAATTGAAAAAAAAACGTTGAACTAATTTAAGTTAAGCTGGCGTGTAAAAAACTGAGAAGAACAAAAACAATTTGTTTAACAAAAGATAACGTTTCAGTCTAAGATTTAACCTTGGAGTTGCGGTTGCTATGGTGAAATCTTCCAAAGCAGATGGATTTGATTTGTTTAAATGTTGAAAAACTAATTTTTCTCCAGTTATATTCAATGTATATACAGTATTTTGGAAAGACATCTGAAGAAAGAACAATAAGAAATATGACATAATTTACCGTTTTCTGCAAGAATGTGGTATTTTGTTTTGTTTTATCTGTTCACTGTTTTACAAAAGATAAGCTTCAGCCTTGAAGTTACAGTTGCCAATGTGCTTGGAAGAAAATGAATTTGAATGATTACAAGGCATGAGTGATTGTTTGTTTGTTAATGTGGATCTGGATTAAATTGGAGCTATGAGGTTAATTAACCTGTTAAAACCAGACTTTTATTGTGGCCACGGTGAAATTCTGGTTGGTGTAAATTGGTGTAGTCCATATTGAATAAGATAACTCCGCTCCACAAGAACATCCGATAGTGGCATGTCCCTCGACAATATTTAATTGACTACGGTACTGGGAGCCCTACAGGATGCGGGACTAAAGGTAAACCCTAGAAAGGTACAGGTAGTGAAGGATGAAGTAATCTACCTAGGGTACATAATTACATAAGGGAAGAGACAAATGCCCAAAGACAGGTGGGAGGGGCACTAGGACCAAGAGGAAAGCTAGCAGAAGCAGCATGCAACCATTGGCTGCGTGCTTTGATTTATCACAGTCCGTACTTACAAGCAGCTAGAGATGGCAGCAGGAAGGGACTGTGCCAGAGAGGGGAGGGGGCCAAGCAGGTACTAGGGATATTTAATTATTGCCAGAACTTTATCCCAGGATATGCAGAAATGGCCCAGCCTATACAGGATCTGATCAAAGGGGGGAAACCATCCAAGAAGCTGGTGGACTGGGGCCCCGAACATGAAACAGCTTTTGTAAAGTTAAACAAGCTCTCGTAAGCGCTCCTGCCCTGGGACTACCAGACCAGAATAGGCCATTCCACATCTATAACTACCACAGTAAGGATCATTACAATGGCAACGGACAGGTTAAAAAGGAAGTTTGGCTAGAAGGAAGCCTATCAGCTCAGGTAGCAGACTTGGTGGCTCTCACCGAAGCCCTGAGGTTAGCTGAAGGAAAAAGTGTAAACATATACAGATAGTTGGTATGCCTTTGGGGTGGTGCCTGATTACATGGTAGCCTGGAGTAGGCGAGGGTATATGACATCAGGAGGAGGACCCATAAGACATGAGAATATAATCAAGGAATTAGTAGGAGCCTCTCTCCTACCGCAAAAGTGTGCAATAATAAATTAAAGCACACAAGAAGATTACTGACCAACACCAACAGGGCAATGCATGGGCGGACGAGGCAGCAAAGCGGGCAGCTGGGAAAGGGAATCTGACCAATGAAGCCCAAGTGTTCGTGTTTAGTTAAGTGTGAAAACACAATTGTCTTTTTCGATCGGGAATGTTTTCTTTTCATTTACATGAAGTGACGCAATTGCATGCGCCTGATAATGTTTCACTCCACCTTCTTAAAACCTGCAAAGGAGTTAACCCTTTCCACTGACAGCTGTTTAAGTTCACCAAGCAACAACTTTAGTATGAAATTTAAAGATATTGGACATTATTAAATTTAAGTTTCTTAATGTTAAGTTAATATTTCCCCACAGTGATAGAAGGAAAATTATGATTTGATAAATTAACCCCTTGGGCTCTAAGCAGAGTCACAATGGATTACCTTCTTTCTTTAGTTATATGGCAGTTATCTTGTAAACTAATTGTAGCACCATCTCAAACAGCCGGAAGGCTGCTTGGGAGGCTGTCCTGTTACCCAAAAATAAATCTATACAGATAGTTAGAGACATGAGCCAGATCCTCGCATCTATGATAGGAATGGAAGGAGAGGAACACTTTTGCACCAGTGAAGAGGAATTAGAGTATGTAGACAAGATCAGGGAATTACCTTTGACGGAAGCAGACTTAGAGCTATATGTGGACGGGTTCCGTAAATATGTTAGTGGAACACCACGAACAGGTTGGTCCGTGGGAAAGGGAGACGGCACCATCCAGAGGGAAGGAAGATTACCAGAGGATAGTTCAGCACAAGTTGCTGAGCTAACAGCATTGACAAAAGCATTAAAATTGGCAGAAGGAAAATGGGTGAATACCTATACCGATAGCCGCTATGCTTTTGGCACAGTACATGATTATATGGCAGCCTGGAGTAGAAGGGGATACATTGCCTCGGGGGGCAAACCTATACAGCATGAGGACTTAGTAAAGAAATTGGTAGCCGCCTCAGGGTTACCCACTGAAACAGTGGTAGTAAAGGTAAAAGCACATCAGTGAGGGAATTCCCCCACAGAAAAGGGAAATAGAGCCGCGGATCATGCAGCCAGAAAGGTGGTAGAGCAAGAGATTGCAGCGGTAAAAAAGAGCGAAACAGAACCAGAAACGCAGATAGACATAGCTGCTGTTACTGTATTGCCAGAGGATATAGACATATCCAAATTACATAAGGAAGTATCCCAGGAGGAGAAGCAGCTGTGGGAATGAAGGGGTGCAAGAGAAAGGGTGGGGGGAATATGGAGGAAAGAGCAGCAAGTATGTACACCAAGCTGTATACAACAAGCACTAAAGTATGGCATTAACTTGGTTACTGCAGAAGTGAAACATACGTTCAAACAAGTCTGACATAGAAACAGGATTGTCTTTAAGTTCGGAACCAAAACAAAACAGCCGGAAAATTGCTTCAGCACCAAAACCTTCTGTAAGGAGATCAGGAAGGCTCCACAAGCCTGTTATTAAATTGGATTTGTAGTTCATTTGTAGGATTTGTAGTTCATTTAAAAGACAAAAAAGCCAGGAGTTTTTGTTATGTGGTAAATGTAATGCTGGGACAGGTGGGACCATATTTTTGTTGTATTTGAGAGGGGAATACATACATTTTTTTAAGGGGGAAAACAATGTAATGTATTATCACATGGTATGTCACATGGTTTGGTATGAGCATGCTCAGTTCGCTCTGGCCTAATAAATGAAGCACATGGACTAGCAACTCATCAGGGGAGAAATTTGGGGTGATAACTTTTAAAAGTTGTGAAAATCAACACCAGGCGCTAATGTTTCTAAACTTTAAAAAAAATTGGTTTTGCACTCCAGGAAGGAACTGGAGCACTAAATTCTTCCTGGACCGCAACTGGCAGCAGGCGGGGCGGAGACTTCAGCGGCGTGGCACACTGGGCCGTGCAGCACTGCCACGTTCAAAGGCTCCTTCCCTCCCTTATAAGGAAGGGCCATCACTGCAGGCTCAGCAATTTAAAAAGTACCTACCTGGACCACCAAGGCAGCCGCGATCCTGCGCGATTAGCCCAGAACTCAAGCAGAGTGCCGGGCTGATCAATCGTGGGCAGGAACTCACGAAAAAATCTAGAACAAGAAAAGAATGTTTTTTTTTAACTTACCTTGGCCACCTCACCTTTAATCATCGCCCCTGATGTGCCCGGCCACCCAACGCGTTCCTCCTGCAGCGGTCAGTGTTTTCCACCGGCGCAGCTGCAGAGGGCGGAAGTCAATTTCGGGTCCGGGGCGATGCGCATGGAGATGACGTCATGATCTCCAGGCAAAGGAGATCGGGGCACAATGGCGCAGTGCCACCGTAAAACTCCCGCCCAGTCACAAAGCCATTTGCGTCCTGCAAGTACCCCCCGAGTGCACTAACGGGAGGTGCAAAGGCACCCAATTTCAACCCCATCATGTCTCTGTCCTTCATTTGTTCTAGACATATATATTACAAAACCCTTTACTCATCTTGAAGAGCTCTATCAGGTCACCCCTCAGTCTTCTCTGTTCTTGATAAAAGAGCCCAAGCCTGTTCATTCTTTCCTGATATGTATAATCTCTCAGTTCTGGTAACATTCTGGTAAGACTTTAGTGCACCTTCTCCATAACCTCCATATCCTTTTTATAATATTGAGACCAGAACTGTTCACAGTTCTCCAAGTGTGGTCTAGCCAAGGTTCTATATAAGTTTAACATAACCTCTCTGCTTTTCAATCCTATCCCTTGAGAAATGAACCACAGAGCTTTGTTTGCTCTGCTTTAATGGATATGTGCACAATCATTGGCGTGTGCTTAAAGCTGAGAGGGGAAACTTGGGAAGTATTGAGGACTTTTCATGGTGTCTGTATTATCCAGTGGCTGAGTAATAGGAAGTCAATAAATATAGTGGCACAAATGTATATGCTGTGCTCATGTGCCCAGTCTTAACTTGCCTAGTTATCATAAAATTTTCTGTGGCACTGAACTGCTGACCAAGGAGTCATGGATGTGGCATTTAAAGCCATTTGACACTTCCTTCCATCAGGCTGCACCCTCTGCTCCTTCCCTCCAAATGTGTCAACAAACTCCGGGAAGGAGTTTGAACACAGCCTCGTTGTTCTTCTTATTCCTCTTCCTCTAACTGCAACCACAAACCATCAAACCCCTCCACAGATGATCACAGTCCCAGTCGAAGCAGCAGACTTTAAGTCAAACTGCACTACAATAAATTCGACCTCCCCACACATCTGCACCCAATCACGAGTAATCTTTATCGGGAGCCCGCCCTTACTCAATAAATTTAACTGATCCCAGAAATCACATTGCGGCTAGCGACGCGCATGTGTTGCGAGCGGGATTGCCCTCATGCTGAAGTTCCACCAGCAAAATGGCCTAGCGGAAAGCCTGGACACTGGTCTCTGGATTGTTGCCAGCCATTGCTGGGTTGTCAGAAAGAAATGGCAGGATCATTGGTTTTAATAACAGTTTGGCAACATTGAGTAAATGAAAATGTGCCCATAATTTGCAGTCGGCGGTGAAACTGGCCTTGAAGAAAGCTGCCCACAGAGATCTCGTGATCTCTGTGGTGAGGAGTTTGCCTTTCTTGATGGGGAATTCATTGTAGCACTCTGCAATAGCAATTCCCAGTGAAGAGCTGTAGTGACGTCAACAAGCTGTCTAAGCAGCCAATCACATTGTTGAATTCTCACAGACAACAAACCAGGAAATGAAAAGCAGTTTTATCTAGATTTTTAAAAATATCACAGAGAGCCAAATAAAGGTTGGGACTTTCACATTGGGATAAAGCAGAAGCTGAAATATCATGAACTAACTTTAACATTTTTTTGAAGTTTAAAAAAATTGTAATTTTTATCATAATGGAGAAATTTGACACTCCAAAAACATAAAAATTAGTTTTTCAGGGACAGAACATTTGTTTAGTAGTCAATATGCTGTTAAAAGCCCAGTTACATCTAGTTCAACAAGACTCAACATTTAATGGGGTATTTAACAGTGATATTAGTGCAGCAAAGCCCAAGTTTACTTCAGTTCCACTGATTTCATGGATTGCTGGTTATGACGGGGGGTGGGGTGGGATGGGATGGGGGGGGGCGACGGGCGGGAGTCTACAGCGGAGCCAGTTTTGGAGCAGCGAATGACCAACTGCAACTACAGTATTTCCCTCTTTAGATGCGCATGCGCTAAATCCTGAAGTTGCGGTCAGTTTCAGAGTCAATGATGGCGAAAGGCCAATGACTTCTGCTTGTTGGTATTTGGAGGACATTTTCTGGGGAGGATAAATTTTTCACAAAGGATGGGGTTTATCTGAATAGCTTGAGAGCTACAAGGCTAGCTCGAAGTGTAGCAAATGCCAGTGAGAAACATCTAAATTGGTTAGGGCAGAAGATACCACAACTCAAAGTGTATGTAGTTTCATTAGGGCTGGGGAACCATGGGGAAGCTGATGGTAGTAGTATCACTGCAATAAATACAGTACGAGAATAGTTTACTTGAGATGAACCAGGTGATGTAGCTTTAGTTGTAAAAGAGGATATAACTGTGATAGAGAAGGAGGATATTGGTCAGCAGGAGGGAGTTGAACTGGTTTGAGTGCAGCTAGATCATGGAGCTGGTCCAAAGTTGATCCTTGACACATATTATAGGCCTCTGGGATAACATGTTGAGCAAAACTTGGAGATTGTGATCAAATTATAAAAATAGCAGAACAACATTGGCCGGGATTTTGCTCGCATCAGCGGGTCCAGGGCGGGCGATGTTGGTGGCGGGTCTCGACACCGCTGCTGACTCCATCCTGCTCTGCGAAATGACATTCCATTGATGGGGCTTGTGAAGCCCACCCAGCGCGTTTCCCAGTCCAATTAGTGGAAGCGGGTCTGATGATGTCATTTGGTGATGCATCATCGGTCGGTTTCCTTAAACGGACCATGCCCAACTTTATTTTGACATTTGTGCTGTCAGTGTTCTACAGCATTGAGGTGCTGCAAACACTGACAAGCACAGCACAAAGGTGTACGGCTGCACCCAGGTTCTCCCATGACTCCATACATATACGTATGGAGGGAGTCACAGCATGCAGGGAGATTCTCTTCCCTTCACATGGGCGGAAGACACCTCCCGAGGACACCAACACAGCCTGGCTGCACATTGCACAGGAGGTCACAAGCAAGGATCGTGTCAGGAGGACCTGGGTGCAGTGGTGCAAACCTTTCAATTATCTCATTAGATCATGAAATGTTAGTGAAATGAAGAGTAGGTTGCCTTTCAAAAGCTAGGCTTTATTAACCTTAAAAAACCAGCAGTACATATTAAACACCCAGTCTCCACCAAACTGTGGAGAACTGAATTTAAGATGGCCACCACCGGTCACATGACATCAACTAACCAATAAGTTTACAGCATATATCTCAAGGCAGGAAAACAGGCAACCAATTACAATGCTTCTTATAAAACAAGAATAATCACCACATTCACCCCTCCTTTTAAAATATACTTCAACCTAGGTAGCCTTTACAGTTTACAATTAATTATTTATGACTAAAACAATACATGTATAATACCTTCAACAATTTTAAAATTTTACTGTTAAATTATTTTAAAAGTCCATTTTTAATCGATCGACCGGATATCTTATTCGTGTCGACCTTCTTAGCCTTGGTGGAGTTCCTTGCCCTCCCACACCAGGAGACACAGAAATATCTTCTGCAGGGAGGCTATCAATATCCCGATTATCAGCGGTATCCGGATTGGAAGTCCCATTAGAAGGTAAACTGGGAGGGTCATGAACATCCATCGGGGGCAGACTAAGAGAATTGTAAGTGTCTGCAATAGGATTAGAAATATTCGTAGTATCTGTGACGACATCAACATTATCTGAATTATGGCTATTGTTAATGTCCTCAGAAGAGGGCTGGCCACCACAAGGAGCTAAGTCTTTAACTGAAACCGTACTTTCTTTCCCATCTTGGAATCGAATGTGAGCATATTGGGAATTTGCCTCCAATAGCTCCACCTCCTCCACTAAAGGATCATACTTTGACAGTCTAACATGGCGTCGGAGCAGCACAGGTCCCTGCATAGTAAGCCATGAAGGTACCGAATATCCCGTAGTGGATCTCCGCGGATAGTTGAAGAGCCTTTCATGGGGAGTCACATTAGTAGCCGTTGAAAGCAATGATCTAATGGAATGCAGGGCATCAGGCAATACCATTTCCCACTGTGTATTCTTAAGGTTCCGGGATGTCAAAGCCAACATAACTGCCTTCCAGATCACCCCATTGTATCGTTTGCACTGCCCATTACCCTGGGGATTATACGGGGTAGTTCTACTAGTAGAAATTCCCCGACTCTGGAGGTATTCCTTCAACTGGGAAGACATAAAAGAACTTCCCTGATCCGAATGGATATACGCAGGCATCCCAAAGATGACAAAAAGTTGAGTCAGACATTTGATAACTGTAGCAGCTGATACATCTGCACAAGGAAAAGCAAAAGGGAACCTTGAAAACTCATCCACAACAGTAAATATATATCGATTGAGTCGTTGAAGGAAGAGGCCCCTTAAAATCAACGCTCAGACGTTCAAAGGGAGAAGTAGCCTTTATAAGATGAGCTCGTTGAGGCTTAAAGAAATTCGGTTTACACCGGGCGCAGACAGAGCATGACGAAGTCATCCGCTTGACGTCTTCAACTGAAAAAGGCAAATTCTTACTGCGTACGAAGTGTATCATCCTCGTAACACCAGGATGGCACAAAGCATTATGAAGATTAATAAGCGTATCTCCGTGAATCACAGAACAATAAGCCCTCGACAGCGCATCAGCGGCAACATTATCCTTCCCCGGACGATAAACTATATCAAAATGGTAGCATGCCAACTCAATCCTCCACCTCATTATTTTATCATTCTTAATCTTTCCAAAATGTTTGACATCAAACATGAAGGACACAGATTTTTGGTCAGTTACTAACATAAAATGTCGCCCAGATAAATAATGTCTCCATTTACGCAGTGCTTCTACTATTGCGTACGCCTCTTTCTCTATTGATGAATGTCTCTTCTCACTATTGTTCAGAGTACGTGAGAAAAAGGCCACAGGTCTTCCATTTTGGTTCAGAGTAGCCCCAATTGCAAAATCGGAAGCGTCTGTCTCAATCACAAAGGGAAGCTGCTCATCAATAGAATGCACAACTGCTCCAAGGATATCCTTTTTAAGATTATCAAGACACATCCTGGCCTCCCATGATAGAGGATATGTCGTAACCTGACTAAGGGGCCGGATCTTCTGCGAGAAGTTTGCAATCCAATTAGAATAATAAGAAAACAGTCCAACAACTCATTGCAAAGCCTTAGAATTAGTAGGGCAAGGTAAATCAATCAGTGGTCGCAGCCGTTCTGGATCTGGTTTAATTTTGTTTCCCGAGATAATATACCCCAGTAAATTTACCTCGGTAGTCGAAAAGATACACTTCTCTTTATTGAAAGTTAAGCCAACTTTTTCCGCAGCTTGAAGGAATCTTTCTAAATTAAAACCATGCTCCACCCTTGATTTGCCACACACCGTGATGTCATCTAAATATGAAAAGGTGTCAGAGAGAGAGTTATCACTTATAAAAGCATCCATTGCCCATTGAAAACAGGCGACACCGTTAGTAACACCGAATGGTACTCGGCAAAACTGGTACAGCTTTCCGCCAGCTTCAAAGGCCGTATATGGTTGGTCCCTCTTAGCGATAGGAATCTGATGATAAGCACTCTTCAGGTCAATAGTGCTAAAAACCTTATATTGAGATACTTTATTGATAAGCTCATCAATCTTAGGCAGGGGGTACGCATCTAATTGAGTATACCTGTTAATAGTTTGAGAGTAGTCTATCACCATTCGCTTCTTATGTCTCTCATTAGTGGTGACAACTACCTGTGCCCGCCAGGGCGAAAAACTAGGTTCAATGATTCCTTCCGATAAAAGACGTTGAACTTCAGAATTAATAAATTCTTTATCCTGACTGCTATACCTTCTTGACTTGGTAGCAATTGGCTTACAGTCCGGCATCAAATTGGAAAAAAGTGATAATGGAGCTATAGATAAAGAAGTTAATCCACAAATAGACAAAGGTGGCTTAGTTCCTCCGAAAGAAAGACTGAGAGACTCATGTAATTGAAGCACATCATGACCAATCAAAATATCCGCACAGAGATTAGGCAGAACAGATAGGCGTATATCAGTATATGTATTACCTAGGAGAATTAATTTCACAAGGCAACAACCAGCTACTTGTGAGGTGAGAGTCGTCTGAGCCATACACACCTGATAGGAAACAGGCAAAATTTTCAAACGCTTCTCACTCACAAACTGAAGACTTATAAAGCTCTCAGTACTGCCCGTATCTATAAGGGCCTTCACTTCTAACCCATTAACTTGGGCCATAACTATAGCTTTGTTTAGGCCATGGGCAAAGGCGGCAGAAACTGATGCAATAAACGCCCTATCTAAAGGCTGAATGGTCGCAGAGGAGGCAACCGATTTGCAAACATGTGCATAATGACCTCCCTTGCCGCATTTACTACACACAGCCTCCCGGGCAGGGCACTTCAGACGAGGGTGCCAGTCGTTCCCACAAAAATAACACTTCTGAATCCTAGAGGCAACAGCTGCCGAAGTAGAAACTGTTTCGGAATCTGGTAAACTACTCCTATTAAGTCCACATAATTCCTTTTCATCCGGAACTGCCGAAACCACGGACGCAGGCCGATCAAAAAGAGCATAAGAATCCAAACTTCTCTGAGCCAAATCCAATGTAGAGGCTTGCTCAAAAGCACACTTAAGATCCAAGGTCTTATTTTCTAATAACCGCTGACGAATTGATCTAGACAGTAATCCATTAATAAAGGCATCCCGTACCGACTCTTCCTTATGTTCTTCTGCAGACACGGCCTTATAATTACAGTTAGCACCAAGGCGCCAGAGTGCCTGTAAATAAGCATCCAAGGATTCTCCCGCCTGCTGCCTACGGGCAGATAAAAGATGACGTGCAAATACCTCATTTTTGGGTTTAACAAAAAAAAATTCCAACGTAGCAATAGCCAATTCATAAGTTTCACAGTCCAAAATATACTTATACACATCCGGAGCAATGTAGTTGATTAATATATCCAACTTTAGAGATTGCTGATCCAACACACCCAAAAAGTTTTTAAATGTACAATACCAATGTTTCCATTGATCATCCACTCCTGCAGAATTAGGGTCAGCATTAAATCGTTCCGGTCGAAGATATCATTCCATTATAGCAAAAGGTTAATAAATTGAAATGAAGAGTAGGTTGCCTTTCAAAAGCTAGGCTTTATTAACCTTAAAAAACCAGCAGTACATATTAAACACCCAGTCTCCACCAAACTGTGGAGAACTGAATTTAAGATGGCCACCACCGGTCACATGACATCAACTAACCAATAAGTTTACAGCATATATCTCAAGGCAGGAAAACAGGCAACCAATTACAATGCTTCTTATAAAACAAGAATAATCACCACAGTTAGTATAAAGCCAGACTCACCTTCATCCTGCTTTGCCAGTCATCACATCCCCATCACACCAACTTAACTTACACCTCCACCCATCCCTCTCTATTTACATTATCACATCCCCATCCCACTAGCCACCCCTCACATTCAGCCTCATCCTGGTGCAATCATGCCAACTAACAGCACAAAAGGGTACCCACTTGGGTATTTTATCCAATGTTCATGTAAAGTTTCTGGTAATGTGCTGCCAAACATTGAAACTTTTATTTTCAACACTTTGCGTTCTTGGACAGATTTGTGTGCACCTTTGGAAGTGGCTTAGTGAATTGCAGTGAATGGTGAGACACAACAGTAACTCCCACAATGGTGGTGAGTGTGAACGGAATGGTTTGGACACTGTAGGGAAGCTTTATGGTGTTGGTTTCGGGTGATTCCAACCTGGCGCATCATGTGGCAGCCATATGAGTGTACAGCATCAAGTGAAGTAAATCTGGCAATGGTGAGGCCATCCCTGGCCTCCCGGGCAGCAATGTGAACGAGTGCTGATGCCTTCTTTCCTGTGCAGCAGCAGGTGATTGCAGAGAAGGTTGGTGTTGTTGTTGGTGCTGCTGGTGTGCCTGGTGCTGCTGGTGTTGGGGCTGATCATGGTTGGATTCTGAGAACCAAGATGAGACAGTATAAAGGGCACCCATGTTGATGGAATAGATGGTAGGTGAAGTACACATGACAGAAGCATTCTGTCAATGGTGAGAGAGTTCTTCCAAAGAGGTAATACTGGATGGAGAGTGGAAAGTGGAAAGCCTGCAGAATCTGTGCTGGAAATGGACTGAGAAACAGGTTATGCTTGAGGAAAGCGAAGATCTGTCAGGTGGGAGCTTTTACTGCACATTTGAAGCTGTCAAGGAATCAGCTGGAGCAATGGCCACTGAACTCCCGCCTCAGGTTGATAGCCGTGGTCCACGAACAGCATGGTTGCCGCGGCCATGAACTTAAAGCTTAAAGTGAAAAGGTAAGTTAAAAAAGCCTGTTAATGATCTGTCAACAAGACAATAATGAGATTAATTGGGTCGCCCGCCACTGCTTGTCGGGTCTGCTCAGCGCTGACAGTCCTGACATTGGGAAAGGCACATGGCAGAGGGTCACTTTCCCACCTGACCTAGCACTGAATGTGCCCGCTGGCCCCCTGCAAAATTCTGGCCATTTGTTGCTATGGACAATTTAACTATCCAAGTTAACTTGGTTACCTGACAAGTTCAGAGGGGCAAGGCTGAGTTATTTGTTGATACCGTTATCAGCCCACTGGCCCCTCTCAAAAAATATGCTAATGCTCGTCTCTGAGATGAAGTCAAGCGAGCATTCACGGGACAGGCAGAAGATCCACCCACGACAGATACTTCCAAAAGAGCCACTGGAGAAATTTCAGAGCTATAACCTGAAATATTTACCCAACCTACAGCCATGTTTCTATTACTGGTGCCACATAAAGCCAGCGAGCAGGATTCATACTTCTAGTTTCTCTATTTTATTTGCAATATTCATAGCATTCTTTGGTTGATTGCTTTCCCCTCCTAGTTGTGCCAGTGATTGATCTTTTTGCCTCTCTTTAACTTCTGTAACACTTCCCAAATTTTTCTTTTCCCCCATGCTATTTAAAATTTCGAACTATTCCTCCCCAGCATTATTAATTTAAATCCTCCTCCACTGCTATAATTACCCTCTCTGAGAGGATATCAGGACCAGGAAATGATGAGGATGAGGGTTTCGGAAGCAGAAGTGGAGATTTATAGAGAGGTGGGCTATGTTATGGAAATGGAAGGAAGTTATTTTGGTACTAGAGCGGATGTGGGGTCAGAAGCTGAGCCCAGGGTACCACATCTCGTGCCTCACTATAAGATGGCAGCTGCGAGGTTGGTGGAATAAATTTCAGAATCTCGGCCATGTTAACTCAATGTCTTCAGGCTCAACCTTTCACACATAATCATCTTTTTAATAAGTTAGATTCTTCTCCCACTGTACCTCTCTTCCTGGATCCCCAAACCCAATCCCCTTCCAACAAATTCTTGCTCTTCAACCCAACAAATTCTTTCTCATCAGCCCATGTTTAGTCCAGATTAGACTCATTTATATTAGGTAATCTTTATTAAGAATATATACTATTTAAAATAATTAAATATAGGAACATAGGAACAGTAGTAGGCCATCCAGCCCTTCAAGCCTGTACCGCCATTCATTGAGATCATGGCTGATCTATATCCTAACTCCATCCACCCATCTTTGCTCTATATCCCTTAATACCCTTGGCTAGCAAGAAACTATTGTTTTGAAATTATTAAGTGAGTTAGCATCCACTGCTTTTTGATGGAAAGAGTTCCACACTTCTACTACCCTTTGTGTGACGAGGTGTTTCCTAACTTCTCTCCTGTGGGTTATAGTGGTAAAGATCACTGTCAATTCAGATTTAATTTAGCGCTGATACACAGTACCATGACAACTTCAGTTTCTATTGACATTATTTATTTATTTTCAATAGTATATACTGGAATCATGATTTATGACATGAATGCATTGAATTTATGCATTAGTAGAAAGAAACATTTTGCTTAAAATACCATTAATATTCTTATCTGCTTTCAATGTAAATATGTAAGCAATGGCCTGCAAACATTTACTACACAACTAAGTACATACATAGTCCAATAAATATTAATGTTTTATTAACATTACCTTATTGCAAATTATGCAATAGATTGAGCGATTAAAGCAACTGATTGATTAATTTCATATTAAAATGCAGCAACAGTATTGTGAAAGAGTCAATAATTAAGCTTGCGTTGAATAGCCAATTTTGCCTTATACCTAAGATAACATTTCCATCTTCCCAAGCAATATTCCCCACAAAATGGAGTACACAGCGGTGTGGTAGCAAAGCATTTACTTAGTCACAATTCATCCACCCCTCTGGTTTCAAAGTTGCTCTGAAAGAAAGTCGACGGCTGTATTTGTACACCAAAGGTCCACTTGTGAGGTAATAATGCCCTGTTCATAAAAAAAAAGTTCAGTTATTATTTGCTAAAATCATGAGACCCACATTTCCTTGTGCCTTCTACCAGGTTCATGTTGTAACTCCAGTAGAACATTTTGGAAACAGGCAGGTACCAGCTTTCCGCCGATTTTGGGAGTTTCCAGTTGGCCGTATAATGGGCAGAACCTCTGGCTGCCTCTTAAAAGATCAATAATGGCAAAAGGGTGGAGCCAGAATAAGGGGAAGGGACTTTATGTTTGAGTTCCAGCATTCTGAGCCCTGAAGGGCTTTGTGTAAGTCTTGAAGCTGGTTTGCTGAGAGAGCTGATATGCATGTTCAACAAAATAACACAATTGAAAGCCACCTGTATTGTCAGGCCAGGGAAGCAACGTGGACACCAGAAGACAAAGTAAACTGTTTGGAAAGTTCTGGATTGGCTTCCTTAGACAGGAGGGCTGAGGGAAGGAGTGCATTGTGCCTCTGGGGGTTCCTGGGAATTTATCCCCACTACCCCCCAAAGGTGGCCAGGCATCAGATGTCCTGACAGAATGGGGCAGGTGGGCACTAGAGATGTGCCTACAGTGACATGGATGGCAATATGCCCCAAGTTAAACAGGTAGCTTTTCCAGGAACCCTGCAAAATTCAGCAGGGTCATTGCTGGAGAGCACCAGTGAGCACAATCACAGATTAATTGGCCAATTGAGCCTTGTGGATTTTTGGAGTCATATTTTCTTGAATTGAAAAGTTGGACAGATAATTTTGTGGTCCTGGGTAACTGTGTTACTGTTCTTAGCATTATTTATAATCAGGATCAGAAAGATAGACTTTTTTCTCTCCAGATTACTCCTTTCTGATATAGTCACGCTGAAAGAAAATTAAAGGAATTGCACAAAAATTCCTAAAAAGTATCTATGTAAGCAATTGTCAGTCTGGGCTCAGTGGTAGCACTCCCACCTCACAATCAAATGGTTGGGTCCAAACCCCAATCCAGGACTTGAGCTTCAGAGCATCACTGAGGGAATTCTACACTGTCACAGTTCCATTTTACAGATGTTATGATCAAATAATTCACTTGCTCCCAAATTAGTCAGCAATTGGGAACAATGCAAATTGGGAATGGCAGGAGTGGAGTCACACAATTTTGGGGCTTATGTATGAATACAGTCTGTTCATGCAGAGCATGCATAGATGTGCAGATAGTTAAAAACAAATCAGGACAATGTACTTTAGTTTTTAGCTTTAGCTGAAGGAACACTGCCAGGAAGAGACAAAACAAAATCAGTGAACGATGCTGTCACCATTTTGATGGTTATTTTTTCAAGGAGTTTCTCGTCAGTATAAATTTAGCGTTGAGTCCAGATTATGCCTCCTGGACTCAACCAGCAACAGGACAAAAAATGTGATCAAGATCAATGCCATGGCAAGACCTAATTAAGTTATAGTTATACTTTTAGACCTGAATCTCTCTTCTTCATCAAACCTGCAGACTGATAGACAGAGTCCTGCAGGTTTTATTGTCTCCACTTGTTAACCACTCTTGTATGTATTCAAATAACAGACAATTAAATTCTACATTTTACTGCTAAACAAAAACATAGATACTTTGAAGCTGAAGTGTTCAGACAATGTTATAAACTCTGACAGTGATGCCATTAATGGCTTGAGCTGCAATATACATGTATTTCTCTCTTTCTTTCAGTGGGAGGGTATTTTCACCTATTAAAATGGGTGGGTTGGGGGCATGGGGGTAGTTAAAGCGCTAAACATCAGAATAACGACCTGAACCTACCTCCAACCCACCCACTTCTAGTTTTAGCATAGGAAGGCCGGGGAGGTGGGGTGGGGCAGCCAGTCCACTGCCAGGAGTCGGGCCGTCTATTTAAATATTATAATGAGGCTGGAAAAATCTTCTTTAACCTCCACTTTGTGTTTAACTGTAGCTGCTCGGGTTTTGCACACTTCGTAAAACCCACCAGCTACAGCAAGGCGAGGTCTGTTGGACCCAGGATGTAAGTGTTTTACAACAACCTCTTCGATCCAGGGTCCCTGTCTAACCCATCCCCCGCGATTGGAGACCCAACTACAAGGCCTCCGATTGCCCGCACCAGGCCTCCACCCCCAACGAGGCTTCCGATCGCCCCACAAGGCTTCAGATACCCCCCACGAGGCCTCCGATCCCCCCAAAAGGCCTCCGATACCTCCACACGAGGTCTCCGCCCCAGGCCCCGGATCCCCCCAAAAGGCCTCCCCCTCCACCCCCACCTCCGGCCCTCCCCATGCTGCTCCTCTCGGCAACCCCCATCCTTCTCCGGCCCCCGATCTTCTTGCCATTCATGGCCCGACCCCTCGATCATCTCCCGGTCCCCGACCCCCTGATCTTCTCCCGGCCCAACCCCTCGTTCTTCTGCCAGCCCGGATCCCGACCCCTCGAGCTTCTCATGGCCCAACACCTTCATCTTGTCCCGGCCCGGCTCCCCCCACCCGATCTTCTCCTAGCCCCTCGTTCTTCTCCCGGGCAGACACCTTGCTCTTCTCCCAGCCTGCCCCCCCACACTGCTGATGTTATGAGGCTCAGCTGCTGGAATGGAGCCTTGCTTTATAGGAGCACAGATCAGAGAAATGGTGCTCGGATGCTCTGATTTGTGACACTCCTGATGTTCCAGTGATAAATATTCAATCTGACCTCTACGCATGATTTTGTGACCCATGTTCCTATAGATAGGGTTTTGCGCAACAAAACAGCATTTATATTCTTAATGTAAAGAGATCCATTCAATTTAAAACAACTGAATTAAAAAAAATCCTTTCAAATCTGCCAGCTGCATCTTACTTACATCTTCCACACTGATTTTATTATTTTAATTTTACCACTGTTATTAAACTATAAGTTACCTTTCTCTACCAAGTGCATACTTACTTCGATATGTAAAAGCTGCATCCACACGATTGGAAATTTGTGGAAAATACTTCCTTATTGATCTTGGATATCCACGGAACATTTGATTTCTACGTTGATTATAACTAAATAAGAAAGTACATGGTACAGTATGTTATGATCTCCGGGGAAACAAACAACAACAAAAGCATCAGAAAATGGGTCAAAGATAGAAAAAGTTATGAAAGCACTTACAGCCAGAGTTGATCTCCCACAAAGAACAGTATCCTTCTACGACCTACACCCATTGCGGCATCTATTTTATTAACACTGCTTGGAAAACCAAGGTCAGAGATGGGCTTTGGGTAACCTGATCTCAGAACAGTCCTTCTGAAACGCCAGTATTGAGATCCTGCAAGGTGAAAAGCAATTTTTTGTAAAAATAATTGCAAAATGATTGGGCAATCCTCTCACTCAGTTTTATATTAAACAGACCTTATCATACTGTGTATAATTGTGATACTCACAGACGCAGATTGATTGGCCTCCAGTGATGGCACACAAACAGAAACTTCTGTTGTGCTAACAATATTTGGAATAACCCATATTATTAACAACAATGAGGAGGAGCATCCTCTAATAATTTGAAAATCATTACTGGAAGGATGATCATGATAATGTTGCAAATACTAAGGTCTAAAGAGTATTTTCTGCAACAATCTACTCAAAGTCATTTTGTGTGCTAAAAAAGTATTTATCCAAAACTTTGAATTAAGCAATTTAGACAATACAGGAAAGTAGGAATTTAGGGCTTAAAATTCAGTTGGGCGCCGTTTGGGGCGCCAAGCTCGCCTGGGCGCCGGAATTACCACTGCGAGCGGAGCCACTTGCGCCATCCGGATATTCAGTTTCTGTGCCCCAAATGGAAGCGGGCCGCTAATCGAGGCTTCCTGCGCCCCGCTTGGGGCGCTGAAACTGAATATCGGCGCGCTAAGGGCCGCAGCGCCACATGCTGCGGCACGGCATGCTGCGGTACTGCAGGCCTTCCTCCCACTGTTAAGGGGGAGGTGCCTGCAACAGCACGATCCCCACTCACGAGTGCCGGCAAATGAGCCCGGCACCAAGGAGAAGTGCCGGGCTCTCGGGAAACAGCCGGCAATGCCACGGGGGGGGGGGTGTAGGAGGCAGGGGACGGAGGTGCTGTCAGGCGGCCGCCGAAAAAGTGGCCGGCTGCACCTCCACCTTAACTAGCGCCACTACCGCCACAGGTAGGCCCCTGTGTACCGGTCGCTATTTGCGGCCAGCGCTGAAGAGGCGGGCGCGACCAAATATGGTCATCGGGGCGGGAGCGGGGCGCTGCGCACACCGATGACATCATCGGTGGCGGCGCAGAGCTACAGGCTAACACCGCCATTAGCGCCCCACTAAATATCGCGGTAGGTGTGGCCAGTGGCGCTAAAGCCACTGAGTGCCCTCTTTGGGCGCAAACTGGTGGCGCAGGCCACTGAATTTCTAGGCCTTAGTGTTTAAAAATGTGAATTATCAGATAATTTGAACTAAACAACTTTGAATTAGGAAGAGCAAACTCTATGGGCCGTATCATCCTGGAAAAATAATGGCGAGTTCAGGACACACGCCGTCATTAATGCACAAATCAGCCAGCAAGTTCAGGGGGTTAAGAGACACTCTGAGTGTTGCGAATCTCCAGAACTTTCTGGTCGATTCATGCCGCTCCGCCATTTGCTTCACACAAAAGGCATCTCGACCTCAGCTTCCCCATTATTTTTAAGAACTTGCTGGATTGCACATTAATTGCCCATTAAACTCGCCACTGAAAGTTAGGGCTCACAATTAACAGTGTAAGTACCCTTTTAACAATGTGATCATTGTTAATGCAATGCCAACCAATCTCTCCAGCCCAGAAAGAGAACAATTTAAACTGTTGAGTCTTCATTTCTGCATGCAGTAAATTCTTCTTACAGATTTTTAAAATTTAAAATTTCACTAAAGTTCCAGATGCTGTGTTGCCCTTGTCACGCTGTTATCAGCTCTCACTTCCAGCAAGTTACAGCACAAATTATATTCAAGCTGAACGGTGAAGGAAAAATTCTAAAAAATGGTGCATACTCCAGCAGGATTTGGCCCAGGCATTATGCTTGATTTAAAAAAAATTAGGGAAAAATCCAAATCAACTATAATTGGTGTATGACTTTTATGCATCGTAGACAATAGACTATTACTAACATACTAATTGATTTATTACTAAAAGTAAATAAATAGGCAATGTCTAACCGGTAAAAAAATAAACATTTGTCCTCCCGATTGCATAGGCAGCATCGATATTTGATGGGAGACTTGGCCAAGTGTCTTTAACTGAGATTACCTTTGAAGACCGTGCTTTCTTATAGAACCTATATAACAATGAACAAAATTGCATCACTGATTATCCTGGTGCAGAACTTAATGGAATCATTTTCTACATATGTGTTCATGGCTGGAAACTACACCAGCTGTCAGTATATACTCAGAAATAACCTCAATATTTTATAATTCGTCTTTATGGGGGAAGTCTTGCTACTTGCTATGGGCACTTGGAGAGGCTTAAGCTAATTAAGCAGAGCCAACACAGATTTGTAAAAGGCAGATCATGTTTGACAAATCTAATTGAATTTTTTGATGAAGTAACAGGGAGGATTGATGAAGGGAATGCAATGGATGTTGTCTACATGGATTTTCGGAAGGCGTTTGAAAAAGTACCACTTAGAAGGCTGGTTAACAAAATTGAGGCTCATGGAATAGATGGGTCAGTGGCAGCTTGGATAAGGAATTGGCTTAAGGACAGAAAACAGCGAGTTGTGGTAAATGGCTGTTTTTCAGACAGCAGGATGCCAGACAGTTGTGTTCCCCAAGGGTCAGTGCTGGGGCCACTGCTTTTATTGATATATATAAATGAATTGGATATTGGAACACAGAGTAGAATTTCTAAATTTTCCAATGACACCAAACTTGGGGGTGTGGCAAACAGTGAAGATGATATCAATCGACTGCAACAGGACATAGAAAGGCTAGCAGAATGGGCAGACAAGTGGCAGATGGAATTTAATGCAGAGAAGTATGAGGTGATGCATTTTGGCAGAAGGAACAGAGAGAGGGAATACACACTTAATGGCACAGTTTTAAAGAGTGTGCAGGGACAGAGGGACCTGGGAGTTAATGTGCATAGGTCCCTGAAAGTGGCAGGACATATTGAGAGAATGGTTAACAAAGCATATGAGATCTTGGGCTTCATACATTGAGGTACTGAGTACAAAGGTAGGGAAGACATGCAGAACCTTTATAAAGCGCTGGTTAGGCCACAACTGGAGTAATGCGTCCAGTTCTGGTCACCACACTTTAGGAAGGATGTGAAGGCCCTTGAGAGGGTGCAGTGGAGATTCACCAGAATGGTTCTTGGGATGGGAGAGCTTAGGTACAAGGACAGGTTGGAGAAGCTGGATTTGTTTTCATTAGAGCAAAGGCGGTTGAGGGGTGATTTGATAGAGGTGTACAAGATTATCACAGGTTTGGATAGGCTAGATGAGGAAAGGCAGTTCCCACTAGTTGATGGTACAAGGAATGGGGACACAGATTAAGGTTTTGGGCAAGAGATATAGGAGGGACGTGAGGAAAAACTTTTTTACGCAGCGAGTGGTGAGGACCTGGAACTCTCTGCCGACGGAATTGGTGGAAATGGAGACACTTTTATGTTTTCAAGGGGAGGCTGGATAGGCACTTGAGGGAAATAAACTTGCAAGGCTACGGGGATAGAGCGAGGGAATGGGACTGACTGGATTGCTCTACAGAGAGCCGGCACAGACTCGATGGGCCGAATGACCTCCTTCTCTGCCGTTCTGACTCTATGTGGGAGAAATTTGGTATCACCCCATTTGGGGTGCAATTATCGGCCAGGCGCAAAGTTTAGTGCCTGGCGCTAATTATCGCCTCCGACTGGAAACTTGGCTTCTATCGCCCTTGGAGGTGATTGGAACGCTAAATCAGGCGCTACACACGTCTCTTAAGGTGCTAACACCGAGGAGCGAGGCGCTACCTCAGCGCACTGGTGGAGCTCATGTGATGACAGTCAGCAATGGAACACAGACACCCTGGTGCCAGCCAGTTTTTAAAGGGGAGGGTCGATCTTGCTCACCATCCACACCCTGCTCATTGCAGCCTTGAATCTCAGCCTGGAGAGACCTGTACATCAATTCTGCTGGAAAGAACAATGGAGATGCACAGGGAAAATGAACCAGCAAAGTGCTGCTCAGTACCCTAAACTCCTTCACACAGCGTTGAATCTCTCCAGAATTCTGTCTCTCTCTCTCAGAATGAGTGTTGCAAAAATGTCGCCGACAAAAAAAGGCAGGAAGCGGTCGCCTTTAAATAGCGCCCTCCCAGTCCTTTCCCGACTGCAAAGCGTTCCCCTCAACCTGTCATTGCTAGTGGCAGGCGGAAAGGCAGGGGGTGCCACTCAATATCCACTCCAGGGCGCTACCAGGGCATTGCACACTCGACTGACATCACGAACTGCAGGCGCAGAAGATCGTGGCGGTAGTGTTTAGCGCCACTGCAAAATGTCTGGTCAATTTTGCGAGAGGCGTAAACATTGCCACGCCCGTGCGCTCAACCAAATTTTTCCTCCATGACTCTATGGTTGCTTTGTGTCGCAAAGTTGTAAACATCTCAGCCTGGAGTTTCCGCTTTGTTGCGCTGTTTTTTCAACACAATTCGCCTGAACTCAGCCAAACCTGTGCAAAAGATCGAGGAATTTCGAGCACAAATTAGGTCCAGCGCAAATCGAGTTTCTGCGATCTTTTGCATTTGTTATTTATGAGGCTGCTACACATACAAATGTTCCCCGTATACATGACTCTATTGCAGATGAAAAAATTGATTAAATTATTAATAGCCTCATTTAAAGAAAGCAGTCGCAGAAAAGATATTATACATAAAAAGAAAACATCAACTGCTAGCAATCTGAACTAAAAACAACAAGTTGTTGGAATTACACAGCAGATCCATCAGCATCTGAAAAGGAGAAAAAACAGTTAACATTTTGATTTTAATCCTCTCATCATGTGTGGACCCTGCTGGCAAATATCCAGCTACTATATTTCTAGCAATTTGTCATTTTATAGCAAAAATATTGCACTTTTTTTAGCTTGCTACCAGTTGCTTGCAGTCTTTTCACTTTTACACAGCTTAAAATGAAGGTCAGACATGTTATTGGTGCTCTATGGCTGATATTAGGTTCACCGGGTGGAAAGGGGGAGGTAGCAGCCCTGAAAGCAGACCACTGCACTTCTCATCCCATTCCCGCTCCGATCCTGCCCACTGCCTGGTCCTTCACAAGGGCAGCCCAAGTGCCACCTGAATCAGGTGGCAATTCATTAAATTATTCAAATCAGGGTCGAATGATGTAGATAGGTCACCAATTGAAATTTCGGTACAAATGGGTGGAGCACACTCTGTCCATTGGTACCGGGCAGTGAGCGGTCTAACTAGTGGTCCTTAAATGGACAGCTGGCGGCTGCTCACAAACTGGACCGGGAAATATCTAACTCTTTGGTGGAACCAGGAGCAGCAGGAACTTCAGCTCGCCCTCCCCCCCCACCCACAGGGTCCGAATATTGACCATCTCAGCAAGAAAGTGTAGGTGGCAACGTTCCTCTGCCGGGAGTTAAAATCGGAGCATCTGAATTATTTTTTAGTTGAGCTTGTAAGTCTAGGGTTCTCAAAATTCCCGCACTCCCCGAAATTATGGATCAAGGGACCCTGGTTGGACAAGTTATTAAAAACAGGCTGCCCAAAATGGCTTCTGTAACCTCGTGACCAAAACCGACAGGATTTTTAAAACAGGGCTCTGAACACAGGCAGGCTCGGAGATGAAACTTAAAATGCAGGAATCTGTGAAAAGGGACTCTCTGAAGCCAGCCAGACAAAGTAAACACAGAATATGCATTCATTCAACTTGAAATAGATCAAGCTAGAATGGGCCTAGAATTGAGGCCATTAGGCTTCTGCATATTAAATCGGTAACAGTTCACAGTAGCCATCAAGTCAGGATGGGGACAATTAAGTCTTTATCCATGACAAACAACTAGGACATCGGGGCCATTAGACCCGGAGACAACCACTCCAAAAGTCGTTAAAGTAAATGGTTGTAATCATTTAAACAAGCCGGCCAAAAGTAAGACAAAGGGACTGACCTGATTTGGCGCGCAGATAAGGAGTTGAAGAATGGGTATAATTGTAGGCTCATCAGTGGTAATCGGTTTAGATTTCTTATCTCTTGCTTGTGGCCTTGGCCTGCTGCCGCTCGTCCTCGCGCCCTGGCCTCATGGCGGGCTCTCTTCTCGCTCCCCACGCCGCTCAACAACCAAGGATGCCCATTACACCGGGGCCAAATGTGGGAGGAGAACGAGACCCGAGTTGAAAACCACATAGGACACACAGGCCACAAACGGGCAGACAAGACGAGACGAGATGAAGAAGAAGGTAAACCGATAAAAGCAGAGAAGGGCAGCGAAATACACGTTGGGAAAAAGCAAACGCCTAGTTATAAGCTGGCATTTGGCGAATAAGTTGGCGTTGCATGCATGAACACTGTGAATAAGAAGGCATTCGAAGAGTGGGTGGCAGCGCCCGTGACGAATAAACAAGCGTTCGAAGCATGGGTAGTAAAATCTTTCAGACGATAAAGACCGCCAATCGACCCCCGACCGTAACATTACCGCTGACGACCGCCCGAGGGAGAAGAAGAAGAAAATTATTGCGACGAGACAACGATGGTAGCTGAGGAAAAAGTAGGGTGCTTCGCATCAACAACTTCAACGCTGCGCCCTGAGACCATGTGGCGAGAGGATGTCCCAAAGGACAGCGGGAGTGGACCTGAAAACTCACAACCGTTTGAGCAACAGGTATTGGATCGGTGAGCATGAATTCCTGGCCCCTCATAGCTTAATCTGGTTAGGTATAGCGGGTGGGATAAGGATAAGAGGATTGTTTAACGTAGTTGTTTTCCCTCGATGTGCTGTGTGTTCCCCATTCCCATATAACTGTAATTGTTTATGCCTCTAATTTTCATACCAGTAATTTTCATAAGATTGTTTTCTTCTGCTTTTAATAAAATTTTGGTTTTTCTTACACCAAACCACTTGTCTACTCGGTTTTGTGTATCGCCGCCTGTACCTAAGTCCAGTGTTTAGAACCCAGGGGTGTGGGAGCAATTTGAACCGCTCAAAGGACAGTCAGAGGCAAAGCTGACTGGGCACGACACACCACCCCCTACAGAAATGGCGACCGCGGCAAGACTCTGGCAACAGGGGTGCGATACAGTAGACAATGGTTCGGAAGAGCAAACCATGATGGAGGAAAGGATTTCTGATTATGTGTTTAGCAAGGTGAATATCACAAAGAAGTGGATCACCAATCTGTTAAGTGCTGGGCGTCCGGTAGATGCAGCAGCTAAGTGGACAGAGGGGAGGGAATACAAGAAGTCCTTAGAGAAGGCAGTCTGGCTGATGTGTTTCAAAAAGCAGGTCCAGCTTTTGGACAGGCTCATTGCAGCATAGGCAGCTGAGTTAAAGGAGTCAGCCCTGGAGATCCAGGATAAGGCTGGGGAGAAGTTACTGGTAGCATTGCAGGCCCTGAATCAGGAGAGGTTGTATTTAATGGGTGAACATAAGGCCCAGCTGGAATACCTACAGTGCCAAGTCACCGAAGCCAATGGTAATGAGTTAAGGTTGCGGGAAAAGAATGCCCGCCTAGCAAGGCAAGTTAGAGAGCAGGAGGAGAAAGTAAAAGAGGTAAAGGCAGCTTATAAGCTAGCAAGTGAACAGAGGTTTGAAGATGCAGATCATGGCTCCTGCAAGGAACAGATAGAAAATCTGAGCCTGGCCCTGAGGAAGGCGAAAGGCATGGTGTGCCTCATAAGCCCGAAGGCAGGCAGGCGGATTTTATGGGAAACGAGGGGAGGACAGTTCAAATATCACTGGTAGTGCCCAGGGACGACCCGGTTGAGGAACAGGAGGTCTCATGACCACCACCCGTAGCGCCAGGTTTTAGTGGGGTCTGGCAGCAAGGGAGGTGTGGAGCCAGAGGTGGGAGCGGAGGTGGAGCAAACCCCGCCAGAGAGGTCGGAGCCGGGACCGATGTGCCCAGCCCGGCATTGGAGGTTCGGCCCACCCGTCAATGGCGACGATGAGGGACCCTTCCAAAACCAGTTCGTATTACCCGATAGCACCCAACAGCTTAGGGCTATGGTGAGCCATATCCCAAAGCTCTCCAAAAAAGGGGACCCCTCGATCCACTTCAGGGAAGTAGAGCAGGCAGCCAGCGTCAATGACTGCGATGGTGCTGAGCAGGCCAAAATGCTGCTATTTTCCCTGGAGAGTAGGCTCCTCCAATCCCTCGCTGACGAGTGTAAGAAGGGGCAGAGCGAGTATGAGGCGCTCAGGGATGAAGTTCTGGAGGCCATGGGGATGAAGGAGGGAAGTCCTTTCTCCCGTGTGGAGAAGATGGTCCAGCTCACAGGGGAAACCCCACAGGCTTTCGCGGACAGGTTATGGCCGGTGTACCGGAGTGCCTGTCCGGGGACACTTAACCGGATGTTCCTAAACGGGGATCCACTGGCTCATTGGCTCTGGTGCCTGGTGGCAAACAGCTTGCCACAGGTCTGGGCCAAGGCGGAAGTCTGGTTTGACCCCAAGAATCCCCAGACCACCGAACTTACGGTGATCAGACAGTTGACCCTAGCCTATAAGAACGGTAGGGGAACCAATGCACACCCACCCAAGGGGAAGGTGCATGAGGTAAAACCCGGACCGGGTAGGAAAGAGTGGCATCAGGAGGGGAATAACACCCCCCAAACCAAAGATGAATTGTTATGGGTGTGGGAAGGATGGTCACTGGCGGAAGGAGTGCAAAAACCCTTGGAAAGACAACAAGGGAAAGAATTCTACAGCCCCAGCCCAAAAGGCGGAGGCGGGAATCCCTCCCGCAGCGGTCGAGTCATTCTTGGACACCATGAGGTCCTTATTGACTGGCCACAGGAGAGTAGCAGCCACTACCGGTGCTCTGACCTCATCAGCCCCATCCAACCCACAGCCATGACTAGAGCCAGCACAGCCCGTTTACCTGTGTTCCCTTCGATACGATGAATGGAAAAGACCCCTCGTGGAGATGGAGGTGGAAAAGGTGAAGGGGACCTATCTGTTGGACACGGGGGCATCATGCATCGTGGTCCATTCAGCTAACAACACCACCTCACCTCTATCTAACGGGGTCCCATAAAGTCTGTTGGGGTTCACAGGCAAAGAACAGGCCTGCTCATTTTTCATCCCGCTCGCCATTCGGTTAGGACCACTCCGCTCCAATTGGACCTGTGTCCTGATGAAATGGGAAGTGGAGGGTGGAAGAGGGGTCCTGGGAGCTGACTTTATTGTAGGCCACGGGATCCTGGTAGATTTAAGAAATCATTGCCTATGGGGGGCAATTACAGGAAAGGACGGCGAGATAGTGATAATCCCAGGGAAAGAAGGGAAGGGGACCCTATGCACCATGAAGCCCAAAGAGGGTTATAAACTCGAGCTCCTGGTCAGTAACACCCCACAGGAGTTCCGGGCATTTGTGCAAGCCCACCTGGCCACATTTGCCACACACGAACACGACTGCGGGAGGGTCAACGGGTTTGAGGTCAGCGTAGACGGGACCCCTTGGCCCGACCACAGAAACAGTATAACTTCCCCAGGGAAACGGAGCCAGACATGGAAGCAGCCATGTCATGCTTAGTACAGCAGGGAGTTTTGAGACCGATAGCCACCCACGTGAGTTCTCCACTGTGGCCGGTTAGAAAGCCGGACAATTCCTGGAGGGCCACGATGGACTATCGAGTGCTCAACAGTAACATCCCAGCCTGTGCACCCATGGTAGCAGCAGTTGCCAATCTGATAGGAAGTATCACAGCATCCGCGACCACTTTCACGGTGCTGGATATTTCCAACGGGTTTTGGTCCATCACTTTAAGGAGGGAGGATCAGTGCAAGTTTGCCTTTATGTTTAAAGGGCAACAGTACACGTGGAACTGTTTGCCTCAGGGCTTCCATAACAGCCCCAGCGTTTTCCATCAGTGCATGGCAAACATTTTAAAGGATTTCAGTCAGCCCAGACAGTTGGTACAATATGTGGATGACCTGCTCCTGTTCACCGATTCGCTGGAGCTGCTCGGGCAAAAGGGTTTTAAGGTAAACCCCAAGAAAGCGCAGATCGGCCAGCAGGAGGTAAAATTCCTAGGCCTGACCGTACGCGCTGGAGAAAGGGCCATCGATAAGGCAAGGAGAGAAGCAGTACAAGAGTTACCAGTCCCCAACACGGTCACGGGTGTGAGGTCATTTTTAGGGCTAACCGGGTACTGCAGAGACTTCATTGAAGACTATGCAGCCGCAGTAGCCCCTCTGCTTCGACTCCTACACAAGGGAGTGGAGTGGGTTTGGGATTAGGGTTGCTAGGCAGCATTTGTCAGGCTCAAGAAGGACTTGCAGACCGCACCAGCTCTAGGGGCCATAGATGGGGGGAAAGAGTTTTTCCTGGCGGTAGCAGCCAGCGGGGATAGCCTGAGTGCTGTGCTGCTCCAAGGGCGGTACGGCAGGCTAAGGCCGGTGGTCTACTCATCCAGGATACTCACGGAAGTGGAGAGGAGCTACTCCAACTGTGAGCGGCACCTCTTGGCCACACATTGGGCTGTGAAGAGATCACTGATCTTCACAGGCACCTCTCCCATCACCCTCCTCACCCATCACACACTCACCCAGATGCTTCTGGATGGGAGGATCAAGGATGGAACAGTGAGCAGTGCCCACATTGCTCGCTGGACCCTGCTCCTCTCACAGATGGATCTTAAAGTGAAGGGTCTCTGTGAGCCAAAGCTCGCAGCCAACCTGGTATATCCTGGAAAAGCCCATCGGTGTTCCATAGAAGGGGTTTGGGAAGTGAACATAGGTTTACGGGCTGGGATACATACCACGGGCCGCGAGATCTATGTAGATGGTTCCAGCACGGTATCTGCTGGCGAGCGTCTCACGGGGTGTGGAGTTTATGACCCAGCGGCAAACATTGCCCTGCCGATTAAGCTCCCCAGCACCATGAGTGCCCAGCAGGCTGAACTGTCCACGGTAGTGTACGTCGTTACACACCCCAAAATCTTCCCTACCCCATACACAATTTGCTCAGACAGCATATTCACGTGCAATTTGTGTACGGAGTACCTGGCCATCTGGTCCCACCGCGGATACACCTCCGCCGACGGGAGACCCCTCACAGTAAAGCCCCTGCTGGAGAAAATCCTGGCAGCAGTGGGGGAGGAAGGGGAGGTTTTCATTCACAAGGTGAAGGCCCATTCCTCCACAGAACCCCGCAGCCAAGGCAACCAGCTGGCTGACATGCTCGCCAAGGAGGGTGCCCGTACAGGCACTTTCTGGGACCCATATGGGTCCAGACCCATGGCAGCAGTCAGAGATAGGGACGGGACCCAAGGGAGTGCAGGGATAGCTTTAGCCCCGGACCTTAAGATGGTCCAAGTCCAAGACCCTGTCCTCAAAGCAGTCCTCAGTGCAGTGACTGAGGGAAAAAGGGTAGAGGGTCATAATGGCAAAGCAACCCTCTCCGTCAAAGAGGGCATGCTGTTCCAGGAGGAGCAGTGGGTTGTGCCGCAGCAACACCGGAGGGAGTTCCTTCAACTGGCCCATGAGGGTCCAGGAGCATGGTGGAACAGGCGGGATGGTGGCCAGGACTCAGGGAAGATGTCCGCGAGTTCTGCGCCAGCTGTCTAGTGTGCGCTGCTAATATCCCTGACCCCCGCAAAAGGAAGGTACCTATGGGACATGTCAGGAGGGTAGAGGGACCATGGCATTCGATACAGGTTGACTACATTGGGCCCCTGCCCACTGCCCAGGGAGGCTATAAGTACTGCCTAGACCTGGTGGATGTGTTCACGAAATGGGTAGAGGCCTTCCCCTGCAGGACAGCCACAGCTCTGGGTACTGCCAGGATCCTGGTCCGGGAGGTGTTCTCGCAGTGGGGGCTACCACAGTTTGTGGAGTCCGACCAAGGGAGTCACTTCACCGGACAGGTGATGCAGAATACCCTTATGCTGCTCAGCATCGAGGGGAAGTGGCACGTGGCCCACAACCCGCAGTCATCAGGGATCATGGAGCATATGAATCGGACCCTCAAAGAAAGATTGAGGAAGGAGACGGTGGACTCACCCTGTAAATGGGCCGAGGTCCTACCGTTGGTTCTGATGGGGATCCGGGCCAGCCAGTCAAAAAGCACGGGGTACTCACCGTACGAGCTAATGACCGGCAGGGTTATGTGGACCCCCACCCATGTACTAGCCCCGGTGTGTAATGTATGTACCTTTAAGGGGGGGAACTACTTTCTACAGCTCATGTATACTGTAGTACCAGCAGTGGCCACACCTGTATATAACACTGAGTAGTAATCTGTTGTTTCAGTTGCAGTTTGAACCGCGTTGAGTAAACACCTGTTGTACCGTTCTCTGCAGTCCTTTTCTTATTATTACACGGACGTAGCAGTGGCGATGAGCAAGTTCGAACCTACCTGCAACTCTGCAGCACCTCCCAGGGATTCGCTCCTGGAGAACAGTGGAAGAAGGTCGAGTCCAGAAGCACAGGCGTCGACCACGGGTAACCGCCCAGCCATCCAGCGGAGATTTGAGCATCGCAGGGGAGGCTGTCGAGAGCCAGGCTTGGCTTTCCAGTCATGGTGGTCCAGCGAAACGGGCTGGCAACAGGTACTGCGCAGACCCTTCCCGTACAGCGACGGGCTAGAGCCCAACCGAGCGGCACAGAAAAAGGCCGAGCAGTGTCGACGGGGGAGAGAGAGAGGGCAGAGCGCACAGGGCGCAGCTGGTGTTCAGGACCGAGCGGCGTCAACGGGGGAAAGAGGCGAGAGGGAGCAGAGCGCAGCCGGTGTTCAAGGGCTGAGCAGCGTCAACGGGGGAGAGAGGCATGCAGGAAAATGCGAGGCACTGCCATTTCCACGAGGACCGCAGAGAGCGGCACTGGCAGCAGCGCAGGAGCAGCGCACGAAACCCACAGGGCGTCGCCATTTGCCACGAGGACCACCGAGAGCGGCGTTGGCAGCAGCGCGGGAGATGCCATTTTAAGCCGCAGCAGGGAAGAAAGGAAAGCGCGGGAGATGCCATTTTAAGCCAGTCTAACCACACCCAAAAATGCCGAAGAGTGGCAGTATCACAGCGTTCGACAATGAAGTCGAAGATTGGACGACATATGTCGAACGCATAGAAGTAGACTGCAAGGCGAATGAAGTGCCAGATGACAAGAAAGCGCTGGTATTGTTGAATTCAATGGGTGCAAAAACGTATGGCTTACTACGAAACCTAGTAACCCCAGAGAAGCCAGTAGAAAAGGATTTTGAAAACATAGTGTCAATCCTACAGGACCACTTAAACCCCACACCGCAGCTGATAGCAGAAAGATTCAAGTTTCACAAACGGAACCAGCATAAGGATGAAAGCAATGCTGATTATTTAACAGAACTGGGCAAACTATTGAAACACTGCCAGTTTGGAGCGAGACTGGCAGATACCTTAAGGGACAAGTTTGTGTGTGGGCTTCAAAGTGAAGGAACCCAGAAATGGCTTTTATCTGAAAAGGACCATACGCTGGAAAAGGCTTTCAGCATTGCGGTATCATATGAAGCAGCAGCACGGGGCGCTGCAGAGATACAACAGAGACAGCAAGAATATGGCACAAACGAAATGTCATATGGAACAGAGAAGTGCTATCACTGCGGCAGAACAACACACGACCAGAATGATTGCTGGTTCAAAGACAAAGTGTGCAGACAGTGTGGAAAAGTAGGACACATAGCACGAGTCTGCAGGTCGGGAAAGAAAATCAGCAATAAGAAACCGACCAAAGGGAAGTACAAGAAGGTACATAAGATAACGGAGACTAGTTCAGATGAACAAAAGAGTGATAACGACTCCGAAAGCAGGGAACTGAGTTGTCTGAAACTACATAATGTGATCACAACAGAGGATCACCGAACCATTTGGGTCACTCTCAAGATAGCAGGAGTCCAGGTAAAGATGGAATTGGACACAGGATCAGCTCTAACAGTCATAAACCGACGGGACTACGAGCAGCTATTCTCACACATAACCTTGAGAGACACAAAAATTATTTTGAAGACGTACACGGGGCAAAAAGTCTACCCCAAAGGAAAAATAAGGGTGACCGTTATACATAACGGTAAGAAAACACCAAAACTAGACCTGTATGTATTGCAAGATGGAGGACCACCATTACTGGGATGTGAATGGATCCGGAAAATACAACTGGATTGGCATTCCATACAGGCACTGACTGTGGCTGACAAAAAGGATGATGACGTCCCACCTGGGCGACTGTCAAAGATCCTAACTGACGTGAAAGAACTGTTCCAGCAAGGACTCGGAACACTTAAAGGCATGACAGCGACGATTAAAATTGAAGAAAACGCAAGCCCAAAATTTTTTAAGGCCAGACCGGTACATTATGCGATCCGCCCAGCCGTCGAAGCAGAGCTGGAGAGTCTGGAACGTTCAGGTGTACTGTCCAAGGTAGACTGGAGTGAGTGGGCTGCACCCATCGTCCCTGTCATGAAAAAGTCATTGAGCAGCACGCCTGGGGAACCAAGGAAGGTTCGCATCTGTGGGGACTTTAAGGTAACAGTGAACCCGGTCCTTCACACCGTACAATATCCACTTCTGCGGATTGAAGATATTTTCGCCTCGCTATCTGGAGGGAAACGCTTCACTAAGATTGATCTGGCTCAGGCGTATCTGCAAATGGAGGTAGAAGAAGCATCAAAAAAATACCTCACAATCAACATCCATAAAGGTCTCTACCAATACAACCGGCTGGTATTCGGGGTAGCATCAGCTCCGGCTATTTGGCAGAGGGCAATGGAACAAGTCCTGCAAGGGATCCCAGGGACCCAGTGTTATTTGGACGACATCCTGGTCACGGGCGAAAATGACAGTGATCACCTTGCCAACCTGGAGCAGGTGCTCACTAGATTGCAGGAATATGGGCTCCGAGCTAACCGCCCCAAATGCGAGTTTTTTAGAAAACAGATCTCATATTGTGGCCACGTTATCGATAAAGAGGGGTTACATAAGTCCCCAGAGAAGATTGAGGCATTAGTCAAGGCTCCAGCACCAGAAAATGTGTCACAACTGAGGTCGTTCCTCGGGCTGGTAAACTACTACCATAAGTTCTTGCCATATTTGTCTACAATACTACACCCACTGAACACGCTACTGCAAACTGGGTGCCATGGGAGTGGAATGACGAATGTAGACGAGCTTTCCAGAAGAGCAAAACACTAATCACATCGAAAGAGGTATTGGCCCATTACAACCCAGCATTACCAATTCGGTTCGCTTGTGACGCATCACCCTATGGCATTGGAGCGGTGCTGTCGCACAAATTCTCGGACGGCTCAGAGAGGCCAATAGCCTTTGCGTCACGATCACTAACCTCAACCGAGCGTAACTACGCCCAGATTGACAGGGAGGCACTCAGCCTAGTGTGGGGAGTGAAAAAGTTCAATCACTATCTGCACAGGCAGAAATTCACCTTGCTGACTGATCATCAGCCTCTTGTCTCCATTAAAATCCGAAGAAGGGCGTTCCGGTGATGACTGCGCAACGACTACAAAGATGGTCACTTTTTCTAGGGGCGCACCACTATGAGATTGAATATAAGGGCACGAAACAGCATGGAAATGCTGATGGGCTATCACGCCTGCCAATGCCAACTGTGGAGAAAGCACCAGCAGTGGATCCTGTCGAAATATTCCATTCGACTATAGTTGAATACCTACCGGTAACTAACGCTTGTATCGAAAAGGAAACCCGAAATGACCTGACACTGTCTCAGGTATATGATTTGACGGTGAAGGGATGGCCAGCATATGGCGACTCACTGTTGCCAGCATTCTCGACAAGGAGAGAACAGCTGTCAGTGTGCCGGGGGACCTTGATGTGTGGATCCCGATTGGTAATTCCACCCAAGTTAAGGGAAAGAGTGCTCAATCAGCTTCATGAGTGTCATCTGGGAGGGGTAAAAATGAAAAGCCTAGCCAGGGCTTATGTGTGGTGGCCGGGAATCAATAAACAAATCAAGGACCTGACCAAGAGCTGCTCAGGATGCCAGAAAGTCCAAAATGCACCACCACAGGCCCCTCTACACCCATGGGAGTGGCCCTCATCTCCATGGCAATGGGTGCATATTGATTTTGCTGGTCCATTCATGGACTCAATGTTTTTAATAGCCGTGGATGCGCACTCGAAATGGTCTGAGGTCATCAAAGTGTCCTCCACCACCACGGAGAAAACTATTGCAGTCCTACGGCCCATTTTTGCCAGGAATGGCTTGCCAGAACAGATTTGCTCCGACAACGGACCACAGTTTGTGTCCGAAGAGTTCCGGAGGTTCTTGAAAAAGAATGGGGTAAGGCATTACACATCCGCCCCGTATCATCCAGCCACAAATGGATTGGCTGAGAGGTTCGTACAAACCTTTAAGAAGGCAATAAAGGCTATGTAAAATGACAACATTCCGCTGCAGCACAAGGTGGACAATTTCCTGTTCGCCTACCGGAATGCGACACATGCAGTCACCAACCAGGCCCCAGCCATGATGTTCTTTAACCGAAGGTTAAGATCTCGCCTGGATTTGCTCAGACCAAACGTACGAAGAGATGTTGAGAGTAAGCAATTCCAGCACATCCATGAGAAGCCAACAAGGAGCTTCAGTGTAGGGCAACCAGTCTTGGCTAGCGACTACCGAACAGAAAAATGGCAGCCAGGAACGATATGCACACGGCAGGGCCCACTAATGTACACAGTGGACATTGGGGAGAGCATCGTGAGACGCCATGCTGACCAAATCCTAGAGTCACAGGAACAAGTCAACCCCATGCCTCGCCCATACGTACCTGGTGATGAACCCGACGTACAGGTAGCATCTACCCCAGAAACAGTAGCATCGGAAGCTGATGAACCAATCAACGACAGGGGGCCAGAATCGCCTCCGCACCAAGAGCAAGACACTCGGGAAAGGCGCTATCCAGAAAGGATCAGGAAGCCTCCCCAAAGACTGAATTTATAAATAGACTATTTTCAGCTAATGTTGCATTTTAAAAGTGTTAATTGTAATTAGTTTGATATTTAATTGTTAAATGAGTGTTATGGTACTGTTAATCTAAAGGGGGAGGAATTGTAATGTATGTACCTTTAAGGGGGGGAACTACTTTCTACAGCTCATGTACACTGTAGTACCGGCAGTGACCACACCTGTATATAACGTTGAGTAGTAATCTGTTATTTCAGTTGCAGTTTGAACCACGTTGAGTAAACACCTGTTGTACCATTCTCTGCAGTCCTTTTCTTATTATTACATGGACGTAACACGGTGCTCACAGAAGGTCAGCTCAGAGAGGTAAACCAGGACAGGTTCACCCAGAAACCTCTTCGAGCACCTTAAACAGGTCCACGAGCAGGCGGCTGGGAACATGGGAAAGCAGCATCGGAGCAACCGATTGCTGCTCGAACCCCATAAACACCATGAGTGGGAGGTAGGAGATCAGATCATGGTAAGGAACTATGCCCGGTAGGGAGTCTGGAACCATTATACATGGGGCCCTACAGCATTGTAGACAAAGCCAGCCCCATGGTACACGCCGTTAAGACCTCTCGGCGTACCAAATGGTTTCACATTAATCAGTGTAAACTGTTTAAACCCGAAAAGAGAAAACAGCCAGTTGGGGTAGGGTCTAAGGATAGAAATCCTCAGCGTGCAGTGGGAGCGAGTTCACAGACTGCACAGGCAGGTGCTGTGGCTTGTTTAAGGGGAGGGGCCATCCACCCATCGATTGGGACACTCCCCCACTCTTCTAGGCTCCAGATGAGGAGGGACCCAAGGGCGAAGACCCAGCCCCTGACCCAGGTTTAGAGCAGGAGGGACCCGAGGGCGAAGACCCCACCCCAGACCCAGATTTGGGACGTGGGGGCAGAGACTCTCAGCCTGCAGCAACAGGCTGCGAAGAGTTACCTGCCCCTAGCCCAGGTTCGGGAAAGGTAAAGCCCGAGGAAGTAGATCCCCGGCGAGAGGCAGTGGTAAGCCCACAGACCGCACCGGAGGGGACGACGGTTCGGGTTAAAGGCCCACCAGCCAAGACAACCCCACCCGCCAAAGTCACTAGAAGGTCCCCACGGACGCCCCAGCCAAGGAAACCCTGGTGACTGGCTCCCCATTTCAAAGGGGCAGCCTCCCGAATCAGGGGTATGTCCAAAGACAGAGGTCCACAGCCAGCAGCCACAGGCTGCGAGGGACCAGAAGTGCAGGACAGTGCGGCCACACCGAAGGGAGCGGTGTGCCGCAGCCCTAACAGGGATTAGGCTGGCCACCCAGAGATGAGCGGCGGATGTATATAGTTTAGGTAATTTAAGTTTAGGTATTTAGCTCAAGTTTGGGTGTTTAGCTTAAGTTAAATAGGGTGATGGGTAGTTTAATTAAGTAGTGATCTGCTAAGAGTGTGTGTATTTGAGTCGAGGTCGCGAGACCCGACTATGCTTCACCCAAGCCACAGAATCTCTTGGGGACCTGGCTGTATGTTTTTGTATCTTTTGCAGAAGGACTTTGAGGATGAAGGGGGGCGTGATCCGACTTGCCCTGATAGGACTGAGCATTGGAAAGCGAGGTGATGTGGAGGAATCCCACATCTATGGGTGCTCAGGAGAGAGAGCACCTATAGTGACCGACGGAAGCGGCGAACGGGACGTGGAGGAGACCGCCGTCTACATCCACGAGGGAAGGTGGCCAGGGTGGCTGGGGTCCAATTCGTCTCAGTACTCCAGCCAGGCTGGGTTCACGTATGGGGAGGCCTCCCTCCTGTGCCCCAGGGTACAGGTCATTACCACAAGGGTCAGCGTCACTGTAGGGAAACGTGCATGTTTAACGTGCAAGGGACACATTCCTTAGGATAGGTGGTGGTGGCTCAGAAAGCTGAGCAAAGATATGAGAGACCCCGCAGTCGAGTGGGAACGGTTGGGGAACAACACCCACTGGACGATTACAGGGACTCACGGGGGATTAAGTGTGTGTTGGGACAAGTGTTGGGAACCGGATCAAGGGATTTATATCTGTATGTGGGGGTCAGAGATGGCCTGCCCCACCGGCATATCCATAATTTTCCACCGGCAGTGGCAAGGCGCCGGGGAGGGGATGAAGTGGGATACCAGCCTGAAGGTGTGCGCTGTCCCATACTCCCCGATCCCAGTCAATGCCACTGAGCTTCTGACCTGCCCCCGAAAACCCCTGCCCACGACCCAGGCAGTGAGGATACACAGGGAAGGGTGCCCTACCACCACCAAGGGACCAGGGAATGGGCTGGTACTAGTGCCTACGGATCAGGTGCTGTACCAGGGGGTCCACTATGTGGTAGCCTCCGTGATTTTAAATCTCACCGAGTTACACTTACCGGAGTGGTGCCCCAAAGAAACAGAGCAGCTATACCAGGCCCTATTAAAGGACATGTTCAGAAAATTTTATGAGTTCAATTTCGCCAATGTCGACAAAACCGAACTCTACACCACACCCCATGAGTTTTTGGATAATGCAGGGAGACAAAGAAGGGGAGCATGGAATTATGTTTTTAATGTGTTTAACACTGGGTCCTCTGTCATCAACAGTTTGGATGACATAGAATTACAGACCCAGATAAACGATTTAAAAACACAATTAAAGAAAATCCTAATGGATGAGAACAAGGTAGCAGGCTCAGAGTTACATGAGGACCAGGCCATGATGGTCCAATTAAAGGAGATTATAGCGGAGTTGGAGAAGCACGCAAAGACCATAAATGCCCTCATAAGGGAGGACAGAAATGCTTCTGACCAGGCTGCGCAGAACGAGATGTGCATGCTGTATGGGGCGTGGTTGCTGGGTGAGGGCCGCAGTAACCTGGAGGATTTAAAACAGGGTTTAGTCCCCTCCTGGATCAGCAACAAGCACCTCGCAGCCCTCCATCCATTTGAGAATGCATTAAGCCCATGCCAACTCCGGCTAGCTTCTGAAGCCTACCCAGTCCCAGTGGATTGTGGATGCTCTAACCACACCATTATGGGTATAGTAGTTAGGATGCTGGTCATGGGTAGGACAGCCTGACCCGCGCCGGTATACAGGGTTGAGAACATTGGAGTCATTCAAGGGGGTGCCCTCATTCGTTTCACAGCGGTCCCACCTTACGTCATAAAGTGGGAGCATGCTATGACAGATACTGACCTCTCGGGGTGCCAGAGCTGGGGAGCACACATAATCCTCTGTCCCCAGCACCTGAACGCCTATTCAAAACCATAGTGCGGGTTCAGAGCTGCTGGCGCGAAACCTATAAATTTTACCATAGAGGCAATGGCACAAGGCCATGTTCCCCCACAGGTAGCATATATAGGAGGTGGGACATATTGTGTCACCACAGGAGCACCCCACTACCAGCATGGACAGCATAGCTGGTGTCCGGTTAGTGACAGCAGTTTCTGTTTTAAACACGAGGCAGAAGTTCAAGTGGCCCAGGAGTGAATTGTCCCCATTCCTGAACCCTCAACTGTTCACCTCACTGTAAAAGAGAATTTTACCAACTTGCAAAAGTATGTAGCGCACTTCGGCTATGAAATTCCCCCTCTCCCAGAACACCTTACCAAGATACTCAAAGCAGTTATAGTTTCACAGAAACATTTTTACACTCTGGAGCAGAAAACAGTAGAGATAGGGGCTGGGATATTGGACATTGTCGTTCCACCCTGGTGGGACATTTTCACTAATATAGAGATCCCTTCGTGGATCAGACTGGCTTCCCACATTCTCGTGGTTTGCCAGCTGGTGCTAGTATTGGACCTAGTGTGCACTCAGTGCAAGGGAAATGGTCAGATACTAGAATTCTGAAACCAACGGACCAAGAAGGAACATTATCTTAAGGTGGAGGGAGATACACGTGTTTGAATTTGCTGTTTGTATCGTTGATTAAAGATTGTTGTTTTTTTATGTTCTTTTATTGTTTTTAATAAAGATTCTCAAGCGTTTTGTTTGTAATAAAGATGATGTGTACCAAGTGGTGCAGGGGTGTCGGACCCCTCCGTGCTTGGATGTGTGTAAACGATTGTAATTTTATCCTATGTATGCTTATGTACACTACATTTTTACAGAATGGGAAATGCATGTGTCGTGGGTATCTTATATAGGTAATTACAGGGGAAGGTTGACTATGGAGCATCGGAAATTTTGCTCACCTCATCAGGATGATACTTAAAGCAAGTTTAATATCAACAGGGGGGAGTGTAATTCTAGGGTTCTCAAAATTCCCGCACTCCCCGAAATTATGGATCAAGGGGTCCTGTTTGGACAAGTTATTAAAAACAGGGTGCCCAAAATGGCTTCTGTAACCTCGTGACCAAAACGGACAGGATTTTTAAAACAGGGCTCTGCAGACAGGCAGGCCTGGAGTCAAAACTTAAAATGCAGGAATCTGTGAAAAGGGACTCTCTGGAGCCTGGAGCCAGCCAGACAAAGTAAACACAGAATACGCATTCATTCAACTTGAAATAGATCAAGCTACTATGGGCCTAGAATCGAGTCCATTATACTTCTGCATATTTAATCGGTAACAGCTCACAGTAGCCATCAAGTCAGAATGGGGACATTTAAGTCTTATCCATGACAAACAACCAGGACATCGGGGCCATTAGACCCGGAGACAACCACTCCAAAAGTCATTAAAGTAAATGGTTGTAATCATTTAAACAAGCCGGCCAAAAGTAAGACAAAGGGACTGACCTGATTTGGCGCGCAGATAAGGAGTTGAAGAATGGGTATAATTGTAGGCTCATCAGTGGTAATCGGTTTAGCTCTCTGATCTCTTGCTTGTGGCCTTGGCCTGCTGCCACTCATACTCGCACGCTGGCCTCGTGGCCGGCTTTCTTCTCACTCCCCGCGCCGCTCAACAACCAAGGACGCCCATTACACTGGGGCCAAATGTGGGAGAACGAGACCCGAGCTCAAAACCACACAGGACACACAGGCCACAAACGGGCAGATGAGGCGAGACGAGATGAAGAAGGTAAACTGATAAAAGCAGAGAAGGGCAGCGAAAGACGCATTGGAAAAAACCAAACGCCTAGTTGTAAGCTGGCATTTGGCGAATAAGTTGGTGTTGCATGCATGAACAGTACGAATAAGCAGGCGTTCGAAGAGTGGGTGGCAGCACCCGTGATGAATAAACTAGCATTCGAAGCATGGGTAGTAAAATCTTTTAGATGATAAAGACCACCAATCGACCCCCGACCGTAACATTACCACCGCCGACCGCCCGAGGGAGAAGAAGAAGAAAACCCATCGCGACGAGACAACGACGGTAGCTGAGGAAAAAGGAGGGTGCTTCGCATCAACAACTTCAGTGCCTCGCCCTGAGGCCACATGGCGACGGGGTACCCCAAAGGGCAGCGGGAGCGGACCTCAAAACTCACAACCGTTTGAGCAACAGGTATTGGATCGGTGAGCATGAATTCCTGGCCCCTCACAGCTTAATCTAGTTAGGTATAGGGGGTGGGATGAGGATAAGGGGATTGTTTAATGTAATTGTTTTCCCTCGATGTGCTGTGTGTTCCCCATTCCCATATAAGTGTAATTGTTTAAGCCTCTAATTTTCATACCAGCAATTTTCATAAGATTGTTTTCTTCTGCTTTTAATAAAATTTTGGTTTTTCTTACACCAAACCACTTGTCTACTCGATTTTCTGTATCGCCGCCTATACCTAAGTCCGGTGTCTAGAACCCAGGGATGTGGGAGCAATTCGAACCGCTCAAAGGACAGACAGAGGCGAAGCTTTCTGGGCATGACACACCACCCCCTACAAGCTGTGGAAAATATACATACTTTAAAACTAACATGAGATTTAAAAAATACATTATTTACCCATTCTTAAAAGAATAAACATTTCTTCGTATACTTAAGGCAGCATCCGTGAACTGGTTTGGGTCACAGGTTGGTGGTTCCTCTGTTGGAGGTTGATTTGGTGTTTGTGTTGGAGGCTGAGTTGGTGCTTGTGTTGGAGGCTGAGTTGGTGCTTGTGTTGGAGGCTGAGTTGGTGCTTGTGTTGGAGGCTGAGTTGGTGCTTGTGTTGGAGGCTGAGTTGGTGCTTGTGTTGGAGGCTGAGTTGGTGCTTGTGTTGGAGGCTGAGTTGGTGCTTGTGTTGGAGGCTGAGTTGGTTCTTGTGTTGGAGGCTGAGTTGGTGCTTGTGTTGGAGGCTGAGTTGGTGCTTCTGTTGGAGGCTGAGTTGATGCTTGTGTTGGAGGCTGAGTTGGTGCTTGTGTTGGAGGCTGAGTTGGTGCTTGTGTTGGAGGCTGTGTTGGTCCTTGTGTTGGAGGCTGTGTTGGTGCTTGTGTTGGAGGCTGAGTTGGTGCTTGTGTTGGAGGCTGAGTTGGTGTTTGTGTTGGAGGCTGGGCTTTTGTTTGTGTTGGAGGCTGGCTTGGTGTTTGTGTTGGAGGCTGAGTTGGTGCTTGTGTTGGAGGCTGAGTTGGTGTTTGTGTTGGAGGCTGGGTTTTTGTTTGTGTTGGAGGCTGTGTTTTTGTTTGTGTTGGAGGCTGGCTTGGTGTTTGTGTTGGAGGCTTGCTTGGTGTCTGTGTTGAAGGCTGACTTGGTGCTTGTGTTGTCGCAACTGCGGGTCCTGAATGTAAAGAGATATGATTATAATATCATGGAATTAAAGGAAAAGTTATTATAATGTAAATACAGTTATTTGGCACACAGAAGGAAAGGCCTATTGTCACTTTAAATTCATTTTCATCCTCATGAATAATAACTATTGGGCTATAAACATTGCTGGAATAATCTACCTTTGTTCAAGTCGCTTGATTTGAACATATTTTGCAAAATTGGTGTATTTTAAAATTTATTTTCATATCATGAAATTTCAAGAAATAATTCATAAATTTAACTGTCATACTTTGTCTTGCATGGACTGAAAGGCATTGCCAAAACATGAGCAGAACTTGCATTTATATAGTACTTTTAACATAGAAAATATACTGAGGTGCTTGTAAGAGCTGGAATTTCCGTGGGGATTCTCCAGAACTCCTACTTAACTTAAGTGGAAAATTGGCAGAAACCCCAGAAAAATGGCATAAAGAACTGTTTCCACTGTTACACTGAAGTTTCCACCGATCATCTGCTGAGGTTATGGCAAGAGATTGAGAGAACACCTGCGGGAATTTTACCCCAAAATTGATAAAAGGGAGAAGGAAACAAACACCAAACCAGGTGGAGGAATTCGGAGCGGTGACAAAAGCTTGGTTGACAATAGTTTTGAGGCAGTTTGAAAGGTGGAGGGAAAAGTAGAAATGAGAAGGGTCTTGAGGAGGGAATTCCAGAGGGTAAAGCAAGGCGGGTAAAAGGCTCTGCAACCAATGGTGGGACAAAGGGAGGTTGGGATGCACAAGTTTTGGGTACCGTATAAAGCCTGGATTCCTCGAACATCATCATTTGGAAGAGTATACCCATTTGTGTTCACAAATTTATAGAAGGGAAACATCAAAGCGTTTTCATCCTCAGAGTGATCGAGTCCCAGAGAATGTCCAAACTCATGGCCAGCAACAAGGAACAAGTTGACTCCTAGAAAAACAATGTTAAAGTATTGTGCTCAAATCTGCTTAAACTAAAGATTATGCAAAACTTTTCATTATTTATATGCATGATATCTTAATTCCTTTGTCAATTATCTATGTTGCTATTGAAATTGATTCTAAAATTGTAGATCAACAAATTTACAGTGATGATACTGGGACTACTGCCTCTCATCAATATGTATCAGGTAGGTTACATCACACACTTGTAGTGATCCAGGTTCAAATGGATCAGAAAGTGACCACAGGAATGAAAACAAGCCGATTACCAGTTGAACATACTTTACGCTGGCAATTCAATCTGTAAATAATAAGGTAAATTTTCAGATCCTAAACTACTGACACCAAGATCAGAGCACTTGATTCATGGCACTCTTACTTTTCCAGTTGTTACAGGCAGAGGGAGTTGACAACGCCTCCAGAGTGGTCTCAGTGATTACTGAAATGAATGTAAATGATGTAGTGGGAAGTTATGCTACATGTCAGGTTTGCAGTCTGACAGTAGGTAGAGTGCATAACCTGCATGAACCTCATTAAATGATACATCAATGCCATTTGCCTCACCTCCCACTAGAAAAAAGCAGAATAATTCTTTGCAGTATGTCTGACCATTACTTTCAAATATGTTCAGCTAAGGAAAGTTTTAACTTTGACCAACTATCAGCCGTGGTTCAGTGGTAGCACTCAGCCTTTGATTCAGAAATGTGCGGGTTCAAGCCCCAGTACTGAGGGAAAGCTACACTGTTGGAGGTGTAGTCTTTTGGATGAGACATTAAATTAAGGGCCCATTTGTACTCTCAGGTGGTCGAATAAGATTCCATTAGAAGAAGAGCAGAAGTTCTCCTGACCATCATTTATGGCTCAACCAATACCACCAGAATGGATGATCTGCTCATTTAACTCAATGCTGCTTGTGGGACCTTGTTGGCAAATTTTCCTAAATTACAACAGTAACTACACCTCAAAAAAAGTAATTAGTTGCCTGTCAGGTTCTTAGGACATCCGCTGTTCAGATACAAGTTCTTCTGGCTCTCTCTCTTGTTTTGGTAGTGGTGGTGAAGTGGTAGTGAAGCATATAGAAATAGCCCTGTAACCCTGTTATAGAATTTGGATCTCAGTCCCACAAGTTGCTGCAGAGGGCAAGATATGGATCCAAACCATCTGATCTGGTCACAGACATGAATGGCAAGGTCTACTGGGAAATTGGAACACATTACCTGGAACTTTCATAGGGCCATGCAGGCGCAATTGAAGGTGGGTCAGTTCGGAAATTTGAAATAATTTAGAGCGGGTTGGGAACCTGCTAACATCCCGCCCTCTCGCACCTTTCCCTCGGGTGCGTTTTCCGGTGCCATAGTGACCCGAACAGCAGAGGCAGGCAACCTCATTCAAATCATTATCAACTTGTTGTCAGACCCTTAAGTGGTTTTTTTTAGCCTACATTTCAAATTTCCCTGGATGACCACGGGATTCTCATAGCTCGGGAACCATGTCTGTCAACCTGAGGTGGGAGTTGAGTGGCCATTGCTCCAGCCAATCAGTTGACAGCATGAAATGTAAAAGCTCCCACCTGACAGCTGATCACTTTCCTCAGGCAAAAGCTGTTGCTGACTGCATTCCCAGCACAGATTTAGCTTTCTACAGGCTGCAAGTGTTTCCAACAAAGTCGCCATCCAGTCTCATCTCATTTAAAAGAATGAGAGGGGATCTCACTGAAACTTATAAAATTCTAACAGGACTGGACAGACTAGATGCAGGAAGGATGTTCCCGATGGTCAGGGAGTCCAGAACCTGGGATCACAGTCTAAGGATAAGGGGTAGGCCATTTAGGACAGAAATGAGGAGGAATTTCTTCACCCAAAGAGTGGTGAACCTGTGGAATTCTCTACCACAGAAGGCAGTAGAGGCCAATACATTAAATATATTCAAGAAGGAATTGGATATATTTCTTAAGGCTTAAGGGATCAAGGGGTATGGGGAGAAAGCAGGGACCGGGTACTGAATTTGGATGATCAGCCATGATCGCATTGAATGGCGGAGCAGGCTCGAGGGGCCGAATGGCCTACTCCTGCTCCTATCTTCTATGTTTCTATGTTTCTATTGGTAGAACCTATGACACCATTGACAGGTTGTTTCTCTCAACTCTACTTGACCTGCCATCATCTATTCCATCAGCATGGATGCCATTTATACTGTCTCACTTTGGTCCTCAGAATTGGACCACAATGAGCCCCAACACCAGCAGCACCAGACACTCCAGCAGCAACGCCACCAACCTTCTCCTCAACCAGCTGATGCTGCACAGTACAGAGTGCATCAGCGCTGGGGTGCAGCAGTGCCAAAGGAGGCTCAGGCTATCATGCCAGGTCGTCGCAGGCATTTGCACATTGCTGGAGCAAGAACTGAAGCCCAGAGGAGTAGGTGGAAACTGACGTAATAAAACACAATCAACTTGTTTCAGAACATGGAGGTCTAGTTGTACTTCACTAGTTCCTGTATTACAAAATGTCCCTGGGAAAGCTGGGCCCACGCCCGAGTATTTATACTCCTTGGACGGTGCCACCAGCTGGCCGTCCAGTGTTATTTCATGAGTAGTTTCTTTATGATGATGAGATTTATAACAGACACACCTTACTAGTGGCTGTCAAAGTCACTAGAGCCAATGATATCAAAATTGCCACTGATGAAGCTACTGTTACTGAGCGGGCGCTGGGCTTTGCCACGCTGGCTGACTTCCCATGGGTGCAGGGCGTCATCGACTGCACACATGTGGCCATCAGGGCATCCCATCGTAACCCAGGAGTCTTTGTCAACGTCAAGGGCTTCCACTCCTTCAATGTGCAGCTGGTCTGCAACCATAGGCAGATCATCATGCATGTGTGTGCCAAATTCCCTGGCAGCTGCCATGACTCTTTCATCCTGCGCCAGTCCACCCTCCCTCAGCTCTTCGCTCCTCCAAACAGGCTTTCCGGCTGGCTGCTTGGAGACAAAGGCTATAGAAACATAGAAACATAGAAGAAAGGAGCAGGAGAAGGCCATTCAGCCCCTTGAGCATGCTCCGCCATTTAATGAGATCATGGCTGATCATCCAAATTCAGTACCCTGTCCCTGCTTTCTCCCCATATCCCTTGATCCCTTTAGCCTTAAGAAATATATCTAACTCCTTCTTGAATATATTTAATGAATTGGCCTCAACTGTCTTCTGTGGTAGAGAATTCCAGAGGTTCACCACTCTCTGGGTGAAGAAATTCCTCCTCATCTAAGTCCAAAAGGGCTTACCCCTTATCCTTAGAGTGTGACCCATGGTTCTGGACTCCCCCGCCATCGGTAACATCCTTCCTGCATCTAGTCTGTCTAGTCCTGTTAGAATTTTAGAAGTTTCAATGAGATCCCCTCTCATTCTTCTAAACTCTAGCGAATATAAGACTAATCAATCCAATCTCTCTTCATACGTCATTCCTGCCATCCCAGGTATCAGTCTGTTGAATCTTCACTGCACTTCCTCCATGGCAAAAACATCCTTCCACAGATAAGGCGACCAAAACTGCACACAATACTCAAGGTGTGGTCTCACCAAGGCCCTGTACTCGAATCCTCTCGCTATGAAGGCCAACATACCATTTGCCTTCTTAACCGTCTGCTGCACCTGCATGCTTACCTTCAGCGACTGGTGCACAAGGACACCCAGCTCTTGTTGCACTTCCCCTTTTTCCAATCTATTGCCATTCAGATAATAATCTGCCTTCCTATTTTTGCCACCAAAGTGGATAACCTCGCTTTTATCCACATTATACTGCATCTGCCATGCATTTGCCCAATCACCCAACCTGTCCAAACCTGCACCCTCCTCACAGCACACACGCCCACCCAGCTTTGTGTCATCTGCAAACTTGGAGATATTACATCTAGTTCCCTCATCTAGATCATTAATATATATTGTGAATAGCTGGGGTTCTAGCACCATTCCTGCAGTACCCCACAAGTCACTGCCTGCCACTCGGACAAAGACCCATTTATTCCAACTCTTTGCTTCCTGTCTGCCAACCAGTTCTCTATCCAAGTCAGTACCTTACCCCCAATCCCATGTGCTTTAACTTTGCACGCTAATCTCTTATGCGGGACCTGAAGTCATGGCTCATGACACCCTTGAAGAGGCCAAGTACTGAGGCTGAGGAGAGATATAATGAAAGCCACATTTCCACCAGATGAGTTATAGAGCAGACAATAGGCATAGTGAAAATGCACTTCTGAGATGTCCCCCTCTCTCTGTCTCCCACCTCCAGCTGCTCGGGGACTCCAGATACTTCTAATGCAGCCTCCTCTGCTGTTGTGCGTGTGGCAAATGACGATGGGCCACTTCCAGTTCTCTCCCTCTCCCTCTTATTGTGCGCTTTCTTCTGCAAGGATGGAAAGAAGAGAAGGTTGAATGAGATTGATGGAATGAGTGTAAGGAATGGATGGGTTACATCTTTAGAGGAAGACTATGATGGATTGCAGTAGCAATGCCAAGTGACTTCATTGTGTTGTTAGTTGGTATGATTGCACTAGGATGAGGATGAGTGTGAAGGGTGGCTAGTAAGACGTGGATGTGAAAATGTAGATAGAGAGAGGGATGGGTGGGCCTGCAAGGTATGTTGGTGTGAGTAAGGATGTGCAGGAGTAGGGTTGGGAAGAGAGAGTGATGGGGATGTGATGAGAGGCACAGCAGGATGAAGTTGAGTGTGGTTTTGCAATCACCTTTCCTGATCTAATGAGATCATTAAAATGTTTCCGGCACTGCACCCAGGTCTTCCAGTCCACATCCCTGCTGTTCACCTCCTCTGCTATTTGGAGCCAGGCTCTTTTTGTCTCCTGGGGAGGTCTCTTCCGCCCATCGGAAGGGAACAGGACCTCCCTGCGTGCTCTGACTCCCTCCACAAGCATATGGAGGGAGTCATCGGTGACCCTGGGAGCAGCCCACTGCCTCTGTGCAGTCATGTTTTCAAGTGTTTGGAACACTCAAAACCTCCAGTGCAGTGACTGCACACTCCTAGATGAACCTTCAAGTTCAATGTGGCCATGGCTTCTTTAAATATCCTGGCTAAAAACACGTCACGGATGATGTCCTCAGCCCCGCACCATTTAATAGGACTGGGTAACGTGCAGGGCGGGCTTAATAGGCCTGATTAGCGCAAAGTCAATTTCTGGAGCAGGATAGAAGCAAGAATGGGGTCACGACCTGCCACGGTGACCCCCGGCACCAGACCCACCCAGGTAAAAAAGATTCCAGCTTTTGATTGTAAAGTTTACATTACACTTAACAAGTCCTGTAACTGTTAAGTCCGTGAATGATTGAGACACGGACTAGCAGGAGAGAAAACAAATAGATCTTTACTGGTGAAAGGCCATAACGAAACTAAACAACAGAGGCTCTCTAGCGCCTTTTATACAGGGGTGGTCACTGCCGGTACTGCAGTCTGAGACCCGTTATTCTCTTAAAGGTACATACACAACAGTAACCTTTAGCTGGTGTGGCAGTTTTTGACAGTGCTAATGTAATAGCTATTTACCGATCATTCTTCTTGAGCAGATAGTGAATGAGGTTATATCTACTCATAATTAGGATCCTTTACCAATAAATGGTATTGAGGTTGGCTCACGTTCTAATCATGGATTGGCAACTTCCTGCAGTAAGGACAGCCTGGGCAAGGGGAGGAATTTGGGGCATAACTCTTTTCTGCCCAGGTACAAAAATTCGGATGGCAGGGCTGACACTAGCTCCACCTCTGCTGTGACATCACAGTGTGAGGTGGGACTGGCAGGATGACACTAGCTCCACCTCTACTGTGACATCACAGTGTGAGGTGGGACTGGCAGGGTGACACTAGCTCCACCACTGTTGAGACATCACAGTGTGAGGGGGACTGGCAGGGTGACACTAGCTCCACCTCTGCTGTGATATCACAGTGTGAGGTGGGACTGGCAGGGTGACACTAGCTCCACCTCTGCTGTGACATCACAGTGTGAGGTGGGACTGGCAGGGTGACACTAGCTCCACCACTGTTGAGACATCACAGTGTGAGGTGGGACTGGCAGGGTGACACTAGCTCCACCTCTACTGTGACATCACAGTGTGAGGTGGGACTGGCAGGGTGACACTAGCTCCACCTCTGCTGTGATATCACAGTGTGAGGTGGGACTGGCAGGGTGACACTAGCTCCACCTCTGCTGTGACATCACAGTGTGAGGTGGGACTGGCAGGGTGACACTAGCTCCAACTCTGCTGTGACATCACAGTGTGAGGTGGGACTGGCAGGGTGACACTAGCTCCACCTCTGCTGTGACATCACAGTGTGAGGTGGGACAGCCAGGGTGACACTAGCTCCACCTCTGCTGTGACATCACAGTGTGAGGTGGGACAGCCAGGGTGACACTAGCTCCACCTCTGCTGTGACATCACAGTGTGAGGTGGGACTGGCAGGGTGACACTAGCTCCACCTCTGCTGTGACATCACAGTGTGAGGTGGGACAGCCAGGGTGACACTAGCTCCACCTCTGCTGTGACATCACAGTGTGAGGTGGGACTGGCAGGGTTACAGTCCTCACCAGTTCCGCCTAACGTCGAGTTTGTCTGAATGAAGCAGGTGGTCTTTGCCACACAGCCATAAGTGGGACCCACAATGCCACAAAAAAGTGGCAAATTATCAAAGGAGCACATCTGGAGGCAATTTTCATTTTCAGTTACTTCAGTCTGCCCTGCCCAGAAATTCTCTGTGTCTAGTATAAAGTTACTCTTGTAACACTCAACATTTTAATTCTCACACCTGTAGTGTATGTACCTTTAAGAGAGAACTACTTTTACAGCTCCTGTATACTGTAGTACCGGCATTGACCACAACTGTATATAAGCCTTGAGCATGCCTCTGTACCCCCAGTCTTGAGACTACCCTACTCCAGTAAACACCTGTTGATTGTTAAGTTACAGCATCTGTGTAGTTATTGAAAAACATCATACTCTCAGAATCACGGATCTAACAGTGGTGACGAGTGTTGATCCGAATCTACCTGCAACTCTGCATTTCCCTTTGCGGATTCGCTCCGGGAGGGCGGTGGAAGAAAGTCGAGGCCAGAAGCACGGGCGTCGATCATGAGCAACCGCCCAGTCATCCGGCAGAGAGTGAACATCGCAGGGGAGGCTGTGGAGAGCCGGGCTTGGTTCCCCAGCCATGACGATCAGCAACAGAATGACGACAGGTACAGCGCAGACCCTTCCCAGACAGCGGTGGCTGGAGCCGACCGACGGCAGAGAAAAAGCCGAGCAGCGTCGACGGGGTAAGATAGAGGGTGAAGCGCACAGGGCGCAGCTGGGGGTTGAAAACCGAGCGGCGTCGAGGAAAAACAAAACGGAGAGAGAGAGGGTAAAGCAGCAGCCGGGTTCAGGACCGAGCGGCGGAAACGGGAAAGGCGCACAGAGAAAAAAAAAACGCGCAAAGCACAGCCAGGGCTCAAGGGCTGAACAGTGTCCGCGGGGAGAAGAAGGGAGAGCGCGGGAGACGCCATTGAGCCACGGAGAAGAAGGAAGAGCGTGGGAGATGCCATTTTTAGAAGCCGCAGCAGAGAAGAAGGGCGAGCACGGGAAGAAATGAAAGCGCGGGAGACGCCATTTTGTGCCAGCGGAGAAGAAGGGAAAGCGCGGGAGACGCCATTTTGGACAGTTAAATCACACCCAGGGATGCCGAAGAGTGGCAGTATCTCTACGTTCGACAATGAAGTCGAAGATTGGGCGACATTTGTGGAACGCATTGATGTGTACTGCAGGGCGAATGAAGTGCCAGATGCTAGGAAAGCACTGGTTTTGTTAAATTCCATGGGTGCAAAAACTTATGCGATCCGACCAGCCGTCAAGCAGGGCTGGAAGGGTTGGAACGTTCAGGAGTACTGTCCAAAGTAGACTGGAGTGAGTGGGCTACACCCATCGTTCCTGTAATGAAGAGGTCGTTGAGTAATACGCCTGGGGAACCAAAGAAGGTCCGTATCTGTGGGGATTTTAAGGTGACAGTGAACCCAGTCCTTCACATGGATTGAGGATATTTTCGCCTCACTATCTGGAGGTAAACGCTTCACCAAAATTGATCTGGCCCAGGCGTACTTGCAAATGGAGGTAGAAGAAGCCTCGAAACAATACCTCACGATCAACACTCACAAAAGTCTCTACCAATACAACCGGCTGGTGTTCAGGGTAGCATCAGCTCCGGCTATTTGGCAAAGGGCGATGGATCAAGTCCTGCAAGGGATTCCAGGGACCCAGTGTTATTTGGACGACATCCTGGTCACGGGCGAAAATGACAGTGATCACCTCGCCAACTTGGAGAAGGTGCTCACCAGATTAAAGGAATATGGGCTACGAGCTAATCGCCACAAGTGCGAGTTTTTCCAGAAGCAGATCTCGTATTGTGGCCACGTCATCGATGAAGAGGGGTTACATAAGTCCCCTGAAAAGACTGAGGCAGTAGTCAAGGCTCCAGCACTGGAAAATGTGTCACAACTGAGGTCATTCCTCGGGCTGGTAAACTACTACCATAAGTTCTTACCAAATTTGTCCACGGTATTACATCCACTGAACACCCTACTGCAAACAGGGGTACCATGGAAGTGGAATGACGAACGTAGACGAGTTTTCCAGAAGTGCAAAGAATTGATTACATCAAAAGAGGTGTTGGCCCATTTCAACCCAGCACTATCAATTCGTTTGGCATGTGATGCATCACCCTATGGTATTGGAGCGGTGCTGTCGCACAAATTCCCAGACGGGTTGGAGAGGCCAGTAGCCTTTGCGTCTCGGTCACTAACCTCAGCCGAGCGCAACTACACCCAGATTGACAGGGAGGCCCTCAGCCTAGTATGGGGAGTAAAAAAATTCAACCACTATCGGCATGGGCAGAAGTTCACCTTGCTGACTGACCACCAACCACTTGTCTCCATCTTTAATCCTAAGAAGGGCGTTCCAGTGATGACTGCACAACGGCTACAAAGATGGTCCCTGTTTCTGGGGGCGAATCAATATGAAATAGAATATAAAGGCACAAAACAGCATGGAAACGCTGATGGGCTATCACGCCTGCCACTGCCTACTGTGGAGGAAGAACCAGCAGTGGACCCTATCGAGATATTTTATTCATCAATAATTGAACGACTGCCAGTAACGAACGCGGATATAGAGAAGGAGACCCGCAATGATCCGACGCTGTCTCGGGTATATGATTTGACGGTGAGGGGATGGCCAACACATGGCGACTCACTGTTGCCAGCATTCTCATCCAGAAGAAAACAGCTGTCAGTATGCCAGGGGACAGTGATGTGTGGATCCAGAGTGGTGATTCCACCCAAGTTAAGGGAGAGATGCTAAATGAGCTTCACGAAGGTCATCTGGGGGGAGTGAAAATGAAAAGCCTTGCTAGGGCTTATGTGTGGTGGCCGGGAATCGATCAACAAATCGAAGACCTAACCAAGAGCTGCTCAGGATGCCAGAAGGTCCAAAATGCACCACCACATGCCCCTCTACACCCATGGGAGTGGCCCTCCTCTCCATGGCAATGGGTGCATATTGATTTCGCTGGTCCATTCATGGACTCCATGTTCTTAATAGCAGTGGATGCTCATTCGAAATGGCCTGAGGTGATAAAAATTTCCTCAACCACTACAGAGAAAATGATTGCAGTCCTACGAACCATATTTGCCAGGAACGGCTTGCCAGAGCAGATTTGCTCTGATAATGGACCACAGTTTGTGTCCGAAGAGTTTCGAAAATTTATGAGAAGGAATGGGGTAAGGCATTACACATCCGCCCCGTATCATCCAGCCACAAATGGATTGGCTGAGAGGTTCGTACAAACCTTTAAGAAGGCGATAAAGGCCATGTGCGATGATGAAATTCCACTACAGCATAAGATGGACAATTTCTTATTAGCCTACGGAAACGCGACACATGCAGTTACCAACCAGACACCGGCCATGATGTTCTTTAACCGAAGGTTGAGATCTCCTCTGGACTTGCTCAGACCAAATGTGCGAAGAAATGTTGAGGATAAACAATTCCAGCACATCAACGAGAAACCGACAAGGAGCTTCAACGTAGGACAACCAGTCTTGGCCCGTGACTACCGAACAGAGAAATGGCAACCCGGAACGATATGCACAAGGCAGGGGCCATTAATGTACACAGTGGATGTCGGGGAGAACATTGTGAGACGCCACGTCGATCAGATCTTAGCGTCACAGGAACAAGTCAACTCCATGTCTCGCGTACCTGGGGATGAACCCGACATACCGGTAGCATCTACCTCCGAACCAGTAGCAGTGGAAACCGATGAACTAACCGACGAAAAGTGGCCAGAATCGCCTCCGCACCAAGAAGAAGAACTTCAGGAAAGGCGCTATCCTGAAAGGATCAGGAAGCCGCCCCAAAGACTGAATCTATAAATGGACTATTGTTGTTTAGTGTACATGTTAAAGTGTTAATTGTTATTTGAATATTATGGGTACTGCTAATCTAAAAGGGGAGGAATTGTAGTGTATGTACCTTTAAGAGAGAACTACTTTTACAGCTCCTGTATACTGTAGTACCGGCAGTGACCACACCTGAATATAAGCCTTGAGCATGCCTCTGTACCCCCAGTCTTGAGACTACCCTACTCCAGTAAATACCTGTTGATTGTTAAGTTATAGCACCCGTGTAGTTATTGAAAAACATCATACTCTCAGAATCACGGATCTAACAACACCCGGCCTGCACTCCACCACCTCATGTTCGCCTACTCCCGTCCCCCAGGATTTACATCTGGGACACAGCTGCCCTCACGGCCTGCGTAAATCGCTCCAGAGGAAACTGGTGAGCTGCCTCAGGAGGCCCAAAAGATGTTGCAGCTCGCCGGAATTATTCAGATGAGGCCCGAGGCCCATAAAGATTTAAACGAATGGTTCCAGGGATGAGGGAATTCAGTTACGTTGACAGACTGGAGAAGCTGGGCTTGTCTCCTTAGAGCAGAGAACGTTGAGAGGAGATTTGATAGAGATGTTCAAAATCATGAGGGGACTAGACAGAGTAGATAGAGAGAAACTGTTCCCATTGGCAGAAAGGTCGAGAACCATTCTATGATTCTATGATTCAATTTCAGACATACCTCGGGTCTCCACCTTCTGGTGCATGCTAGGAGCACAACGACCATTTTGGTTTTAAAATCGGGCCTGAACGCATTTATCCCAAATCTCAATTTCATTAATGACATGCGCAGGTACCTCAGTTCCCTACACCATGCACACAATATACACTAAACCTAACACACGATGATGCATTTTAGCTAAGAATTAAATGTATCAAGAGCAGAGATTTTATTTAACTTTAATCTCATGAATTTAAATATCATCATCTGCACCATTATTTTTCAGTCTAAATGGTGCGGTGAGAAAAATTGTGTAAATCCAGGAAATTGATGGTTGCCATTGACTTGTTGGGGAGGAGGGACTATGATAATCAATTGTGCACAGTTTTGGCGAGGGCATTGGCAGAGCGATGCAAAAATCCCAGGAAATTGTGGCGAGGCATGAATATTGGCGTAACTCACCTGCACCATAATTTCCTGGGACTTTTGCATTGGGAAACAAACCCAACACCGCAGATGCTCAGATTACACTGTTGCAAGTCTCCTGGAAATTGAGGGCCTCTATGTTGGTGAACCCAGTAAAACTGTTTTTATATGCTGCAATATATTTAGATATTGTGTTGTCAGTTCAGATTCCTAAGGGACAAATTCAAAGTCACAAAATTGCCTGAGCAAACTTCCAGCACAGAGTCTTGCCCAGATAGGTAGGTCAGTGCCGAATTCACCACTTTGGCCAGGAATTCAGCAGTGGTGCAATCCAAGCATGCTGAGCTCCATGCCCAGTTCTCTGATCTGTGCTCCTGTCAAGTTAGACTCTGCAGGCTCATCTGTAACACATCTTCTGTTAAATACACTAGCCTGGTAATTGTGCTGTGCAAAATCGGGGTAAATTTCTGAAATGTGCGCTCCCATTGCAGAGCCTGGCCAATGGGAGCACAGATTGTGAAATCTGACCAGGTGAAACATCAAGGGCTGCACATGGGATTTCCTGACACACACTCCTGGGTTATGGCTCTGTGCCAGGAGTGTGTTACTATGTTTCATTTATTGTCCAAATATTTAATGGCCCACAATGTGCGGTCAGCGGCGAAACAAATGTGCTCGTCAGTGGCAACAAAAAATGCTGCCCACAGAGATCTTGCGATACCTGTCGTGGGAGTTTTGCTTTTTTGATGCGTAAGTGATTTCAGTGCAGTGTAATGGGAATTCCCTAACGCCATCTGACTTTACAACAACAATCTGTCTAAAGAGCCAATCACATTGCAGAATTCTCACAGACAAGGAAGCAGGAAATGAGAACCTGATTTTATCCTGACTTTTTAAAAATGTTACAGAGAGCAAAACAAAGATTGGGACTCTCTCATGGGGTTAAGGAAGAACCTGAAATAACATGAACAAACTTTACATTTTTTTTAAAGTTTCTTAAAAATTGTAGTTCTTATCATAATGACGAAAATTAAAATGAGCTTTTTAGGGCCATAACGTTTGTTTAGCAGTCAATATGCTGTTAAAACTCCAGTTACACCTAACACAACAAGGTCTAACATTTAACGTGGTATTTAACAATGATATTACCGCAGAAAAGCCCAAGAGTTTGTCAGTTTCACTGATTACACTGATGGCTATGGGGGGATGGGGAGCCCACAGCGCAGCCAGTATCAGAGCAGTTAATGACTGACCACAACTTCAGGATTTCTGTGTTTAGATCCGCATGCGCTACATCCTAAAGTTGTGGTCAGTTTCAAAGGAGTAGTAATGGAGAACACTGTTAATGTGCCGTTATTACCCACTGCAAATTGCGGTCCATTATGTTTGGGTCAAATTGCTCTGTGCTATTTTAAAGAAGACTTTATTTTAAACAGGCTAATGCCTGTGTTAGAATAGAGAATGTAGGAATTTGATGCAAATGTATTAAGCACTAATATGAAATAAGAACACAGGGTAATTTCAAGGTTATACAAGCTTAGATTTATTTGCATTCCAGGGTGGTTCTTGCCACGGAATAATTGCAAGGTAGAGAGCAATACATCACCTTTCAATATGTTTATCCATTCATCTAAATTTTCAAATCCACGCTGGTGGCAAGCAACCTGCCCATGAATATCAAAGATGCACTGGTGGCAACAGAGGGTGCTTTCCATCAGCAAGGACTTGAGAAATTTAGCTTATTGAGTTTGAATTGATAGTGAAAAACATTTACCATTATATCCTGTTGTCCAAGTTTCAGCCTCATCGAAATGAGCATCACCACCAATGTCTGGTCCAGGAGCAAAGGCATGGGCCAGAGTCCCAGAGGGTCCATCAAATGGATATGCATCGTCATGCACTAGGAAGAAGTATTGAACAGATATGTCAGTAAAGAATAATTGGCAGCTAAGGATGGAAACATCGTAAAAGTTTGTTTGAACATATGAAACAAAAAAAAGATGCTGGAAATACACAGTCGACCAATCAGCAGCTGTAAAAAGACAGTGTTCGTGTTTCAGGTTAACCCTTCATCAGACTGAAGGCCTGTTTTATCTCTTAGCCTTCAGACTGATGATGGGTATGCACCTGAAGCATCACAACCTGTCTTTTCTATTTACAGATGCTGACTGGTCTGCAGTGTATTTCCAGCATTTTCTGTTTTTATTTTGGTTTGCCAGCATTTGCAGTTTTTACTGATAATTTTCTTGTTTGAACATACCTCCAGCAGCAAAAGTAATTTCAATGTCTGCCAAGGATGTTGATTTTGTAAATGTCAATGGAGTAACATCACTCCAAATTTTGAAAGCTTGCTTCAAAGCATCATCCACAGCCTTCTGCGGTAAGTCACCTGTATATTTATTTATTCTGTGTAGAGACAAAGTCAAACACATCACTGTTCTAAAAACATAAGAAATAATTATGCTGATCGTACGCAGTTGTGTCTGAGATCAATATCTGTCCTTCAGAAAACACCTCACAGCACCTGCGCCAGTCACTTCTACAGAATCATAGAATCATAAAATCATAGAATGGTTACAGCACAGAAGGAGGCCATTCGGCCCATCGAGCCCATGCCAGCTCTCTGCAAGAGCACTTCAGCTTGTCCCACTCCACCGCCCTTTCCCCATAGCCCTGCATTTTTTTTTCCTTCAGGTACTTATCCAATTCCCTTTTGGAAGTCATGATTGAATCTGCCTCCACCGCCCTTTCAGGCAGTGCATTCCAGATCATAACCACTCGCTGCGTAAAACATTTTTTCCTCATGTCACCTTTGGTTCTTCTGCCAATCACCATAAATCTGTGTCCTCTGGTTCTCGACCCTTCTGCCAATGGGAATAGTTTCTCTCTATCTACTCTATCTAGGCCCCTCATGACTTTGAACACCTCTATAAAATCTCCTCTCAACCTTGTCTGCTCTAAGGAAACAAGCCCTGTTTCTCCAGTCTATCCATGTAACCGAAGTCCCTCATCCCTGGAACCCTACTTATAAATTTTTTCTGTATCCTCTCCAAGGCCTTCACACCCTTTCTAAAGTGCAGTGCCCAGAATTGGACACAATACTCCCATTGAGGCCGAACTAATGTTTTAAAACTGTTCAACATAACTTCCTTGCTTTTGTACTCTATGCCTCTATTTATGAAGCCCAAGATCCCGTAAGCTTTTTTAACCGGTTTCTCAACTTGCCTTGCCACCTTCAACGATTTGTGCACATATACCCCAGGTCTCTCTGTTCCTGCTCCCCCTTTAGAATTGTACCTTTTAGTTTATTTTGCATCTCCTCATTCTTCCTACCAAAATGCATCACTTCGCACTTTTCTGCGTAAAATTTCATCTGCCACATGTCTGCCCATTCCACCAGCCTGTCTATGTCCACTTGAAGTCTATCACTATCCTCACTATTCACTAAACTTCCAAATTTTGTGTCATCTGCAAACATTAGCATCCAATCAGGGGGCTTAGCTGGCGAGTTGCAGGGGGAGCACTATGTGAGTCACTGAGCAAGAATGAGCAAGAATGTTGACAGGAGAACGAGCTCCAAGTTTCCTTCAAATGCTGAGCCCGGGGATTTAGATCTCAAATGTTCTGCCTACAAATTCAGTTTGGAAGCTCAGCATAAGCACTTTATAAATTCATTTGAGAGTGTGCCAAGCATTGTGAAAGGTTTGGGGGCATCTATGGAGGAAACCACAGTCTGCATCCGTACAGTGCTGCACGGCTGTCTGACTGAGCTGTAGAACACTATGCAGACCATGGTCTTCTACAGCAGACCCTCTTGGCCAAGTTCCTAAACACAGACAAAGTTTCCGTCAGGGGTATGGTGGCCCAGTGGTTATGGTACTACTTGTAACCCAGAGGTTGTGAGTTCAAATCACTCCATGGCAAGTTGTGAAATTGAATTCAATAAATCTGATCATTTTTGGGCTAGCATCAGAAAATGCCAATCAAAGCTGCTGGATTGCAGTAAAATCCCAATAGGTTCACTAATGTTCTTCACCACTACCCACACTATATGTTAGATTCTTATTGCCCTATGGCAACTAGGGATGGGCAACAAATATCGCCTTTTCAATGTCACCCATCTTGGACTGTATATTGAGTGGAGGGAGGCAGGGAAAGGACGGCTAAATTTTGAGCGCCTAAGGTGGAAATTAAGTTGGTGTGTATGTCTTTTCTGATCCTCCTCTTTCTCCTTCAGAATCAGTGGAAAGAGTGGTTTGCCTGGTGAGATAGACATGCATACCACTGTGGTTCTGGACATTTAGAGTGTCTTTGTCAAACACTGTCAGATTGGAGATCAGGTGCAGCTTCAAAACATTTATATCCCATAAAAAAGCACAAAAGCTGTAAATTTGCTATATTACTTTGTAGAAGCTTTATTCCAACACCTAACAAGAGGACTGCCTCTTAGAGGACACAAATGGCTATATTTTAGGAATGGCTAGATTCCTAACTAAAGGACTGAGATCAAGTCAGTCTATTAAACAAACGATGTTTAATACTAATACACAGAGTTTAACACTAAAACATAGGAAAGCTAGATAACAGGTCTGTACTGGTTGCTAGCTCCACGAGAACTGATCAGGGCTCCTCCCTGGTCGGACGTCATGACGTTTTCCCACCGCTGGAGGATCACGTGATCAACGTGATGACGTCATCGCGTTGGGTCTCAATCTTAAAGGGACCGCGCTATGTACATGCGATAATATGAACAGAGATACAGATTCATTCTGTAGCTAACAATTAGTTAAATATAATTATGTACATAAGATCAGAGTCCCCTTGGTGGCTCTGCCACATGCGCCCCCCCAGAATTGTCTTTAACAGTAAAAGTCAATCGACTAGGAGGTCTGACAAGCCTGTCGGAGCGACTCCTGTATTCTCGGAGTGAACGTTGTTGAACAGCGGGCAGGCTGGCGGATGGGAGTCTTCGGTCTGGTGTGGATGCAGTGGGAGGGTGGCCACGGTGTGGTGGCTGTGCAGTCTCCACTGGCCGGTCGATGTCCAGATGCTCCGGTTTGAGACGATCAATGGATATGTGGTCTGGTTTACCACCGATGTCTACCGAGAAACTCTTGTCGCCGGGCTCCAGTACGCGGAAAGGTCCTGTGTAAGGAGCCTTGAGCGGATCCCTATGGGCATCATGAAGAATTAACACAAATTCAGCATTTTTGAGCTCCACTGGAACGTGCGAAGATGGCAGGCCGTGATGCGAAGTCGGAATAGGTGTGAAAGCCTTGGCCAGTTCCCGGTGGCTGCTGAGTTGGTCGGCCGCAGACCATGGCGCGGTGGGAAGCGGCCGGAAATCTCCCGGTACGCGGAGCGGTTGGCCGTACATGAGCTCTGCGGCGGACGATTGCAGGTCCTCTTTGGGTGCCGTGCGCAGCCCCAACATGACATATGGAAGCTTATCCATTGGAGGCTGGCTGTCAGCGATGCCTTTAACGATCTGTGGAAACGTTCGCACAAACCGTTTGCCTGTGGGTTATAGGCCGTAGTGCGGTGGAGCTTGGTGCCAAGACTCTGGGCCACAGCTTTCCAGAGCTCGGATGAGAATTGTGGACCGCGGTCTGAAGAAATATCCGCTGGAATGCCGAAACATGCAACCCACGAGGAGAAGAACGCTCTGGCTACAACAGCAGACGTAGTAGATGCCAAAGTTACTGCCTCGGGCCATCTGGTAGTACGATCGACCATGGTTAGAATGTGTGTGAAACCCTGGGACGGTGGCAGCGTTCTGACGAGGTCCACGTTGACGTGGTCGAATTGCCGTTCTGGTACAGCGAACGTGGCCAATGGGGCCCTGACGTGGCGCTGCACCTTAGACTTTTGACAGACGACGCAGGTGTTAGCCCAGTCGCAGATATCCTTACGCATTCCTCTCCAGACGAACTTAGCCGACAGTAATTTTTGGGATGCTTTCACACCCAGGTGCGAAAGCCCATGGATGGCATCGAAGACTTGACGGCGCCAGGCAGCTGGAACGATCGGGTGAGGATCCCCCATGGAGACATCGCAGAGCAATGCGGTGCCTGCTGCGTGGAATTGCACATCGGCCAGTTGGAGGCTAGAGGTGCCGGCGCGATACGACTGCGTTTCAGGGTCGGATGCTTGATTGCTGGCCATGAGGGCATAATCAATGCCCAACTGGACTGCCCATACTGGCATGCGAGAAAGGCAATTGGCTACCAAATTGTCCTTGCCAGCTATGTGCTGGATGTCTGTCGTGAAGTCCGAAATGTAAGTTAGCTGTCGCTGCTGTCGAGCCGACCACGGTTCGGCGGTCTTGGCCATTGCAAATGTCAGTGGTTTGTGATCTACAAACGCGGTGAAGGGACGTCCCTCCAACAGGAAATGAAAATGGTGAATGGCCAGGAACAGTGCCAGCAACTCACGGTCGAAAGTACTGTAGTTGCGTTCGTTGCGCCGGAGTTGGCGGCTGAAGAACTCCAGTGGCTGCCACGACCCATTGACCCACTGTGCTTGTACAGCACCTATTGCATAGTCGGAAGCGTCCGTGGTGAGGGCGATGTTGGCTCCTGGCAGAGGGTGCGCCCACATAGTTGCATTGGCTAGAGCGGTTTTTGTGTTGTCGAAAGCGTCGTCCATTGCCACCGTCCAGGTTATTGCATCCTTTCCCATCTTGCCTTTCAGGGCCTCGTAGAGGGGCTGCATGAGGTGTGCTGCCTTCGGCACAAAGCGGTGATAGAAGTTCACCATGCCCAGGAATTCTTGGAGGGCTTTGGTGGACTGTGGCTTCGGGAATGCCAAAATTGCTTCGACCTTTGACTGCAGCGGGATTGTGCCCTCCTGGGTAATGCAGTGGCCCAAGAAGTCGATCTGATGTAGGCCGAACTGGCATTTGGCCGGGTTGATTATGAGGCCATGCTGACTGAGACGCCGAAAAAGGGTGCGGAGATGGTCGACGTGCTCCGCTTTGGTGGAGCGGGCTATCAGGATATCGTCCAGATAGACAAATAAAAACTGAAGATCCCGCAGGACCGAGTCCATGAGTCGTTGAAAGGCCTGCGCGGCGTTCTTGAGCCCAAAAGGCATTCGGAGGAACTCGACCAGTCCAAAGGGAGTACTAACCGCAGTTTTTTGGATGTCCTGCTGGTGTACGGGGACCTGATGGTAGCCCCGGATGAGGTCGACCTTGGAGAAGATTGAGTTTCCCGCCAAATGGCCGGAAAAGTCTTGAATGTGCGGGATCAGGTACCGATCGGGTGTCGTTGCATCATTCAGTCGACGGTAGTCCCCACATGGCCGCCATCTGCCGCCGGGCTTTGGTACGATATGTAGGGGTGAGGACCAGGGGCTATTCGACCGGCGAATAATCCCCAGCCGCTCCATCGTGGCAAACTCGGCCTTCGCTGCCACGAGCTTACCGGGTTCCAGTCGCCGAGCTCATGCGTACACTGGGGAACTGGTCATAGTAATGTGGTGTTGGACACCATGCTTAGCTGCCGAGGTGGAGAGAGCGGGCTTGGTCAGCTCCGGGAATTCACCTAATAGGCAGGTGAATTCGTCCGGTGAGGGTAATGCACAGGAGACACTATGGGATGGTGTGGAACTGTGGAAGCACGGAATGGAATGGAAGGTAGCCGCGTTGACCAGTCGACGATTTTGAACATCTACCAAGAGGCTGTTGGCGCATAAGAAATCCGCGCCAATGATGGCTTGTGAAACTTTGACTGTGATAAATTCCCACTGAAACCGTTGCCCGCCGAAGCGCACCCGGACCTGCCGTTTGCCAAAGGTACGAATGGCCCTGCCATTAGCTGCCCCGACGGAGGGACCATGCCTCCCAGACTGGATGTCGAGTGCTGAGGCGGGAAGGATGCGCCGAGGCATCGCCAAGGCCGGGCATAGCGAGCAGCCGGCGGGCCCGCTCTGCCTTCGTGTGTCCGAAGACTTGCATTAACCACGCTTTAAGAGCATCATACTTGCTGGCCTCTGGTGGGTTTTTGAGCAGGCTGATGATCGGTGCGGCCGTGGAGCTGTCGAGTGCGGAGACCATGTGGAGGTAGCGGGTCTGATCCGTGACGATGTTACGAGTTCGAATTGTGCTTCTGCTTGGTCGAACCAGGAGGCAGCGTGTTGTTCCCAAAACTGTGGGAGCTTCAGAGCCACGGCGTGTGCTTCCATGTTTCGTTTCGCTTCTTTCGCGAAAATTGTCCATGAAAATTCAGGGTCACCACTGTAGGAACGGCTCGATTCCTAACTAAAGGACTGAGATCAAGTCAGTCTATTAAACAAACGATGTTTAATACTAATACACAGAGTTTAACACTAAAACAGAAGAAAGCTAGATAACAGGTCTGTACTGGTTGCTAGCTCCACGAGAACTGATCAGGGCTCCTCCCTGGTCGGACGTCATGACGTTTTCCCACCGCTGGAGGATCACGTGATCAACGTGATGACGTCATCGCGTTGGGTCTCAATCTTAAAGGGACCGCGCTATGTACATGCGATAATATAAACAGAGATACAGATACATTCTGTAGCTAACAATTAGTTAAAAATAATTATGTACATAAGATCAGAGTCCCCTTGGTGGCTCTGCCACAATATCGCCATATAGACCAGTGGCCTTTTATAAGGGCGATGAGCAACTGGAATACAGTTCTCAAGGCTTTGGTTGCATTGAAGCCATTGGTTATTTTACATAATTTTCTTGGTCTTAACGAGCCTGCCCAAGCCAAGTGTGCAGGCACTCAGTGCCACATGTTCGACCCAGCTGCTGAAGAGTGCGTTAAGTGGAACGGACACAAAGTAAGCCTAGTGCCTAAGTGATGGATAGGCTGCGTCATTTGTGCCTCATGTACTTGCTACTGAGACCGATCCTCGCAAAATTGACCAGTGTTACTGAATGAACAGGGCATGTCACATGACAAGAAGCATACCTGTAGGTGAGATCATTCTTTCCAAACTTAGGTCGATCTGGAAAGAAATTGAAGTCTTTGGGATCAACTACTCCACATCGAGGAGGATTAGCAATTTCCACTGTTCCATTGACCAGGCTTGCAGTTATGTTCATAATATAGACTTTCTGTGTTCCCTAGAAGCAAGAAAAGAGTTTATTTTCCAGAGTGATTATTTGCACGGCGTTTTCTGCCTCCCTCTGCACATGCTGGCCTGTTTGTACCGTGCGTGCACACTTGGATAGACGAGGAAGCCGGAAGTGGGCCCGACCTGAGCCCGAGGCCTTTGGGTCACCTTTCAAAAATCAGTGACTATACCAAAGGAGCCTTCATTACTTTTGTCTGGAATGTCGCTCTGAGTATCTACATGAACATGTTAGTGGCCTTGAGAGAGAGAGAGAGAGAGAGAGAGAGAGACTGTGAGGGTAGGAGAGAGAGAGACTGGAGGAGAGAGAGAGAGAGAGAGAGACAGGGAGAGATGGGAGAGAGAGAGACGGGGAGAGAGAGAGACTGGAGAGAGAGAGAGAGAGGGGGAGAAGGAGGGAGAGAGAGAGAGGGGGAGAGAGAGAGACTAGGGAGAGAGAGAGAGAGAGAGAGACTGGGTGGGAGAGAGAGAGAGAGACTGAGGAGAGTGAGAGAGAGATTGGGGAGAGAGAGAGAGATTGGGGGAGAGAGAGACAGACTGGGGAGAGAGAGACTGGAGAGAGAGAGACTGGGGAGGGAGGGAGAGAGAGAGAGACTGAGAAAGAGAGCGAGAGAGTCTGAGGAAGGGAGCGAGAGAGTCTGAGGAAGGGAGCGAGTGTGTCTGAGGAAGGGAGCAAGAGAGTCTGAGGAAGAGAGCGAGAGAGAAACTGAGAGGGAGAGAGACTGGAGGAGAGAGAGAGACTGGGGAGAGAGAGAGACTGGAGGAGAAAGAGTGGGGAGAGAGAGAGAATGGGTGAGAGTGGGGGGGAGAGAGAGAGTGGGGAGAGAGAGAGAGTGGGGAGAAAGAGAGAGAGAGTGGGGAAAAAGAGAGAGTGGGGAGAAAGGGAGAGAGGGGGACTGGGGAAGAGAGAGAGTGGGGGAGAGAGAGAGTGGGGGAGAGAGAGAAAGGGGAGAGAGAGAGTGCAGGAGAGAGAGATTGGGGGGAAGAGAGAGAGAGTAAGATTCAAGATTCGAGATCATTTTATTGCCATATGTAACTAGTACAATGGAATGCTTACTCCACACTCACTCCCACAATATAAGTATATAAAATATAAAAAGCAAAAAGTAAAAACAAGTATAAATATAGAAACAATAGGCAAATAAGCAGAAAGTATAGCAATGACAGTCCAAGATATGATGAATAGTGCAAAAAAGTATCTATTACCACTGGAAGTAATAGTAATGTAATATGATAAGTATATGGTAGTATAAGTATAATATATATATTTATATATAAACTAATAAATATAAATTAAAATGCAGTGTGCAATGTACAAATGAGTTATAATTTATAAGTTTAGGTTGGGGTACAAGATTCCTATGTGCACACAGTCCAGTGATCAAGAATGTTCTTGTGCGCTCACAGTTCATTTGATATTCAGTTACAGAGTGGGGGGAGAATATGACTATATTGACCCTGAAATTAGGATCGGGGGCTTGCCGCGCGTGCAAGCCCCCGATGTGCACTCACCCTGCGCGCCGACATCTGAAGCCCGGGCCTGCTTGCATTTCCTGTCACCGGCCCGGTTCAGATGTCGGCGCGCTGTGCTTACCTGATCCAGCGGCGTAGTTAGTACGATGTGCCGGCTGGGATCAGGTGAGCACTGTGCAGCCAATCAGGGGAGGGGAAACTCATTCATGAGTTTGACAGTAAGAGCTGTCAAACTCATGAAAAGTATGGGCTGCCAAAACAATACTTAACTTTAAATAAAATTTTAAAAAACATCCCACTGATTATATTAACTATAAATAAGTTTTAAAAAATGTTTTAAACAATTAATCAATTTTTTGAAAAAAATAAATTAAAAAAAAATAGGGTCGAAAACTAAACTTACCTTACTGTAAATTCTTTAAAAATAACAAACCTGTGGAAAAAAAATTTCTACATTGTACTAAAAGCCCACTTACCTGAAAAACTAAATACTTACGTCTGGTTTTCCACGCGTAAAGACCGGAGGCCTTTACACGTGCGCAACTCTGAAAAAAAAAGGAATTTCACTGCGCACGCGCTGCCTGTGCAGTCGTGCGCGCTCTGCCTCTTAACCCCTTGGGTCAGAGGACAGGAAATGCCGGTTTTCAGCGCATGCGCTGTGCATGCTGAAAACCGGCAATTCCTCCGGGCACACGCGTGAGTACCCCGTCCTTACTCACGTGTTGTGCCCGGAATTACTGGGCCAATATGTGAGGCAGTGCGGTTAGCAGTTCAGTAGGTGCACTGCCTGTGGATAGAAACTGTTCTTGAATCTGCTGGTCCTGGTTCGGATGCTGCGGTACCGACGGCCGGACCGCAGGAGGGAGAACATTTCGTGCCCAGGGTTATTGGGGTCCTGGATGATGAAGCGGGCCTTGTTCCGGCACCTGGTCTGGAAGATCTCCTCAATGGACGGAAGTGCACACCCAATGATCTTTTCTGCCGTATTCACAACTCTCTGGATGGCTTTCTTGTTCTGTGCAGTGGTGTTACCATACCACACATTGACACCACTCGTCAGGACACTCTCTATGGTGCCGCGGTAAAAGTTCACAAGCCACTGTGTGCTTATGCCGCATTTCCTCAGGCACCGTAGAGGGTAGAGGCGCTGGTGTGCCTTCTTCAGCATGGCCTCAGTATTGTGGTTCCAGGCCAGGTCAACGGAGATCTGCAGTCCCAGGAATCGGAAGCAACTGATGACTTCCACTGGTGTCCCTTCTATGCTGATGGGGCGGTGGTTCCTTTGGTGGCTTCTGAAGTCCACGATGAGCTCGTTAGTCTTGCTAACATTCAGGGCAAGGTTGTTGTCATTGCACCATCTCATCAGCTGGACTATCTCATCTCTGTACTCCGTCTCGACATTGTTGCTTATCAGGCCAATTACTGTGGTGTCGTCGGCAAACTTGATAATCCGGTTGTTGCTGTGTATGGCTGTACAGTCATGTGTAAACAGAGAGTACAGCCAAGGACTGAGGCAACAGCCTTGTGGCGCTCCGGTGTTGAGGACCAGAGTGGATGAGGTGTTGTTCCCTATTTTCTCCACTTGAGGCCTGCCAGTCAGGAAATCCAGAATCCAATTGCAGATGGGGGTGCCCAGGCCTAGGTCCCTCAGTTTCAGGACCAGCTTGGAGGGAATAATAGTACGAAACGCAGAGCTGTAGTCAATGAACAACAGTCTGACGTAAGTGTCCCTCCTGTCTAGGTGTTCCAGGGCAGTGTGTAGTGTTAGGAGGGAGAGAGAGAGAGTGGGGGGGAGAGAGAGTGGGGGGGAAGGAGAGTAGTGGGGAGAGAGAGCGAGTGGGGGGAGAGAGAGAGTGGGAGGGGGAGAGAGTGGGGGAGAGAGAGTGGGGAGGGAGAGAGAGAGTGGGGGGAGAGAGAGAGTGGGGGGGAGAGAGAGTGGGGGGGAAGGAGAGTAGTGGGGAGAGAGAGCGAGTGGGGGGAGAGAGAGAGTGGGAGGGGGAGAGAGTGGGGGAGAGAGAGTGGGGAGGGAGAGAGAGAGTGGGGGGAGAGAGAGAGTGGGGGGGAGAGAGAGTGGGGGGGAGAGAGAGTGGGGGGCAGTGAGAGATTGGGGGAGAGAGAGAGTGGGAGGGGGAGAGAGAGAGTGGGGGGGAGAGAGAGAGAAAGTGGGGGGGAGAGAGAGAGTTGGGGGTGTAGTGATCAATAACATGTCATTCTGTGGTGGACACTAGGTGGAGCAGTAGAGCTGTATATAGCTGTATGTATTAAGACTACACTACCCAGCTGTATATATATTAAGACTACATTACCCATGAGGCTAGGCTACCCACAAGGCAACAGTCAAGATGGCAGCCTGCACACAGGAGCACACATGCAGCATCTCTACAGATACTGTACCTAGAGAATGTGTACTGAATAAATTACTAGCTAGAAGCTAGCTGTGTTCATAATAAGAATGTCTATTTACTAATGAACATAACAGGGGGGAGAGAGAGTGGGAGAGAGAGAGTGGAGTAGAGGGAGTGGAGGGGAGAGAGAGTGGGGAGAGAGAGAGTGGGGAGAGAGAGAGTGTGGGGGAGAGAGGGTGGGGGGAGAGAGGGTGGGGGGGGAGAGAGAGACAGTGGGGGAGAGAGAGAGTGGGCGGTAGAGAGAGAGAGTGGGGGGAGATAAAGAGGGGGGAGAGAGAGAGAGTGGGGGGAGAAAGAGAGTGGGGGGAGAGTGAAAGTGTGGGGGGGAGAGAGAGAGAGGGGTGGGGGGGAGAGAGAGAGAGGGGTGAGAGAGAGTTGGGGAGAGTGAGAAAGTGGCGGAGAGAGAGAGTGGGGGTGAGAGAGAGAGACTGAGGAAGAGAGAGAGAGACTGGGGAAGAGAGAGAGTGACTGGGGAAGAGAGAGAGAGACTGGATGGGAGAGAGAGAGACTGCAGGGAGAGAGAGAGACTGGGGGATAGAGAAAGAGAGACTGGGAGAGAGCGAAGAGATAGAGACTGGGGAAGAGAGCGAGAGAGAGAGAGACTGGGGAAGAAAGAGAGACTGGGGGAGAGAGAGAGAGAGACGGGGGGAGAGAGAGTGACTGGAGGGAGAGAGAGACTGGGGGATAGAGAGAGAGAAACTGTGGGAGAGCGTGAAGAGATAGAGACTGGGGAAGAGAGCGAGAGAGAGAGAGACTGGGGAAGAAAGAGACTGGGGAAGAGAGAGACTGGGGAAGAGAGAGACTGGGGAAGAGAGAGAGACGGGAGAGACAGGGGAGAGAGGGAGAGTGAAAGGGGAAGAGAGAGAGAGAGAGACGGGGAAAAGAGAGAGACGGGGAGAGAGAGAGAGACTGGGGGAGAGAGAGAGAGAGACTGGGGAAGAGAGAGAGTGACTGGGGAAGAGAGAGAGAGAGCTGGGAAGAGAGAGACTGGATGGAGAGAGAGAGAGACTGGAGAAGAAAACGAGACGAGAGAGAGAGACTGACGGGGAGAGAGAGAAATGGAGGGAGAGAGAGAGACTGGGGAAGAGAGAGGGAGACTGGATGGGAGAGAGAGAGGCTGGGGGGGGAGAGAGAGAGAGACTGGGGGAGAGAGCGAGAGAGAGAGACTGGGGAAGAGAGTGAGAGAGAGAGAATGGGGAAGAAAGAGAGACTGGGGAAGGGAGAGACTGGGGAAGAGAGAGACTGGGGAAGAGAGAGAGACAGGGAGAGAGAGAGACAGGGAGAGAGAGAGACGGGGAGAGAGACTGAGAGACTGGGGAGACAGGGAGAGAGAAAGGGGAGAGAGAGAGAGAGACGGGGAAAAGGGAGAGATGGGGAGAGAGAGAGATTGGGGGAGAGAGAGAGACTGGGGAGAGAGAGAGATAGACGGGGGGAGAGAGAGATTGGGGAGAGAGAGAGACTGGCGGAGAGAGAGAAAGACTGGGGAGAGAGAGAGACTGGGGGAGAGAGACTGGGGAGAGAGAGATAGAGAGTGGGGGAGAGACGGGAAGGGTGAGAGCGAGAGAGTCTGAGGAAGAGAGTGAGGAAGAGAGCGAGAGAGAATGGAGGGGAGAGAGAGAGAGAGACTGGAGAGAGAGACTGGGAGAGAGAGTCTGGGGGAGAGAGAGAAAGACTGGGGGAGAGAAAGTGGGGGGAGAGAGAAAGAGTGGGGGAGAGAGTGGGGGGAAAGAGAGAGGGAAGAGAGAGATTGGGGAGTGAGTGGGGGAGAGAGAGAGAGTGGGGAGAGAGAGATTGGGGAGAGAGTGAGGGAGTGAGGGATTGATAGTGTGGGGGAAGAGAGAGGGAGTGTGAGAGAGAGAGTGGGGTGAGAGAGAGTAGGGGAGAGAGAGAGGATGGGGAGAGAGAGTGGGGAGAGAGAGAGAGTGGGGAGAGAGAGAGTGTGGGAGATAGAGAGAGTGTGGAGAGCGGGAGAGTGGGGGAGAGAGAGAGTGGGAGAGAGAGAGAGATGGGGAGAGAGAGTGTGTAAGAGAGAGAGAGAGTGGGGAGACAGAGAGTTGGGGAGAGAGGGAGAGAGTGGGGGAGAGAGAGAAAGTGGGGGAGACAGAGTGGGGGGAGAGAGAATGGGGGAAAAAACTGAAGTTCTTGCGTTCCAGCAAAGATCCAGACATCAGGGACCCAAAATAAACTTCACATTAGGAGCAACTAAAATTGAACAATCTACAAATTACACATACTTAGGCTTAAAAATCAGTTCTACGGGAAATTTTCATTTGGTTGTGAATGAACTGAAAGAGAAAGCAAAAAAGGCTTTCTATGCCAATAAAAAGTCAATCCAAATAGAAATTCTAATTGGCATTTGGCTCAAAATTTTTAAATCAGTAATTGAACCAATTGCACTTCATGGCAGTGAGGTGTGGGGTCCGCTAACACAACACGAATTTGCAAAATGGGACAAACATCCAATTGAGACCCTGCATGCAGAATTCTGTAAAAGTATCCCCCAGACTCAGAGGAAAACCACAAACAATGCATGCAGGGCAGAATTAGGCCAATATCCACCACTAATTAATATCCAAAAAAGAGCCATCAAATTTTGGAAACAACTAAAAATGAGTAACCCCCACTGCTATCAGTACAAAGCCCTGAAATGCCAAGAGGTGAACATAAAGAAGAGTCCCCTCAGTCAACTGGTCCTGGGACTCAGTGAAGTAACGACTAACACTTCTAATAATAATCAGCCCCAGGACAGTGACATTCTAGCACAGAGAATTCGACCCAACACAATTATGACTAAACAAAAAGAACAATATTTGACCTATTGGACAGAAATGACAAAAACCCAAAACAAACTCGATTGCTATTTGGCCCTAAACAGATTGTACACCATGGCTGATTACCTGACCATGGTGAAAGATAGCAAACTGAGAAAAACCTTGACAATGTACAGGCTTAATGAGCATAGCCTGGCCATCGAAAAAGGCAGACACAGGCAGACCTGGCTGCCCAGAGAGGACAGGCTGTGCTCTCACTGCAGTCAGGGAGTGGTGGAGACAGAGCTGCACTTCCTCACAACTTGTGGAAACTATCAGGGCATAAGGGGGAATTTCTACCCAAAATTCATAAAAATATGCCCCGAATTCAAAAATTTGAATGACCACCAAAAACTCCCATATCTATTAGGGGAACAGAGAAAATGTGTAACATTAGCAGCAAACTATGTTACAGCTTGCCATAAGCAGAGGGACAACCAATGACCATTGAATCTAAGAAAAGATTATGTGTATATCATATGTGTGTATATTTATGTATACATGGGTATATTTGTCTACAGGGCTAAAAATTCAGTTTGGGGCGTCCAGCTCGCCTGGGCGCTGGAATTACCACTGTGTGCGGAGCCACTTGCGCCATCGGGATATTCAGTTTCAGCGCCCCAAGTGGAAGCCGGCCGCTAAACAAGGGTTTCGGCGCCCCGCTTGGGGCGCTGAAACTGAATATCGGCGCGCTAAGGGCCGCAGCGCCACCCGCTGCGGCATGGCAGGCTGCGGTACTGCAGGCCTTCCTCCCACTGTTAAGGGGGAGGTGCCTGCAACAGCGTGATCCCCGCTCGCGACTGCCAGCAAATGAGCCCGGCACCAAGGAGAAGTGCCGGGCTCTCGGGAAACAGCCGGCAATGCCGCGGGGTGGGGGGTGTAGGAGGCCGGGGACGGAGGTGCGGGCAGGCGGCCGCCGAAAAAGCGGCCGGCCGCACCTCCACCTTAACTCGCCCCACTACCACCACAGGTAGGCCCCTGTGTACCGGTCGCTATTTGCGGCCGGCGCGGAGGAGGCGGGCTCAACCAAAGATGGCCAGCGGGGCGATAGCGGGGCGCTGCGCACACCGATGACGTCATCGGTGGTGGCGCAGCGCTACAGGCTAACGCCGCCATTAGCGCCCCGCTAAATATCGCGGTGGTTGTGGCCAGAGGCGCTAAAGCCTCTGAGTGGCCTCTTTGGGCGCAAACTGGTGGCGCAAGCAAGTGAATTTCTAGGCCTGTTTGTCTAGATCTGCGTTTATGTGTTCAATTATATATGTTCTTTTCCTGTGCTTTGGCAACATAAGATGTATCTTGTCATGCCAATAAAGCAATTTGAATTGAATTGAATTGAATTGAATTGAATTGAATTGAATTGAGAGCGTGGGGGTGGTGAGAGAGAGAGTTGGTTGGAGAGAGAGAGTGGGGGGAGAGAGAGAGTGGGGGGAGAGAGAGAGTGGGGGAGAGAGAGAGTGGGGGAGAGAGAGAGTGGAGGAGAGAGAGAGTGGGGGAGAGAGAGAGTGGGGAGAGAGAGTGGAGGGAGAGAGAGAATGGGGAGAGAGAGAGAGAGAGAGACTAGGAAAGAGAGAGTGATATATAGGGAGAGAGTGGGAGAGAGAGAGAGAGAGTGGGGAGAGAGAGTGTGAGAGTGAGAGAGTGTGGGGAGAGAGAGAGTTGGGGAGAGAGAGAGACTGGGGGAGAGAGAGTGGGGTGAGAGAGAGAGTGGGGGAGAGAGAGCATGGGGAAGAGAAGGAGAGAGTAGGGGAGAGATAGTGGGGAGGGAGAGAGAGAGTGGGGGGAGAGAGTGGGAGAGAGAGACAGAGAGACAGAGGGGGAGTGAGAAAGAGTGAGTGGGGGAGAGGGAGAGTGGGGGAGAGCGAGAGTGGGGGTGAGTGAGAGAGAGACTGGGGAAGAGAGAGAGAGACTGGGGAAGAGAGAGAGAGACTGGGGAAGAGAGAGAGTGACGGGGAAGAGAGAGAGACACTGGGGAAGAGAGAGAGAGACTGGGGAAGAGAGAGACTGGATGGGAGAGAGAGACTGGGGAAGAAAAAGAGACTTGGGGAGAGAGAGAGAGAGACTGGGGGGAGAGAGAGAGCGACTGGGGGATAGAGAGAGAGAGACTGTGGGAGACAGCGAAGAGATAGAGTGTGATGAAATATTTCCATTCATCACTGCCTGTGACTGAGATCGGTTTCAGTGTCATTTCCCTTCCCCCAGACCTCATTGTATTGTGTACTGGAATGTGCTGTATTGTATACTGGAATGTGCTGTGTGTAGGGCTCCGCCCATACCTGGCCCCGTTTGTAAGCTAGCTTCTGTCTAGCCCCAGTCTCCAGAAGGACGACATCTCTCTCGCTTACGTGTTTCGTTCTAAGTTAATAAAAGCCTTGTTTTGTTCTGCTACCTTCGAGTCTCGGAATTATTGAGGCACATCAATTTTATTAACTTATTTTCACCACTATGGATCAACTCCTGAAACCCGAACGTTTGGATTTGGATCAACATGCTCCGGACACATCAGCACGCTTCGGACACTGGTTTGAGTGTATGGAATTCTTCCTGGACAATTCCGCAGCCGTCAAAGACGCTACGGACGCTGCAAGGATGAGACTCGGAATTCTGCGGAATTGGGTAAGCCACCGGGTTTACCCCCTCATCCAAGACGCCGAGACGTACCTGGCCGCCTGCGACATCTTAAAGGCGCATTACCAGCAGCCTACGAATGAGGTGTATGCTAGGCACCTGCTCGCCACCCGCGCACAGCGACCTGGGGAATCGGTGGAGGAGTTCCTAAGCACCCTGAAAATGCTTGGCAAAGACTGCAAGTGCCGAAATGTAAAAGCCGCAGTGTACACTGACGAGCTTGTTCGCGATGCCTTCATCACAGGCCTCAGCTCCACTTACATCCGGCAAAGACTGCTGGAAAAAACGGGGTTGGACCTGAAACAGGCTGCGGACACCGCGCGATCCCTGGATGTGGCCCAGAGAAACTCGGACGCCTACTCTTCAGCCCGCGCCGTCCACGCCGCCATGTGTGCACCGAGGGCGCCGCCATCTTGGAAGGCATCTTCCCCGCCCGACAGCCCGACACCGGCTGGGCCCCGCTCTCCCCCCAGAAGCCCTACGACAGCCGCGACGCGTCAGGGACCCAACTGCTACTTCTGCGGGCAGCCAAAGCACACCAGAAACCTGTGCCCGGCGAAAGGCACCACCTGCTTTAAGTGCGGTAAGAAGGGGCACTTCGGGAAGGTGTGCAGAGGGAACCCCGCCGGAAAACCAAACGCCGGAAAACCCGCCACCGCCACGTGTGCGCCGTGGGAGCGGCCATCTTGGACGCCATCTTGCCCGACCTCGTGGGGTCCGCCATCTTGTGAGCAGACAGCGTGGACGCCATCTTGTATTGATCAGGGCCCTACAGTGGCATCGGTCACAGTGGACCAGACCAGGCCGCACCCGCTATCCAGATCAATGGTGGACATCGAGGTAAACGGGTGCCGGGTTAAATGCTTAATTGACAGTGGAAGCACGGAGAGCTTTATCCACCCAGAACTGGCACAACAACTCTCCCTAAAGGTGGTCCCTACTCAGGGTACCATCTCTATGGCTGACAAAACCCAGACATCGACCATTCTGGGTTACTGCACGGTACAATTGTGCGTTAACGGAACTGTATATGATAATTTTAAAGTATTAATCATGAAGAACCTATGTGCGAGCGTGATCTTGGGCCTGGATTTCCAGTGCAACCACCAAAGCATCACGCTCAAGTACGGTGGGTCCCAGCCGCCCCTCACAGTGTGCAGTCTGGCTACCCTGAAGGTAAAGCCGCCTTCGCTATTCGCGAACCTTACCCCTAACTGCCGGCCAATAGCGACCAAAAGCAGGAGGTACAGCTGGGAGGACAGGCGGTTTATCGCGACCGAGGTAGACATGCTCCTGAAAGAGCGCATTATTGAACGCAGCAACAGCCCGTGGCGCACCCAAGTGGTAGTGGTAAGGGGTAGCGAGAAGAAACGGATGGTGATCGACTATAGTCAAACGATCAACAGGTACACCCTACTAGACGCCTACCCGCTACCCCGCATATCAGAAATGGTGAACCAAATCGTCCAATACCGGGTGTTCTCCACCATCGACCTCAAGTCAGCGTACCACCAGCTCCCTATCAGACCAGAGGACCGCCCGTACACCGCATTCGAGGCGAACGGACGCCTCTACCAATTCCTCAGAGTCCCCTTTGGGGTGACGAATGGGGTCTCGGTCTTCCAGAGGGAGATGGACCGCATGGTCGATGACCACCACTTGCAGGCAACCTTCCCCTACCTCGACAACGCCACCATCTGCGGTCACAACCAGCAGGATCACGACTCGAACCTCGAGAGGTTCCTGAAAACCGCACAAAAACTCAACCTCACCTACAACGAGGACAAGTGTGTTTACAACACCACGCGCCTCTGCATACTAGGCAGCGTGGTGGAGAATGGGGAAATCGGACCAGACCCCGACCGATTGCGCCCCCTACGGGAGCTGCCCCTGCCCAATACTCCCAAAGCCCTGAAAAGGTGCCTGGGGTTATTTTTTTATTATTCCCAATGGGTCCCCAACTACTCCGACAAAGCCCGCCCCCTCTTGAAAGCATTCTCTTTCCCGCTCTCTGCTGAGGCCCACGCCGCCTTCAAAAGCATTAAGCAGGATATTGAGCGGGCCACGCTACAGGCAGTGGACGAGAACACTCCATTTCAAGTGGAAAGTGATGCGTCTGACTTCGCCTTGGTGGCCACCCTCAACCAGGCGGGGTGGCCCGTAGCTTTCTTCTCGAGGAGCCTCCAAGGGCCCGAGATCAGACACTCCTCCGTGGAAAAGGAGGCCCAAGCCATCGTGGAGGCAGTGCGCCACTGGCGCCACTACCTAGCCGGCAAACGCTTCACCCTACTTACCGACCAGCGGTCGGTAGCGTTTATGTTCAATAATAAACAGAGGGGGAAGATTAAAAATGATAAGATTCTTAGGTGGCGGATTGAGCTCTCCACCTTCGAGTACGACATCATTTACCGGCCAGGGGCCCTTAACGAATCCCCTGACGCCCTATCATGAGGGATGTGTGCCAGCGCCACCGGGGACCGGCTACAGACCCTCCACAACGACCTCTGCCACCCAGGGGTCACGTGGCTGTTCCACTTCATAAAGTCCCGTAACTTACCCTACTCGATTGAGGAAGTTCGGTCTCTGACCAGGAACTGCCGCACTTGCGCTGAGTGCAAGCCTCGGTTCTACCGCCCAGATAGAGCCCACTTAATCAAAGCTACACGGCCCTTTGAGCGGCTCAGCTTAGATTTCAAGGGCCCCCTCCCGTCCGTCGACCACAATGTTTACTTCCTGAACATTGTGGACGAATACTCCCGGTTCCCATTCGCCTTCCCCTGCCCAGACATGACCAGCGCCACGGTCATTAAATGCCTCAACAGCCTGTTCTGCCTGTTCGGTATGCCGAGCTACATCCATACGGATAGGGGGGCGTCCTTCATGAGTGAAGAGCTACGCCAGTACATGCTGTCCAGGGTGATCGCCACGAGCCGTACCACCAGCTACAACCCCCGGGGTAACGGCCAAGTGGAGCGAGAGAACGGGACAGTATGGAAAGCAGTCACTCTAGCTCTAAGGACCAAGGGCCTCCCTATCTCCCGCTGGCAGGAAGTCCTCTCGGATGTGCTCCATTCGATACGGTCGCTATTGTGTACGGCCACTAATACCACGCCTCATGAACGAATGTTTGTCTTTCCCCGGAAATCCACCTCAGGCGTATCCATGCCGTCATGGCTCTCCACCCCAGGTCCGGTACTCGTGCGAAGGCATGTGAGGGGCCACAAGACGGACCCTCTCGTGGAGCCAGTACACTTACTCCACGCCAACCCCCAATACGCATATGTCCGGCACGCCGACGGAAGGGAGGGACACCGTGTCAATAAAAGACGTCGCCCCAGCCGGCATCGACAACAACCACAGCAATAGCGGCAACGACGATCACAGCAACTCTTACCCACCCACTACTCATTCATCACCCCCGGAAGAACACCGACCAACGGCACCCCCACCAACTACCCCTTCAACAAACCTGGCGGCACCCCCGGCAGAGACCCAGGAGGCTACCGGGGACACCCAGCCGACACCCGCGGCACCGCAACAGCCACGTCGGTCGCAGAGGGACTATCAAACCCCCGAACAGACTAAATCTATAGAAGGGGTGAATGTGATGAAATATTTCCATTCATCACTGCCTGTGACTGAGATCGATTTCAGTGTCATTTCCCTTCCCCCAGACCTCATTGTATTGTGTACTGGAATGTGCTGTATTGTATACTGGAATGTGCTGTGTGTAGGGCTCCGCCCATACCTGGCCCCGTTTGTAAGCTAGCTTCTGTCTAGCCCCAGTCTCCAGAAGGACGACATCTCTCTCGCTTACGTGTTTCGTTCTAAGTTAATAAAAGCCTTGTTTTGTTCTGCTACCTTCGAGTCTCGGAATTATTGAGGCACATCATAGAGACTGCGGAAGAGAGAGACTGGGGAAGAGAGAGAGACTGGGGAAGAAAGAGAGACTGGGGAAGAGAGAGAGACTGGGAAGAGAGAGACTGGGAAGAGAGAGCGAGACTGGATGGGAGAGCGAGAGACTGGATGGGAGAGAGAGGGATTGAGAGAGAGACTGGGGGAGAGAGCGAGAGAGAGGGAGACAGGGAGAGAGAGAGACTGGAGGGAGAGAGAGAGACTGGGGAAGAGAGAGTGAGACTGGATGGGAGAGCGAGAGACTGGATGGGAGAGAGTGAGAGACTGGGGAGAGAGAGAGAGACTGGGGAAGAGAGCGAGAGAGAGAGAGACTGGGGAAGAAAGAGAGACTGGGGAAGAGAGAGAGACGGGGAGAGAGAGTGATACGGGGAGAGAGAGAGAGAGACGGGGGAGAGAGAGAGAGATGGGGGAGAGAGAGAGAGACGGGGAGAGAGAGAGAGAGACTGGGGTGACAGGGAGAGAGAAAGGGGAGAGAGTGAGAGACGGGGAAAAGGGAGAGATGGGGAGAGAGAGAGAGAGAGAGATTGGGGAGAGAGAGAGAGACTGGGGAGAGAGAGAGATAGACTGGGGGGAGAGAGTTTGGGGAGAGAGAGAGAGAGAGAGAGACTGGCGGAGAGAGAGAAAGGACTGGGGAGAGAGAGAGAGACTGGGGGAGAGAGAGCGTGAGAGCGAGAGAGAGTGGGGAGAGAGAGAGTTGGGGAGAAAGTGGGGGAGAGAGATAAAGTGGGGGAGAGAGAGATTGGGTGGGAGAGAGAGAGAGTGGGGGGAGAGCGAGAGTGGGGAGAGAGAGTGGGGGAAAGAGAGAGTGGGGAGAGAGAGAGTGGCGGGAGAGAGGGAATGGGGGAGAGAGGGAGAGAGAGACTAGGAAAGAGAGAGTGATAGAGAGAGAGAGAGTGGTGGGGGAGAGAGAGAGTGGGGGTGAGCGAGAGTGGGGGAGAGGGAGAGTGGTGGACAGAGGGGGGACAGAGAGGGAGAGTGGGGGAGAGAGAGGGAGAGTGGGGAGAGGGAGAGAGTGCAGAGAGAGAGAGAGAGTGGGGGAGAGAGAGAGTGGGGGAGAGAGAGGGTGGGGGAGAGAGAGAGTGGGGGGAGAGAGAGAGTGGGGGGAGAGAAAGAGTGGGGGAGAGAGAGAGAGTGGGGGAGAGAGAGAGTGGGGGGAGAGAGAGAGTGGGGGAGAGAAAGAGTGGGGGAGAGAGAGAGTGGGGGAGAGAGAGAGTGGGGAGAGAGAGAGTGGGGGGAGAGAAAGAGTGGGGGAGAGAGAGAGGTGGGGGGAGAGAGAGAGTGGGGTGTTGAGAGAGAGTGGGGGAGAGAGAGTGGGGGAGAGAGAGGGTGGGGGAGAGAGAGAGAGTGGGGGGAGAGAGAGAGTGGGGGGAGAGAAAGAGTGGGGGAGAGAGAGAGTGGGGGAGAGAGAGTGGGGGAGAGAGAGAGAGAGTGGGGGGAGAGAAAGAGTGGGGAGAGAGAGAGAGTGGGGGAGAGAGAGAGTGGGGTGTTGAGAGAGAGTGGGGGAGAGAGAGTGGGGGAGAGAGAGAGATGTGGGGGGAGAGAAAGAGTGGGGGAGAGAGAGAGTGGGGGAGAGAGAGAGTGGGGGAGAGAGAGTGGGGGAGAGAGAGAGTGGGGGAGAGAGAGAGTGGGGGCGAGAGAGAGCAAGTGGGGGAAGAGAGAGAGTGGGGGGAGAGAGAGAGTGGGGGGAGAGAGAGAGTGGGGTGTTGAGAGAGGAGAGAGAGAGAGTGGGGAGAGAGAGAGTGGGGGGAGAGAGAGGGTGGGGGGAGAGAGAGAGAGTGGGCGGAGAGAGAGAGTGGGGTGTTGAGAGAGAGTGGGGGAGAGAGAGTGGGGGAGAGAGAGAGTGGGGGGAGAGAAAGAGTGGGGGAGAGAGAGAGTGGGGGAGAGAGAGAGTGGGGGAGAGAGAGAGTGGGGGAGAGAGAGAGCAAGTGCAAGTGGGGGAAGAGAGAGAGTGGGGGAGAGAAAGAGAGGGGGAGAAATTCGGTATCGCCCCATTTGGACGCAATTATCGGCCGGGCGCAAAGATTAGCGCCTGGCACTAATTATCGCCTTTGACAGCAAACTTGGATTTATCACCCCTGGAGGTGATTGGAGCACTAAATCAGGCGCTACACAACTCTCTTAAGGTGCTAAGTCCGAGGAGTGAGGCGCTACCTCAGAGGGCGGGCTCAGCGCAGGCGCTGTCAGTTTGCGATTGAACACAGACACACTGGCGCCGGTCAGTTCTTAAAGGGGAGGGTCGCTCTTGCTCTGCAGCCACACCCTGCTCAGTGGAGCCTTGAATCTCGGCCTGGGCAGACCTGTGGCTAAATCTAGCAGCCAGACACTATGGAAAGGGCCAGGGAGCGAGCACGGCGCTTCTGTGAGCGGGCTTTGGAGGCTCTGGTTCGCGGGGTGGAGCGCAGAAGTTCCATTCTGTAGAGAGTGGCAGGAGGCCTTTGCCACGCGAGTACAGAAGAGTGTGGAGGAAGGTGGCTCAGAGAATGTCCTCAAGCAGCATGGTGCCTAGGACCCATGTGCAATGTAGGAAAATGTTCAACGACCTCACTCGGGTCGTCAGGGTGAGTGCCTTTTTTCATAACCTCTTCATCCCTCCATCTCCACCTCACTTCATGGCCAGAGGGTCTTGAAAGCCCCAATGCCCAACATTCATCCAACACCTATGGCCCTTTCATTAAACACACATGCTCATTCCACACTTTGCATACAGTAAGGGCTGTTCAACCATGGGAGGCATTTCAGGCAAGATCATGGCTGCATACAGTAAGGGCTATTCAACCATGGGAGGCATTTCAGGCAAGATCATGGCTGCATACAGCAAGGGCTGTTCAACCATGGGAGGCATTTCAGGCAAGATCATGGCTGCATATTTACTCAGATGCTGTCCTTTTTCTTGCAGGCCAAGCTGTCTCATAATAGGAGACAGCAGCAATGGACCGGTGGAGGGCGGCCTCACCTTCAAACCTTCAGCGACCTTGAGCAGCGCGTCCACAGGATTGTGGCAAGCCGGGTGATTGGTCCTGTCGCCACTGGAGACGCCGACCCCATTCTGGAGAGCAATGGAAAGGTCATCACCTTTTTGTCCTCTCTCCTTCCACTTGTTCCTCACAACAGCAGCCTTTGACACTTTCAATCCAAATCACTAAATCGCTGCACTCATGCCTCCCTTGCTGCCACCCTGTCCTCACGCTAAAGCCACTCTTGTACCTCCATGCTTTCAGATGGTGATTCACCAGGTGAGGAGATGGGCCCTCAAGCTGCCAGTGAGAGTGAAGCTGAGGGCGAGGAGGAAGGGGAAGCCGGACCATCAGCGCCACCCTCTACCGAGGCAGCCCATGCCCATACTGGGGACACGCCTTCCCTGGAGGGAAGCAGGGGGGAATGGTCTGATGAGGGTGAAGCTTCAGGACCCAGCGGGCTGCAGCAACGCGAGGCGGGTAGGGAAGCTCGGGGGCCTTCTCCCCGGAGGGAGAGTATGGCCTCGAGTCCTGCTGCACTGGACGCAGACGAGGAGCGGGTCCTCGCTGAAATGAGCACCCAGGTGGAGCAAAGGCAGACTGAGCTCATGGCTGCAGTGGCAAGGAAGCCCGAATCCATTGAATCACTGGTAAGGAGTGTGGAGCACTTTGCTGTAGCACAGGCAGCTGCCACACAAATGCTAAGTGCTGCAATGCAGTCAGTGGCTGGTCTCATGCAGACGCAGATTGAGGCCACGCGAGCACTGACTGCTGCCACCCTTGCTGAATCAGGCAGATTTCACCGGGGCTCTCACCGCGCCGCAGCAGGCCAGCAATCTGTGCTCCATCAGATTGCTACGGATGCTGAAGTGCTGCCCCGTGGGAGTGCCAGTGTGTCAGTCGAGCAGGGAGTTGCTGTCCTCTCTCAAGAGGACAGCATTCCTGCTGCCACCACTGGCACTTCTCCACTGCAGTTGCCACCACCTGTAGGACAGACCGCTGCCACTCATGCAGAGTTGGGGCAGTCAGCAGCCGGGCCCTCCAGGCCCAGAGCTGGGCCAGGCCATCCCTCAAGGGCATCTGCAGTCTCAGTTTCTGACACTCAGCAGCCTTCCCCCAACCTTGCTGCAGCCACTGGGGTCCCATTACGGAGGAGCTGCAGGGTGGGAAGGGGACAATTTCGCAAGGGAAGCAGATCACCCTCGAAGGGCGAAAAGTAGGAGGTGTGGCAAAATGTATTTCATTGTTTTATTGAAGGCCGAGGTTTGTGGTCAACTTTTTGTTACTGTTTGGACATTGTCTCCAGGTTGTGAGAGCCAGTTATGTGAATGACTGCTTTTTTTTGTGTTTCATTCTATTACTTTGTCATGCGGAAATGAGACATAGTTTGTGAAATAAAGAAGTGTCTGTATTCAAAATATGCATGTTTGGTCTTTGCACTCATTGTTGCCTTGACTGGCTTAGAGGTTGCGGGATGGTTTCATTCAGGTTGTTTGAATGGCAGAAGCCATTCCCTCAGAGGGGGCCTAGAAGCGACTTGCTATGAGCCTTTGACAGACGACACTTCCACATGTGCCTCCCTCCAGCCTTGGTACTGCTGATGATCATCCTCCTCATCTTCCTCCTCCTCCCCCTCCTCCTCCTCCTCTGCTGGTGCTCCAATGCCTGGTGGCATTGGCTGGGTCCTGAGGATTGCAAGGTTATGCAGCATGTAGCACACAACAACGAAGTGGGAGGCTCACTCAGGCGAGTACTGCAGGGCTGCTCCAGAATGGTCCAGACAGCGGAACCGTTGCTTGAACACGCCGATTGTGTGCTCAACAATGTTCCTGGTAGCTTGATGGCTCTCGTTGTATCGTAGCTCAGCAGAGGTGCTAGGTGAACGGAGCGGTGTCATCAGCCAGGTGCACAGAGGATATCCCTTGTCCCAGAGAAGCCAAACTCCTGGGTGATGCGGTGCCTGGAAAAGGTCTGCCACAGAAGTCTGGCACAGGATGAAGGCATCGTGGCTGCTGCCTGGAAAGTGGTCATTGGCAGCGAGAATCAGCTGTCTGTGGTCACAGACCAACTGGAAGTTGAAGGAATGGAAGCACTTTCGGTTGCGGAAATCCTCGGCATTCTCTTGCGATGCCCGCAAAGCCACATGCGTGCAGTCAATGGCGCCCTGCACCATGGGGAAGCCCGCTATCATCGCAAAGCCCATTGCGCGTTCTTGCTGCTTGTCCGGGGTCATGGGGAAAGAGATGTACTCTCGTCTCCTTTTAAAGAGGGCATTTGTTACCTGACGGATGCAGCAATGCACCACGAACTGGGAGATATTGGCGATGTCCCCAGTAGCTGATTGAAATAAGCTGGTGGCATAAAAGTGGAGAACCACTGTTATCTTCACTGCCACCGACAGAGACGTCCTGCTCCTCAGTTGAGGCTGCAGATCTGGCTGAAGCAGGTGGCAGAGCTCAGTGACCACCTCCTTGCTGAATCACAGCCTTTGCAAACACTGCTCCTCAGACATATTAATGTAGGAGAACTGTTGGCGAAAAACCCTGGGAGGGTAAGGTCTCCTGTACCGAGGCCTGTTGGCCCTCCTCCGTCTGGCCATGATTGCCACTCTCTCTCTGCATCTCTGTGCCCTCCGAATGTGATGGAGAAGGATGACGTTCCCATTCATTGCAGCCCCCATAGCATCTGGCCAATCAAAGATATGAAGGTCAAAAAGCAATGTACCTGCAAAGTTATGGTCAGAAGCCAAAACTACCTCAGACAACTGTAACGGCGGCACTTCCCTCTGCTTGCCGCCTGAGGGCAGTTTTTGAGGCCTCGGTGTACTGCTGCCGTGCCTTCTGGGCACCTCTCCTCACCTGTTTCTCGAGTGGTTGATCTCATCAGAGTAATTAGGCTAGTTAATAAAGTTGTTCGTTTTTTGTCCCTCTTTTAATGGACCAAGTAAATTAAACAAATAAACTGTAAATAAACCTCTAAAACTTTAAATAAACCTTAGCAAATCAAATTAAAATTTGGTTGTCCAATCCAATTATGCACTCCAGTCCCCGCGGCGCCCACCGGTCACGGAAGTGCTCGAGCGCGCCGGCAGACACCGCGTGCTCCATCTCCAGGGCCACCCGGGCGCGAACATCGCCGCGGAAGAGAGGGAGGCAATCTGGCTGGACGACCCCCTCGACCGCCCGCTGCCTGGACCAATTGATGGCTTTCTTAGCCAGGCCCAGGAGCAGACCCAGGAGGAGGTCCTCCAACCTGCCCGCTCCCCTCCGCACCGGGTGACCGTAGATCAAGAGCGTGGGACTGAAGTGCAACCAAAAATCGAGGAGCAGCCCCTTCAAATAATGGAAGAGGGGCTGCAACCTCTCACATTCAACATATACGTGAAAAACGGACTCCTCCAGACCGCAGAACAAACAGGCGGTCTGGGAGTCCGTGAACCTACTTAACAATATATTGCAAGGGACAGCTCTGTGCAACACCCTCCAGGCCAAGTCCCCAATAGAGCAAGGGAGGACTCCCGCATAGAGAGCCCTCCATTGGGGACCTCCGCCTCCGCCGGAAGGCAAGACGGCACGCCACGGCGTGTCCGGGCGGTAGGCGAAGATGACAAAGTGGAAAGTGTGCAGGAGCAGCCCGTACAAGAAACCCCTCTGTGTGGAATGAAAAGGCACGGAGGGTATTTCCTCGAGACGGCTCAAGTTGTGAGGCGCCGGTTCCCGAGGGGGGTTTCGGGGCTGGGCGCCGATAAGCAATTCCGTCCGAACGGGGGAAAGCTTGGATGGGATCGCCCCACGCGCTTGAGCCGCCTCGATACACCTCGTGGCACCGGGGCGCAGCGTTGTTTTCATCGACTCGATGGCATTGACCGCGAGCCGGACGTTGGCCCAAGACATGCGCCGCGCCAACTCCTCCGGCACCATCCAGCCCGCTCCTCTGCCATCGAGCAGATCCCCGTCTCTAGTCACCTTGCCAGGCACAGCCCTGCGTTCCGCCAGCCACCTGAACCCGCGGACGTGGAGGTGCGGATTCCTGAACAGCGGCTCCCGAAGGACAGCCGCCATTCCTGACGGGGGAGAGCTCCGCCTGGAAGTGACATAGTTCCAAACCCATAGCAGTTCCTGGTAGAAGACAGGCAGCTCCCGCAGGCTGGCACGCGTGCCACCCACTTTCACAAACAGGAGCTGCATGTCGTAATTGAGGCCGTGCAGCTGGCGGAAAAAATACGTCGCCAGCGCACACCATCTCAGAGGATTCTCAACGTACAGGTATCTCTGCAGCGTCTGAAGACGGAAAGTCGCAGCCTGGGTGCGAAGGCACACCAGCGCCTGACCGCCCTCCCTAAGCGGGAGACTCAGAACCACGGCAGAGACCCAGTGCTTCCTTTTGTCCCAGAAGAAGTCGATGAGCTTCTTCTGTATCTTGGCGACAAAAGCAGGGGGAGGGATCAGAGTGATCAACCGGTACCACAACATGGCGGCCACCAGTTGGTTTATGACCAACGCTCAACCCCTGTAGGACAACACTCAGAGCAGTCCTGTCCAGCGTCCTAAGCGAGTGGCGACTTTGGCCTCCAACTCGTGCCAGTTCGCCGGCCAGGCGTCCTCGGCAGGGCAGAGGTAGACTCCCAAGTAGAGGAGGTGCGTGGTGCTCCAGGCGAAGGGCCTGAACTCCTCCGGCAGGGAGTCCACCTGCCACTGACCCACCAGGAGTCCGGAACATTTCTCCCAGTTGATCCTGGCGGAGGATGCGTCCGAGTAAATCTGCTGGCATTCCCACATCCTCCGCAAGTCAGCGGGATCCGTGACCGTGAGGAGCACGTCATCGGCGTAAGCCGAGCGGACCACCTCCACGCCCGGCCCTTGCAGAGCCAGTCCCGTCAACCTCTTCCGCAAGAGGCGCAGGAAAGGCTCTACGCAAATGGCGTATAACTGACCGGACATGGGGCATCCCTGACGCACCCCCCTCCCAAAGCGAAGAGGCGCCGTCAAGGACCCGTTAACTTTAATCAGACACTCTGCGGCAGCGTACAGAAGTCGGATCCGGGCGACGAAATGCGTCCCGAACCCGAATGCGCGCAGAGTCCCGAAGAGATACTCGTGATCCACCCTGTCGAACGCCTTCTCCTGATCCAGTGAAAGGAAGGCGACCGACAGACCAGCCCTCTGGGAATGGTGGACCAGGTCCCGGACCAGATGGATGTTATCGTGGATAGACCGGCCCGGGACCGTATAGGACTGGTCGAGGTGGCTCATGTGGGCCAACACGGTGCCAAGGTGAGCAGACATGGCCCTGGCAAAAAATTTATAGTCCGTGCTGAGGAGGGAGACCGGGCGCCAGTTCTTAAGGAGGCGGAGATCACCCTTCTTAGGCAGCAGGACAATAACCGCCCTGCGCCAAGAGAGAGGAATCTCCCCGGTCGCCAAACTTTCCCCCAGGACCCGCGCGTAGTCGCCCCCCAAGACGTCCCAGAACGCCCTGTGGAACTCCACGGTCAGCCCGTCCAGCCCCGGGGACTTTCCCCTGGAGAGCTAGCGGAGGGCGCCGGTCAGCTCCTCCAGACTCAGAGGAGCGTCCAATTTTCGGCGCCCTCCAGGCCGACCTTCGGCAGGTCCTCCCACAAAACTCTGCGCGCATCCTCGCTGGACGGATCCGGAGAGAACAAAGCCCCGTAATAGGCGCGGGCCTCCCCACTGATTCCCTCCGGATCCGAGACCAGAGATCCGTCGTCGGCCAGCAGCCCCAAGAGCTGCTTACGGACCCCCTGTCTTTTTTCCAGCGAGTAGAAGAAGGGGGAGCCGCAGTCCAGGTCCCGCAGGAACTGGATCCGCGACCTCACGTATGCGCTTCGGGACCCGACGAGCTGCAGGTCCTTCAGCGCGCCCTTCTTCTCTTCGTACACCTTCCGCAGGGCAGGGTCCTTGACGACTTGACCGAGACGGGACTCCAGGTCGAGCACCTCCTTCTCCAACCGCCCGACCCGGGCCTCCCGCCTCTTGGTCAACCCCTTCGCGCACTCCTGACAGAAGAGATGGACTTGAGCCTTGCCCACGTCCCACCATAGCCTCAAGGAGGGGAAGCCCCCCGCTTCCTACTCCAGTCGGCCCAGAACCGGTGAAATGAATCCTGGAACCGCGCGTCCTCCAGCAGCAGGTTGTTAAAATGCCAGTACACGGACCCCACCCGTGCGCGCAGCGGAACGAGCTCCGCCCACACCAGGTGGTGGTCCATGCATGACACCGGCCGCATGGAAGCCGCCGGAACACAGGAGACGTACGCCCGGGAAATATAAAGGCGGTCGATTCTGGACCATCCTCCTCCAGACCTCACGTTAGTGAAGGCACTGGAGTCGGGGTGGAGATGTCGCCAGACGTCCACCAAGTCGAAGGACCCGACCAGGTCCCTCAACTTCTCCATCGCCGCTGGGCATCGCTGGGGGGCCGAACGGTCCCTCGCCTCGAGGGTGCAGTTAAAATCCCCCCCGAGGATGACGTACTCGCCCGTGTCGATGGAGCCCAGAAGAGCGGACACTTCTTCAAAGAAGCGCACTTGCTGCGCACCGGCCTGAGGGGCGTACACGTTCACTAGATGGAGCAGCATGCCCCCCAGGCGAACAGTGACCTGGAGCAAGCGGCCTGGCACATGCTCCTTGACCCCCAAGATCTCCGGCTGAAAATGCGGGGCCAGCAAGATAGCCACCCTGCTGGAAACGCTGGAGAGGTGACTCATGCTGACCCCTCCTTGCCACTCCAGGAGCCACGTGGCCTCGTCTCCCGGAACGGTGTGGGTTTCTTGCAGGAAGCACACCGCATACTTCCCGTCCCGAAGGACCGAAAGGTTATTAAATCTGCAGCGAGCCTCCCTGCTGCCGTTGATGTTGAGGCTGGCTATGGTTATCTTCATCTCAGAAGCATAGTGCAACCTCTACCTACAACGAACGGGGGGAGGGAGTGCAGCCGCTAGTCGACCGCCACTCCCTCAGCAGCCCAGTGAGGAACGACCTGAGCCAACGCAGCTCGAGCGGGCTCATGTCCGCGTCTGCGCCCATGGTCTTGACGGCGGCGCGGACCGACCGGATGAGCAGCGCCAGCTCCGACCACCTGGCGAGGGCCAGCCGGGTCTTGTTTGGACGACCCTGGCACACGGCCACAAAATCCCGGAGTTCCCTGACGGGAATGAGGGGAGACTCGGCGAGGGGCACGACGTCATCCATCGCCTCGTCGGCGATGGAATCCAACTCGTCCTCCGCGCCCATCACCGAGTCCCCATCCTCCTCCGGGGGGGTCATCACCGGCAACCGACCCGTCCGTCGCGCAGTGCGCAGCGAATGGCTCGGCCGCAACAGCCGGCCCCGCCTCTGCCCAGATCCCACCCCCAGGATCGGTGGCAGAGGAATCCTCCCTGGGCTCCTCTGGGGGCGCCGGGCCAGAAGACGGCGGTGGTTCGGAGCCCCCCTCCGCCTCAGACGCCGGAACGACCGGAGAAATCGGAGAAAAAATAAAACCGTATTCCTCCAAGACGTCCGGCACCGGAGACACATTCAGAGGGCCTTCCTCTTCCCCGCCACCGGCCTCCGACCCAGCAGATGGGGTGTCCTTAGCTAAAACCTCGACCAGGTCGAGCAGCCCCTGGGAAATGTCCGGGTCGCTTTGGGCGAGCTCACTTTCCTCGAACTCGCCCGATCCAGACCCCAGGCCGCCCGACCCGTCGAGGGGTAACGGTACCGAAAGAACGTCAATTGTCACCACGGATTGTTCTGTGACCCCCCCCATGGGCAGGGCCTCGTCCCCATCCCTGGGAAGCACGTGCTGGACAGACACATCTGCCTCAGCCTCCCGAGGGACAGGCGACCCCTGCCGATCGCCGGTGATGGTGACAGCGGTGGGGGGGCGCAGTACCCGTGGCGGGCGACGACTCCCCCTGATGAGAGGGACCTTCCTCCTCCCAGTCCTCCTCCTCTTCCAGGGGGTCACGCCTTCTTTTTAGCGCAGAGGGAGCGAGGGAGACCTCCCTGCCTGCAGGGGCCTCCTCCTCTGCTCCCTCCGGCGGAGCAGGTTCGTCGGGTTCCTCGGGCCCAAGCCCGGCGGCAAGTATCGGTATTTCCGCCACGGCGGTGGTGGCCACAGGCTCGGGCACGAGGCCCCTCCCACCCTCGTCTGCCCCGAAAAACTCCGCGATGAGCGCAGGTGTCAGGGGCTCTAGGTCCAAGGGCTCGCCCTCCGCGGGGGGACCCACCCTGAGGTGTTTCGTCTTGTGCCGTGACTTCCTTCCGCCCGGACGGGCTCCCTCCCCCCCGCCGGAGGCCCCGGTGGCATCGGCCTCCGATGTCGACCGCGCATCAGTGGCACCCGATGCGCGGACACATCCGGGGGGGGGCGGCGGCGGCGCCAGCCTCGGCCACACCAGACGATCTGGCGGCCTTGGAGGCGGGGCAGTTCTTTCGGATGTGCCCCACCTCCTTGCAGGCGTGGCACCGCACACCGTCCGACGTCCAGAAGACGCGGTAAGCGGTCCCCTCATGGAGGACGACAAAAGCCCCGTTGGTGTCCTCCTCCCGCACCAGCTGAATAAAGGCCCGGCGCCGGAAGGAGAAGACGTGTCGAAGGCTGGCTTCCCGGAAGCCGAGCGGGATGGGTGTAATCCCCGACCTCACCTCCCCAAGTTGGTGCAAGTGGGGGGGGGAGGAGGAGCTCACCAGGAATATAGGGCGGGACGTTGGAAATAACGATCCTCCGCGTGGTGACCTCAAGAGGATCCACCGGCAGGAAGGTCCCGCCCACGGTGAGCCCCTTGGCGACGGCCAGGGACACCGCCCGCTCCGACCCCAGGAAGAACACAGCCTTCCCGTACATTTTTGAGGCGGCGAGGATGGCTGAAGGGCCGACAACCCCAGCCATGGCCTTTATGCACGCCTCAGTTGTCATGGTGGGGTGGGTGTAGCTCTTCACCCCAAGCTTTTTTGTAATTAGTTTGAAAGGTGACGGGGCAGCAGAAGAAGCGGGAGCAGCTGTGGGTGTGGCTGCCACTCCTGCATAAGTCCTGGCTAGCCCCGTCACCGGCGAAGATGCAGACGCCATTATGGGGTGGTTTTTAAAGAAGAGCTACACCCACCCCAAGTCACAGGCCTGAAGAATGTTAAAATGGCCTCAGGTTGTTTTTTTTTTTAAAGTCCTCCCTTGAGCAGAGGGAGCTGTTAAATTAAAGGCCCACCTCTCCTCTTGTTGATTGGAATTGGGAGAGGGGCCTTCTCCCCTCTGCTCAAGCGGCAATTAATAAAAGTTAAAAAAGAGGTGCCTCTTGAGAGAGACAAAGAGAGAGAGAGAGGGGGGGTGGGAAGGAGGGAGGCCGCAAAGGCAGGGGCACCACTCAGGATGGCAGGTGGGTGGGTGTCGGCAGGGGTGCACTCCCCGATGGAAAAAATAAAGTCTCTGTTGGTGGTCTTCAGGCAGGGGGAGAAGATGTCTTCGCCTGGTAAAGCTGGAGAATGCCCAGGCTCAGCCCTACACCAGGTCTTCACGATGTAATAAAAGGCTTCACCTAGGCAGCTCCAGCTGACCCAGGCCAGGCAATGGAAGGGGCGCTTATTAAGTGGTGTGTGTGGCCTAGTAATCTACAAGAGCCACACACACACACAGACACCCCTTGATGTTCCGGCCGGTCTTCTTTCATCCCCCCACCTACAATACAAAGTCTTTTGGGGAATGCACCAAATGACACCCACCTGCAGATGTTCAGTACAAAGAAGTTGTTCCTACCCTCCTTCCAAGTAGTTGATGTCGATGCTGCTCCTCTCCCCTCTCTCCCTCTTCTGGAATGGAGGCCAATTTGGGGAGGCAGTGGTGGAAAGGCCTCTCCTCTTGCAGATGTTGGCCTCCTTTTTCCCTCTCCTCTTCTCTCTCCAGGCACCTCAGTTGTTGCTGTTGCTGGCTGATGGTAGTGGTGGCCTGGGGTCTCTCCTTCTCCTCCGCTCCCTGGTCAAGGAGACCACCACTTTCCACTCTGCTGCAGGTCAACCAGCACCACAGAGAGCAAGACAGAGAATGAATAAAGTTGTGTGTTTGTCCTTGTCTTGTTTCTCTGTACCTCTGGCCTCACCTGTGTCTTGTTAATGTATTTGTCTCCTGTCTCATTTGATTAATTATGTCACGTGACCACTCTGGCCTGTATTTAAGCTTCCTGCTTCCTGTCCTCTTTGCTCAGTCCTGGGTTCGCCTGCCTGCAAGCAACAGCTCTCTCGAGTCTCTCTGTGTTTTCGAGTTTCAAGGAATCTCCTTTCGAGTGTTACCATGTCTCTGTGTTTTCGAGCCTCAAGTGAAGCATCTTTCGAGTTCTACCCGGTCTTGAGTCCTTGGATAGGTTTACTGCGCTTGGGTCCACTACCAAAAACCCTAGCATAATGGCCCCGTGAATGCACGGCCCCGTGACAACAACGTTGACTCAATGCAGAAGTCTCTCTTTCTCTCTTTGTCTCTCTGCAAATCTCTCTCTCTCTCTCAGAACGAGTGGTGTAAAAGTGGCTACCGCACAAAAGCCAGGAAGAGGCCACCTTTAAATAGCACCCCCCCAGCCCCACAGCAACTGGGAAGCATTCCAGTCAACCTGTCGTTGTTAGCGCCAGGCCGAAAGGAGGGGGGCACCAATGAATTTCCAGACCGGGGTACCGCAAGGGCGTTGCACTCTCGAATGACGTCAAGATCAGCGTGCGCAGGAGATCGGGCGGTATTGTTTAGCGCCACCGCAAAATGTCCGGTTAATTTTGCAAGAGGCGCAGATATCGCCGCGCCCGGGTGCTAGTTGGTTTGCGCCCCACTTATCGCCCTCTTAAGGTGCTAACGGGTGGCGCTACCAACTGAATTTTTCCCCCAGATAGTGGGGAGAGAGAGAGAGTGGGGGGTTGTGAGAGATTGAGAGTGTGGGGGACGAGAGAGATAGTGGGACAGAGGGAGAGTGGGGGAGACAGAGGGGGGAGAGAGGGTGCAGAGGGGGAGAGAGAGAGAGAGAGAGTGGGGAGAGAGAGAGTGGGAGAGAGAGAGAGTGGGGAGAGAGAGAGAGAGTGGGGAGAGTGAGAGAGTGTGAGTGGGGAGAGAGTGAGAGTGGGGAGAGAGAGAGAGTGGGGAGAGAGAGCGAGTGGGGAGAGAGAGAGTGGGGACAGAGAGAGCGAAAGAGGAGGAGAGAGAGTGGGGAGAGAGAGAGAGTGGGGAGAGAGAGAGATGGAGAGGAGAAGAGAGAGAGAGTGGGGGGAGAGAGAGAGTTGCGAGAGGGAGAGAGAGTGGGGGAGAGAGAGAGAGTGGGGGAGAGAGAGTTGGGGGGAGAGAGAGAGTGAGGGGAGAGCGAGAGTGGGGGAGAGAGAGAGAGAGTTGGGGTGGAGAGAGTGGGGGAGAGAGAGAGTGTGGGGAGAGAAAGAGTGGGGGAGAGAGATTAGGGGGAGAGAGAGTGGAAGAGTGAGAGAGTGTGGGGGAGAGAGAGAGAGAGTGGGGGAGAGAGAGAGAGAGTGGAGGAGCGAAAGACAGAGTGACTGGGGAAGAGAGAGGGAGTGACTAGGGAAGAGAGAGAGAGACTGGGGAAGAGAGAGTTCTGACCAGGCACGCACCCTGGGACCCCACAACCACCTGGTACAATTACAGGAGCAGTTCACCCGGCTGGAGTTGGAGCTGGTTAAGCTTAAAGAGGTGGTATATGAATTAAAAAGTGATCAAAAAAGCAGCACCGTGGCACTGAAGCAAGACAGGGAGAGCTACAAGAGGGAGCTGACTTCACTTAAGAAGCAGGTGAAAGAGCTGCAGAAAGATGGGGAGAGCTACAGGGAAGAGATAGTAGCATTGGCCCAGCAGCTAGAGGCCAGAGACAAGACAGTGCAGAGCCCTACTGGGCAGCAGCACTCTTCCACAGAGCAACAGCTGAAGACCCACACTACAGGGAGAGCCACTCAGACCAACCAGCAAAATGAAACCCAATATGCCACCCACAATTTGGAAACACAGCTGAGCCGCTCACAAGAGGAGCGCACACACCAGACACGACCCCCCCAGTCCAACACACAACCGATGAGTCCAGGCGAGAGTCACCAGCCAGTAAACACCAACAAGGCTGACATCGTAATATTTAGACTCAAATGGGAAATTCCTCCGGGAGAAAAAGCTCTTCCCTAGACATAAAGTAGACAAGATCCGGTGCCCAACATCAGAAAAAGCCCTGGAATGGCTGACCAGCACTCAATTAGGCTCCCCCCAACACATCATAATACACACCGGCACAAATGACCTAAAGGCCCAGCAGAAAAGTGTAGCAATGTCGCTCGGATCAGTGACTAAGAAGGCAAGCAACACCTTCCCAAACACTAGAATCACTGTTTCCACACTGTTGCCGAGAAAAGACTTTAACAAGAAAATAATCCAGGAGATAAACGCCAGCATAGCAAGAGACTGTGAATTAAAATATAACGTGCACCTGGCCCAACACCCCAACCTCGATGTGGAATGTCTTCACGACCACGTCCATCTCCACAAGGAGCGAATGCCAGTCTTAACTAAGGCCCTGAAGGATGTCGCTCTTAACCGGGTCCACACCCAGACTCCAAGAGGGCCCCCCCCAAAGAGAACCAGAGACCAGCAGGGTACAGGCCAGGACTACTACAGAGACCACCACCACACCAACCAGGACCAGAGAGGACCCCCACGTACAACACCAATGTCGGACCTGCACCACTCCTGCCCTACAGGGGAGCAGGACCACCCCCAGCCAGGCAGAGGGAGAGGTGCTCAGGACGTACGCAATACTACAGGCAGAGACAATCCATTAAGAGACATAATGCAGACGCTCAGCAGCATCTGCTCCCGCCTTATGGATCAGGAAACATAAGAACTAGTTGTTAGAAAGAGTTGCAGCCAATTATTCTCAGCATTTATAGACACTTGAAATGTTCTTTTTTCCTCATTTAAACACGACAAACACATATTACTATTTATCATATTTTAACCTATCACAGTAAAAGGTCAATCTTAGCATGAAATCCTTATATATCTCAACCTGGAATATCCAAGGTCTACGCTCTTCTGTGCTTGGCATGAAGAGTAGGACCCCAGAGTTCCTAGATGAAATTAAAGATCTGGACATTATCTTTTTGCAGGAAACCTGGTGTAGAGGAGAAGGGCAAACTGGCTGTCCCAGTGGGTACACAGAGCTAATGGTCCCCTCCAATAAACTGTCAGGAGTAACCCAGGGCAGAGACTCTGGAGGCATACTGATTTGGTTTAAAGCAGAGCTTAGGAATTACATTAAATTTATAAAAAAGGGCGTAAACCACCTATGGCTCAAGATTAAGAGGGGCATCATTTCTAGCATGCAAGATGTTTTCATTTGCGCACTCTATATTCCCCCTATAGAATCCCCGTACTTCAAAGAGGACACCTTCTCCAACATTGAGAGGGAGATTAACCAATTCCAGGCCCAGGGGAACGTGTTGATCTGTGGTGACCTCAACTCAAGAACTGGCGAAGAACCAGACTTTACCAGTAATCAGGGGAATAATTACATATTTGGGAATAACCACTTTGATCTCCCTTTTCATTCTCACAGGTATAACGGCGACAAACAGACAAATGCTAACAGAAAACAGCTCCTGCAGCTCTGTCGAAGCCTGGGTCTGTACATTGTCAATGGTAGGTTCATGGGAGACTCCCTAGGAAGACCCACCTATTGCTCACCTCTTGGCATCAGCACCGTAGACTATATGATTATGGATCTGGACCCATCCTCTTTCAGAGCATTCACAGTCAAACCACAAACAACACTGTCAGACCACAGCCAAATTACTGTGTATCTTAAAAGGACAAGAAACAACCAACACAGAAACACAGCCCAGTAAGCTGTACAACACTAAAAAACCCTACAGATGGGCCAAAAACAGCACGGAAAAATACCAGAAAGCAATTAGCAGCCAATCAACTCAATCCCTCTTGGACAACTTTCTGGAAAACACATACACTCACAATAAAGAAGGCGTAAACTGGGCAGTGAATAACCTAACTAATATTTTTGATAATTTGGCATCAATGTCAACTTGAAAGTTCGTAAGAATAAACCCAAAACAAAAAAACACGAAAAATGGTTTGATTTGGACTGCCATAACATGAGGAAAAAACTCAGAAAAATATCAAACCAAAAACACAGACAACCAGAAAACGAGGAATTACGCCTTACTTATTGTTAGGCACTAACACAATACAAAAACACACTTAGTACCAAGAAAGAACAGTATATTAAGAATACACTCAGCTCCATTGAGGAATCTATTGATTCTAATTGTTTCTGGGACAACTGGAATATATTACACAAAAAGCAACACGACGAATTGTCTATTCAAAACGGAGACACATGGGAAAATCATTTTGAAAAATTATACCAGAAAAACACACTAAGCCCAGAGCAAGATCAAATATGTAAAAAACTGGAAAAGCTCGAACTGGCCATAAAAGATAACCAAAACCCGTTAGACCCCCTAATAACTGAAAAAGAGCTATTTGAAAAACTCAAGGACCTGCGACCAGGAAAAGCTTGCGGTGCAGATGGCATCCTAAGCGAAATGATTAAACACACGGATGATAAAATGAAATTGGCTATTCTAAAACTCTCCAACTTGGTTCTGAGTGTCGGTTACTTCCCTGATATCTGCAACAAAGGACTCATAATGCCCATATACAAAAGTGGAGACAAAGTTGACCCAAATAACTATTGAGGCATCTGTGTGAACAGTAACCTGGGGAAGGTATTCTATAGTATCATAAACAAAAGACTTATAAACTTCCTTGAGGAGCACAATGTCTTGAGTAAAAGCCAAATTGGATTCTTACCGAATTACAGAACATCGGATCATATCTTTACCATACACACCCTAATTGACAAACATGTTCACCAAAACAAAAGCAAAATTTTTGCCTGCGTTATAGATTTCCAGATGGCTTTCGATTCCATTTGGCATGACGGTCTATTCTTGAAACTTCTTGAAAGTGGTGTAGGGGGAAAAACATATGATTTAATTAAATCAATGTATACAAACAATAAATGAGCAGTTAAAATTGGAGACAAAGAAACAAAATACTTCTCACAGGGGTGTGGTGTGGCGCAGGGCTCGCCCATCTCACCGACACTCTTTAATATTTACATAAATGAATTGGCAAAACTACTTGAACAATCTACAGCATTCGGCCTCGCTCTATATGATTCCAAGGTTAAATTTCTCCTCTATGCAGAGGACCTGGTTCTGCTCTCACCAACTGAGGAGGGTCTACAGCAAAACCTGGATCTGCTAGAGTCATTCTGTCAGACCTGGGCCCTGACAATAAACCCCCAAAAAATCAAAGTTCTTGTGTTCCAGCAAAGATCCAGACATCAGGGACCCAGAATAAATTTCACACTAGGAACAACTAAAATTGAACAAACTACAAACTACACATACTTAGGCTAAAAATCAGTTCTACGGGAAATTTTCACCTGGCTGTGAATGAACTGAAAGAGAAAGCAAGAAGGGCTTTCTATGCCATTAAAAAGTCAATCCAAATAGAAATCCCAATTAGCATTTGGCTCAAAATTTTTAAATCAGTAATTGAACCAATTGCACTCTATGGCAGTGAGGTGTGGGGTCCGCTAACACAACAAGAATTCGCAAAATGGGACAAACACCCAATTGAGATCCGACATGCAGAATTCTGTAAAAGTATCCTCCGGACTCAGAGGAAAACCACAAACAATGCATGCAGGGCAGAACTAGGCCAATATCCACTACTAATTAATATCCAAAAAAGAGCCACCAAATTTTGGAAACACATAAAAATGAGCAACACCCAATACTATCATTACAAAGCCCTGAAATGCCAAGAGAGGATCATAAAGAAGAGTCCCCTCAGTCAACTAGTCCTGGGACTCAGTGAAGTAACTACTAACACTACTAATAATAATCAGCCCCAGGACAGTGACATCGTAGCACAGAGAATTTGACCCAACACAATTGTCACTAAACAAAAGGAAAAATATCTGACATATTGGACAGAAACAACAAAAACCCAAAACAAACTCGAATGCTACTTGGCCCTAAACAGACAATACAACATGGCTGAATACCTGACCATGGTAAAAGATAGCAAATTGAGAAAAACCTTGACTTTGTACAGACTTAGTGAGCATAGCCTGGTCATCAAAAAAGGCAGACACAGACAGACCTGTCTGCCAAGAGAAGACAGGATATGCTCTCACTGCAGTCAGGGAGTGGTGGAGACAGAGATGCACTTCCTCACAGCTTTTGGAAACTATCAGGGCATAAGGGGGAATTTCTACCCAAAATTCATAAAAATATGCCCTGAATTCAAAAATGTGAATGACGACCAAAAACTCCCATATCTATTAGGGGAACAGAGAAATTGCATAACTTTAGCGGCAAACTATGTTACAGCTTGCCATAAGCAGAGGGACAGCCATTAAACCTAAGAAAAGATTATATACATATTATATGAGTGTATATTTATACACACAGGGATATATCTGTTTATACACTGTATGGATAGATCTGCATTTATGTGTTCAACCATAAATGTTTTTTCTGTGCTTTGGCAACATAAGATGTACCTTGTCATGCCAATAAAGCAATTTGAATTGAATTGAATTGAGTGTGAGTGGGGAGGAGGTAGAGAGAGAGTGGGGAAGAGAGAGAGTGGCGGAGAGTAGGGGAGTGGGCGGGAGTGGGGGAGAGAGTGGGGGAGAGAGTGGGGAGAGAGAGAGAGTGGGGAAGAGATAGAGAGATACTGGGGACAGAGAGTGACAGAGAGACTGGGGAGAGAGCAAGAGAGAGAGTGAGGAGAGTGCGAGAGTGGGGGAGAGATTGGGAAGAGAGAGAGAGAGTGGGGGAGTGAGAGAGATTGAGAGTGTGGGGGACGAGAGAGAGAGTGGGGAAAGAGAGAGAGTGGGGGAGAGAGAGAGAGAGTTGGGGAGAGAGAGAGTCGGGGAGAGAGAGAGTGGGGAGAGAGAGAGAGTGGGGAGAGAGAGAGTGGGGAGAGAGAGAGTGGGGAGAGAGCGAAAGAGAGAGCGGGGGAGAGAGAGAGAGGGAGTGGGTGAGAGAGTGGGGAGAGAGAAAGAGTGGGTGGGGGGAGAGAGTGGGGGAGAGAGAGAGAGTGGAGAGAGAGAGAGAGAGTGGGGGAGGGAGAGAGAGAGTGGGGGAGATTGAGAGAGTGGGGAGCAAGAGAGAGTGTGGGGGAGAGAGAGAGTGTGGGGGGAGAGAGAGTGGGGGAGAGAGTGTGGAGGAGATAGAGTGAGCATGTGGAGGAGAGAGAGTGAGAGTTGGGGGAAAGAGAGAGAGTGGGAGAGAAAGAGAGAGGAGTGAGAGACAGAGAGACTGGGGGAGAGAGAGAGAGGTTGCGGGAAGGAGAGAGAGACTGGGGAGAGAGAGCGAGAGAGAGAGAGGAGAGAGAGGGGGGAGAGAGAGAATCTGGGGGAGAGAGAGAGAGAGGGGGAGAGAGAGAGAGTGGGAGAGACTAGGAGCAACAAAAATCGAACAAACTACAAATTACACATACCTAGGCCTAAAAATCAGTTCTACGGGAAATTTTCATTTGGCTGTGAATGAACTGAAAGAGAAAGCAAGAAGGGCTTTCTATGCCATTAAGAAGTCAATCCAAATAGAAATTCCAATTGTCATTTGGCTCAAAATTTTTAAATCAGTAATTGAAGCAATTGCACTCTATGGCAGTCAGGTGTGGGGTCCGCTAACACAACAAGAATTCGCAAAATGGGACAAACACCCAATTGAGATCCTGCATGCAGAATTCTGTAAAAGTATTCTCCGGACTCAGAGGAAAACCACAAACAATGCATGCAGGGCAGAACTAGGCCAATATCCAGTACTAATTAATATCCAAATTCGAGCCATCACATTTTGGAAACACCTAAAAATGAGCAACCCCCACTGCTATCATTACGAAGCCTTGAAATGCCAAGAGATGATCATAGAGAAGAGTCCCCTCAGTCAACTAGTCCTGGGAATCAGTGAAGTAACTACCAACACTACGAATAATAACCAGCCCCAGGACAGTGACATCCTAGCACAGAGAATTCAACCCAACACAATTATCACTAAACAAAAGGAAAAATATTTGAAATATTGGACAGAAACGACAAAAACCCAAAACAAACTCGATTGCTATTTGGCCCGAAACAGACAATACTCCATGGCTGAATACCTGACCATGGTAAAGGATAGCAAACTGAGAAAAGCCTTGACAATGTACAGACTTAGTGAACATAGCCTGGCCATCGAAAAAGGCAGACACAGGCAGACCTGGCTGCCAAGAGAGGACAGGATATGCTCTCACTGCAGTCAGGGAGTGGTGGAGACAGAGATGCACTCCCTCACAACTTGCGGAAACTATCAGGACATAAGGGAGAATTTCTACCCAAAATTCACAAAAATATGCCCTGAATTCAAAAATCTGAATGACCACCAGAAACTCCCATATCTATTGGGGGAACAGAGAAAATGTGTAACTATAGCGGCAAACTATGTTACAGCTTGCCACAAGCAGAGGGACAACCAGTGACACATTAAATCTAAGAAAAGATTATATGCATATTATATGTGTGTATACACCTATGTATACATGGTAATACTTGTCTATACACTGTATGTCTAGATCGGTGATTATGTGATCAATCATACATGTATTTCTGTGCTTTGGCAACATAAGATGTATCTTGTCATGCCAATAAAGCAATTTGAATTGAAAAAAAAAAAAAATTGAGAGAGTGGGGGAGAGAGTGTGGGGGAGGGATAGTGGGGAGAGAGAGAGAGAGAGTGAGACTGGGGGGAGAGCAACTGGAGGAGAGAGAGAGTCTGGGGAGAGAGAGAGAGATTGGGGAAGAGAGCGAGAGAGCCAGAGGAAGAGAGCGTGAGAGTCTGAGGAAGAGTGCGAGAGAATCTGAGGAAGAGAGCGGGAGAGCCTGAGGAAGAGAGCGAGAAAATCTGAGGGAGAGAGAGAGAAACTGGGAGAGAGAGAGAAAAGGGGGAGAGAGAGAGAGAGAGACTTGGGAGAGCGAGAGAGACTGGGGAGAGAGAGAGAGGGGCTGGGGGAGAGAGCAAGAGAGAAAGTGGGGGAGTGGGCGAGAGTGGGGGAGAGAGTGGGGAGAGAGAGAGTGGGAAGAGAGAGAGAGTGGGGGAGTGAGAGAGATTGAGAGTGTGGGGGATGAGAGAGAGTGCGGGAGAGAGAGAGTGCTGGAGAGGGAGCGTGCGGGAGAGGGAGCGTGCACGGGAGACATAGTGGGGAGAGAGAGAGAGTGGGGAGAGGGAGAGAGTGGGGAGAGAGAGAGAGAGTGGGGAGAGAGAGAGTGGGCCAGAGAGAGAGAGTGAGGGGGAGAGAGAGAGTGGGTGAGAGAGAGAGAGAGGGAGAGGGGGGGAGAGAGAGAGTGCGGAGTGAGAGAGTGGGCAAGAGAGAGAGTGGAGGAGAGAGAGTGGGGAAAGAGAGAGAGTGGGGGAGAGAGAGAGAGAGTTGGGGAGAGAGAGAGTCGGGGAGGGAGAGAGTGGGGAGAGAGAGAGAGTGGGGAGAGAGAGAGTGGGGAGAGAGAGAGTGGGGAGAGAGCGAAAGAGAGAGCGGGGGAGAGAGAGAGAGAGGGAGTGGGTGAGAGAGTGGGGAGAGAGAAAGAGTGGGTGGGGGGAGAGAGTGGGTGAGAGAGAGAGATTGGAGAGAGAGAGAGAGTGGGGGAGGGAGAGAGAGAGTGGGGGAGATTGAGAGAGTGGGGAGCAAGAGAGAGTGTGGGGGAGAGAGAGAGTGGGGGGGAGAGAGAGTGGGGGGAGAGAGTGTGGAGGAGATAGAGTGAGCATGTGGAGGAGAGAGAGTGAGAGTTGGGGGAAAGAGAGAGAGTGGGAGAGAGAGAGAGAGGAGAGAGAGAGAGACAGAGAGACTGGGGGAGAGAGAGAGAGGTTGCGGGAAGGAGAGAGAGACTGGGGAGAGAGAGCGAGAGAGAGAGAGGAGAGAGAGAGGGGGAGAGAGAGAATCTGGGGGAGAGAGAGAGAGAGGGGGAGAGAGAGAGAGTGGGGGAGACTAGGAGCAACTAAAATTGAACAAACTACAAATTACACATACCTAGGTCTAAAAATCAGTTCTACAGGAAATTTTCATTTGGCTGTGAATGAACTGAAAGAGAAAGCAAGAAGGGCTTTCTATGCCATTAAGAAGTCAATCCAAATAGAAATTCCAATTGTCATTTGGCTCAAAATTTTTAAATCAGTAATTGAAGCAATTGCACTCTATGGCAGTCAGGTGTGGGGTCCGCTAACACAACAAGAATTCGCAAAATGGGACAAACACCCAATTGAGATCCTGCATGCAGAATTCTGTAAAAGTATTCTCCGGACTCAGAGGAAAACCACAAACAATGCATGCAGGGCAGAACTAGGCCAATATCCAGTACTAATTAATATCCAAATTCGAGCCATCACATTTTGGAAACACCTAAAAATGAGCAACCCCCACTGCTATCATTACGAAGCCTTGAAATGCCAAGAGATGATCATAGAGAAGAGTCCCCTCAGTCAACTAGTCCTGGGAATCAGTGAAGTAACTACCAACACTACGAATAATAACCAGCCCCAGGACAGTGACATCCTAGCACAGAGAATTCAACCCAACACAATTATCACTAAACAAAAGGAAAAATATTTGAACTATTGGACAGAAACGACAAAAACCCAAAACAAACTCGATTGCTATTTGGCCCGAAGCAGACAATACTCCATGGCTGAATACCTGACCATGGTAAAGGACAGCAAACTGAGAAAAGCCTTGACAATGTACAGACTTAGTGAACATAGCCTGGCCATCGAAAAAGGCAGACACAGGCAGACCTGGCTGCCAAGAGAGGACAGGATATGCTCTCACTGCAGTCAGGGAGTGGTGGAGACAGAGATGCACTTCCTCACAACTTGCGGAAACTATCAGGACATAAGGGAGAATTTCTACCCAAAATTCACAAAAATATGCCCTGAATTCAAAAATCTGAATGACCACCAGAAACTCCCATATCTATTGGGGGAACAGAGAAAATGTGTAACTATAGCGGCAAACTATGTTACACCTTGCCACAAGCAGAGGGACAACCAGTGACACGTTAAATCTAAGAAAAGATTATATGCATATTATATGTGTGTATACACCTATGTATACATGGTAATACTTGTCTATACACTGTATGTCTAGATCGGTGATTATGTGATCAATCATACATGTATTTCTGTGCTTTGGCAACATAAGATGTATCTTGTCATGCCAATAAAGCAATTTGAATTGAAAAAAAAAAATTGAGAGTGTGAGGGAGAGAGTGTGGGGGAGAGATAGTGGGGAGAGAGAGAGAGAGAGTGAGACTGGGGGGAGAGCGACTGGAGGAGAGAGAGAGTCTGGGGAGAGAGAGAGAGATTGGGGAAGAGAGCGAGAGAGCCTGAGGAAGAGAGCGTGAGAGTCTGAGGAAGAGTGCGAGAGAATCTGAGGAAGAGAGCGGGAGAGCCTGAGGAAGAGAGCGAGAAAATCTGAGGGAGAGAGAGAGAAACTGGGAGAGAGAGAGAATGGGGGGAGAGAGAGAGAGAGAGACTTGGGAGAGCGAGAGAGACTGGGGAGAGAGAGAGAGGGGCTGGGGGAGAGAGCAAGAGAGAAAGTGGGGGAGTGGGCGAGAGTGGGGGAGAGAGTGGGGAGAGAGAGAGTGGGAAGAGAGAGAGAGTGGGGGAGTGAGAGAGATTGAGAGTGTGGGGGATGAGGGAGAGTGCGGGAGAGAGAGAGTGCGGGAGAGGGAGCGTGCGGGAGAGGGAGCGTGCACGGGAGACATAGTGGGGAGAGAGAGAGAGTGGGGAGAGGGAGAGAGTGGGGAGAGAGAGAGAGAGTGGGGAGAGAGAGAGTGGGCCAGAGAGAGAGAGTGAGGGGGAGAGAGAGAGTGGGTGAGAGAGAGAGAGAGGGAGAGGGGGAGAGAGAGAGAGTGCGGCGTGAGAGAGTGGGCAAGAGAAAGAGTGGAGGAGAGAGAGTGGGGGAGAGAGAGAGAGATAATGTGGAGAGAGAGAGACCGAGAGACTGGGGGAGAGAACAAGAGAGAGAGTGGCGAATGGGCAAAAGTGGGGGAGAGAGAGTGGGGAGAGAGAGAGTGGGAAGAGAGAGAGCGAGTGGTGGAGTGAGAGAGATTGAGAGTGTGGGGGACAAGAGAGAGAGAGAGAGAGAGAGAAGATAGAGAGAGACAAAGAGAGTGGGGGAGAGAGAGAGAGATTGCGGGAAGGAGAGAGAGAATGGGGCAAGAGAGGGAGAGTGGGGAGAGAGAGAGAAAGTGGGGGAGTGAGAGAGATTGAGAGTGTGGGGGATGAGAGAGAGTGCGGGAAAGAGAGTGTGCGGGAGAGAGAGAGTGCGGAAGAGAGAGAGTGCGGGGGAGGCGTAGTGGGTAGAGAGAGAGAGTGGGAAGAGAGAGATGGTGGGGAGAGAGAATGCAGGGTGAGAGAGTGGGCGAGAGAGAGAGAGTGGGGGGGAGAGAGAGAGAGTGGAGGAGCGAAAGGCAGAGTGACTGGGGAAGAGAGAGGGAGTGACGAGGGAAGAGAGAGAGACTGGGGAAGAGAGAGTGTGAGTAGGGAGGAGGTAGAGAGAGAGTGGGGAAGAGGGAGAGAGAGAGTGGGGGAGAGAGAGAAAGAGAGAGTGGGGGAGAGAGAGAAGAGAGGGAGTGGGTGAGAGAGTGGGGAGAGAGAGAGAGTGGGGAGAGACAGAGTGGGGGAGAGAGAGAAAGAGAGAGTGGGGAGAGAGAGAGAGTGGGTGGGGGGAGAGAGTGGGGAGAGAGAGATTGGAGAGAGAGAGAGAGAGTGGGGAAGGGAGAGAGAGAGTGGGGGAGATTGAGAGAGTGGGGAGAAAGAGAGAGTGTGGGGGAGAGAGAGAGTGTGGGGGAGAGAGAGTGGGGGAGAGAGTGTGGAGGAGATAGAGTGAGCATGTGGAGGAGAGAGAGTGAGAGTTGGGGCAAAGAGAGAGAGTGGGAGAGAGAGAGAGGAGAGAGAGAGACAGAGAGAGTGGGGGAGAGAGAGAGAGGTTGCGGGAAGGAGAGAGAGACTGGGGGGAGGGAGAGAGAGAGAGAGAGGAGAGAGGGAGGGGGAGAGAGAGAATCTGGGGGAGAGAGAGTGGGGGAGAGAGAGTGTGGGGGAGAGATATTGGGGAGAGAGAGAGACAGAGAGTGAGACTGGGGGGAGAGCGACTGGAGGAGAGAGAGAGACTGGGGAGAGAGAGAGAGATTGGGGAAGAGAGCGAGAGAGCCTGAGGAAGAGAGTGTGAGAGTCTGAGGAAGAGAGCGGGAGAGCATGAGGAAGAGAGCGTGAGAGTCTGAGGAAGAGCGCGAGAGAGTCTGAGGAAGCGAGCGAGAGAGCCTGAGGAAGAGAGAGAGAATCTGAGGGAGAGAGAGAGAAACTGGGAGAGAGAGAGAATGGGGGGAGAGAGAGAGAGAGACTTGGGAGAGCGAGAGAGACTGGGGGAGAGAGCAAGAGAGAAAGTGGGGGAGTGGGTGAGAGTGGGGGAGAGAGTGGGGAGAGAGAGAGAGTGGGAAGAGAGAGAGAGTGGGGGAATGAGAGAGATTGAGGGTGTGGGGGATGAGAGAGAGTGCGGGAGAGAGAGCGTGCGCGGGAGTCATAGTGGGGAGAGAGAGAGAGTGGGGAGAGGGAGAGAGTGGGGAGAGAGAGAGAGCGGGGAGAGAGAGAGTGGGCCAGAGAGAGAGAGTGAGGGGGAGAGAGAGAGAGTGGGTGAGAGAGAGAGAGAGGGAGAGGGGGAGAGAGAGAGTGTGGAGTGAGAGAGTGGGCAAGAGAAAGAGTGGAGGAGGGAGAGTGTGAGAGACAGAGCGAGATACTGTGGAGAGAGAGAGACCGAGAGACTGGGGGGAGAGAGCAAGAGAGAGAGAGCGAATGGGCAAAAGTGGGGAAGAGAGAGTGGGTAGAGAGAGAGTGGGAAGAGAGAGAGAGAGTGGGGGGGTGAGAGAGATTGAGAGTGTGGGAGACGAGAGAGAGAGAGAGAGAGAGAGAGAGAGAGAAGATAGAGAGAGACAGAGAGAGAGGGGGAGAGAGAGAGAGATTGCGGGAAGGAGAGAGAGAATGGGGCAAGAGAGAGAGAGAGTGGGGAGAGAGAGAGAGAGTGGGGGAGTGAGAGAGTTTGAGAGTGTGGGGGATGAGAGAAAGTGCAGGAGAGAGAGTGTGCGGGAGAGAGGGAGTGCGGGAGAGAGAGAGTGCGGTGGAGGCATAGTGGGGAGAGAGAGAGAGTGGGGAGAGAGAGAGGGTGGGGAGAGAGATTGTGGCGGGGAGAGAGAGTGGGAGAGAGAATGTGGGGGTAATAGAGAAAGAGTGGAGGAGAGAGAGAGAGTGGGGGAGAGATAGTGGGGAGTGAGAGACAGAGAGTGAGACTGGGGGGAGAGCGACTGGAGGAGAGAGAGAGACTGGGGAGAGAGAGAGAGATTGGGGAAGAGAGCGAGAGAGCCTGAGGAAGAGAGCGTGAGAGTCTGAGGAAGAGAGCGAGAGAGTCTGAGGAAGAGAGGGAGAGAGCCTGAGGAAGAGAGCGAGAGAATCTGAGGGAGAGAGAGAGAAACTTGGAGAGAGAGAGAGACTTGGGAGAGCGAGAGAGACTGGGGGAGAGAGCAAGAGCGAAAGTGGTGGAGTGGGTGAGAGTGGGGGAGAGAGTGGGGAGACAGAGAGAGTGGGAAGAGAGAGAGAGTGGGGGAGTGAGAGAGGTTGAGAGTGTGGGGGATGAGAGAGAGTGCGGGAGAGAGAGAGTGCACAGGAGAGAGCGTGCGCGAGAGACATAGTGGGGAGAGAGAGAGAGTGGGGAGAGGGAGAGAGTGGGGAGAGAGAGAGAGTGGGGAGAGAGAGAGTGGGCCAGAGAGAGAGAGTGAGGGGGAGAGAGAGAGAGAGTGGGTGAGAGAGAGAGAGAGAGGGAGAGGGGGAGAGAGAGAGTGCAGAGTGAGAGACTGGGCAAGAGAAAGAGTGGAGGAGGGTGAGTGTGGGAGACAGAGAGAGATACTGTGGAGAGAGAGAGACCGAGAGACTGGGGGAGAGAGCAAGAGAGAGAGTGGGGAATGGGCGAAAGTGGGGTAGAGAGAGTGGGGAGAGAGAGAGTGGGAAGAGAGAGAGAGAGTGGGGGAGTGTGAGAGATTGAGAGTGTGGGGGATGAGAGAGAGTGCGGGAAAGAGAGTGTCCGGGGGAGAGAGAGAGCTGGAGAGAGAGAGTGCAGGGGAGGCATAGTGGGGAGAGAGAGAGAGTGAGGAGAGAGAGAGGATGGGGAGAGAGATTGTGGGGGGGGAGAGAGAGTGGGTGAGAGAGAGAGAGGGAGTGGGGAGAGAGAATGCGGGGGAGAGAGTGGGCGAGAGAGAGAGAGTGGGGGCGAGAGTGTGGGGGAAATAGAGAGAGAGTGGAGGAGAGAGAGAGAGTGGGGGAGAGAGTGGAGGAGAGAGAGTGAGAGTGGGGGTGATTGAGAGAGTGGGGAGAGAGGGGGAGTCAGAGAGTGGGGGGGAGAGAGAGTGTGGGGGGAGAGAGAGTGGGGGGAGAGAGAGTGGGGTGGAGAGTGGGGGGAGAGAGAGAGACAGAGAGTGAGCGAGTGGGGAGAGAGAGAGAGAGCAAGTGGCAAGAGAGAGTGTGTGGGGAGAGAGAGCGAGTGGGGGAGAGGGAGAGAGTGGGGAAGAGAGAGAGTTTGGGGGAGAGACAGAGAGGGAGAGAGAGAGTGTCAATCCAAATAGAAATTCCAATTGACATTTGGCTCAAAATTTTTAAAGCAGCAATTGAACCAAATGCACTCTATGGAAGTGAATGTGGGGCCCGCTAACACAACAAGAATTTGAAAAATGGGACAAACACCCAATTGAGATCCTACATGCAAAATTCTGTAAAAGTATCCTCCGGACTCAGAGTAAAACCGCAAACAATGCATGCAGGGCAGAGCTAGGCCAATATCCACTACAAATTAATATCCAAGAAAGAGCCATCAAATTTTGGAAACACCTAAAAATGAGCAACCCCCACTGCTATCATTTCAAAGCCCTGAAATGCCAAGAGATGATCATAGAGAAGAGTCCCCTCAGTCAACCAGTCCTGGGACTCAGTGAAGTAACCACCAACACTACTAATAATAATCAGCTCCAGGACAGTGACATCCTAGCACAGAGAATTCGACCCAACACAATTGTCACTAAACAAAAGGAAAAATATTTGACCTTTTGGACAGAAACAACAAAAACCCAAAACAAACTTGATTGCTATTTGGCCCTAAACAGACAATACACCATGGCTGAATACCTGACCATGGTAAAAGATAGCTGTAGTGTATGTGCCTTTAAGAGCCCCATGTGTGCTGTAATGCCGGTAATGGCCACTCAGGCTATATAAGCCTGTATATTGTGTTATATCCATTAGTACCCCCCCAGACTTTGCTTAGTAAACACCTATGAACCAACTCCTGTCTTCAGTGTCTCTATCAACACACGGACACTACAGTGGCGACGAAGTGGAAACGGACTTACCTGCAATTCGGCAGCACCTCAAGGACATCGATTCCTCGGGCGTCCAGAAGACTCAAGAAAGTGAAAGAAGCTGTGGTTTCACCAGCTGGCCAAGCTGGTGGCAGGTACTGCGCTAATCCTTCCTGGGTGTCAGGCTGGGGCTCCAGCGGCTGGCTCTACAGCTGGGACAAGCAGCAAAATCGGAGGCAAGCAATAACAGACGGGGAGGGAGCACTCGGGAGACGGCCGGTGCTGCAAGCAGGTCGACGTTCAGAACTAGAGAGAAAGTCCGGCGGGAATGAGTCTCCAACTATAAATAAATAAATAAAATAAAAAAAGAATGGAAACCGCGGGAAACAGCGTTGTCATCGGCAGCAGCGGCGGGAAAGCGCTGGAAGCGCCATATCTTTTCTAAGATGCCTACGTCTGGCAATATTGATGCTTTTTATAGTGAAATAGAGGATTGGACCACATATGTGGAAAGAGTAGAGGTATATTGCACTGCAAATGGAATAGAAGATGAAAAAAAAGCTTCAGTACTGCTGAATCTAATGGGCGCAAAGGCATACGGGCTGTTATGAAATTTAATCACTCCAGCCAAACCAAAGGACAAGGATTTTAAAGAAATTGTTGATACCCTGCAGGAGCACTTAAACCCAACACTGCTGCTGATAGCGGAACGATTCAAATTCTTCAAGAGAAATCAACACAAGAATGAAAGTAACGCTGATTACCTCACTGAATTAAGAAAGCTATCAAAATACTGCCAATTTGGGGCAGGACTAGCAGATTATCTTCGAGACAAATTCGTCTGCGGTCTCTTAAGTGAAGGAACACAAAAAAGGCTGCTTTCTGAAAAAGATTTAACACTGGACAAGGCTTTCAGTATGGCTGTATCATATGAAGCAGCAGCAAGAGGAGCTGCAGAGATACAACAAAAGACACAGGACTTCGGCACCCATGAAATGACACAGGGTTTCAAAAGATGTTATCGCTGCGGCAGATCCACCCATAACCAGAGGGACTGCTGGTTCAAGGACAAAGCATGCAGGCAATGCGGAAAGATTGGACACATTGCACGGGTATGCCGATCTGGACAAAATAAATCCACAGACAGGAAAAAAAAAATCAATAAAGAAAAGTACAGAAAGGTACAAATGATGACGGACAGTAGCTCCGAAGACCAGAAGAGCGATAGCGACTCCGAAAACAAGAGACTAAGCTGTCTCGGCCGTCGGAACATCGTATGTTTGCATAGGTGGGGTTGGCATCAGTTAGTTCGACCTCGTCTACGAGAGGGTCATTTTTAGACGTCCGAACGTATCTTCGGAGTAATACAGGTCCAGGAGTAGTTAGCCATGATGGGAGTGATGCCCCATGAGATGAGCGATGCTGGAATCCAAAGAACCGCTCATGAGGTGTCGTATTTGTGGCTGTAGAAAGCAGGGACCATATAGAGTGCAATGCATCCGGAAGCACTGCTTCTCATTGCTGGTCTGGTAGGCCCCGAGGTCTTAAAGCGAGACGTACGGAATTCCAGATGATACTGTTATACCTCTCTACCTGCCCATTTCTGATGGGATGGTATGGTGTTGTTTTGCTTGTAGCAATTCCCCGTTCTGAGAGGTAGTCCTTGAGTTCCCTTGACATAAAGGATGGACCCCGATCTGAGTGAATATAAGCCGGCATGCCACAAAGAGAAAATACCTGCTCAAGACAGCAGATTACTGTGGACGCCAGCATATTGGAGCAGGGGAAGGCAAACGGAAAACGTGAATATTCATCAATCATGGTGAGCAAATATGTGTTCCGAGTTTCAAGAGGGCACTGTGCCCTTAAAATCGATGCTAAGTCGTTGCATCGGTTGGGTTGCATGTATGAGTATACCATCTGAGGGGCGGAAGAACTGAGGTTTTAATTCCGCACAAAGCCGGCATTCTGAGCATATTTTCTTTACATCTCCAGTAGAAAAAGGGAGATTCCGTGATCGTACGAAATGTAGCATGCGCGTAACGCCAGGATGACACAATCCATTATGGACATCTATGAGAGTAGAGGACGACATAGCGGAGCAGAATGCCCGTGTGAGGGTGTCCGGGGCCACATTCTCCTTGCCAGGCCGATAGTGAATGGTATAACCAAAAGAGGCCAGTTCCATCCTCCAAAGTTGTATTTTATTATTCTTAATTTTGGTTCGTTTTCGATTATCGAGCATGAAGGCGACTGATCGTTGGTCCGTGATTAATGTAAAGTGCTGGCGAGCTAGAAAATGGTTCCACTTCCGTACTGCCTCTATGATGGCTGTGGCTTCCTTCTCAACCGGAGGATAATGTAGCTCGGCACCTTGTAAGGTCCTGGACATAAATGCTACAGGACGACCTTCCTGATTCAGAGTAGCCGAGATCGCCACCTCCGAGGCATCACATTCGACTATGAAAGGGAGATTCTCATCGATGGAGTGAAGAGTCGCTTTCTCCAACTGTTTTTTGAGAAGGTTAAAGGCTGCAACAGCCACTGTTCCCAATGGAAATGATCTAGCATGCAGCAAGGGTTGGATTTTGTCCGAAAAATGAGGAATCCATTTAGCATAGTATGCAAACAGACCGAGAGCCCGACGTAAAGAAGCCGGATTCTTAGGTGACGGGAGCTCTTGGAGCGGGCGAAGTCTTTTTGGGTCTGGCTTAATGATACCATTGCCTACGCAGTAGCCAAGGATGTTGATGGTCGGTTGCGACTCAACAGATTTGGATTCATTCAAGGTTAAGTTACGGCGATGGAGGGCATCCCGAAATTTTTGGAGGTTGGCGTCGTGTTCCTGTTGATCGTGACCTGCAATAGTAATGTTATCGAGATAGGGAAAAGTGTCCCTTAGATTTTCCTGTTTAACCAGGCCATCCATTGCCCGTTGGAAGACAGCCACTCCATTAGTAACCCCGAATGGGAGGCGACGAAATTGGTACAGCCGTCCATTAGCCTCAAAGGCCGTGTACTGCTTATCTGAGACCTTCAAGGGTACCTGATGATAGGCACTTTTTAAGTCGTAAGTTGAGAACACTTTGTATTCGGCCAGTTTATTAACCATATCATCAATGCGTGGCAATGGGTAGGCGTCCAAGTTGGTATATTGATTGATGGTTTGCGAATAATCAATGCATAGTCGTTGTTTGTGAGGTTTTAGAGGGTTCTTGACAATGACGACTTGAGCCCACCAGGGCGATGAACATGGCAACGACCTCTCGTATATACCGTAGACGTTCGAGAGAGCATTGTAAGATGCCATGCTGACCAGATTCTAGAGTCACTGGAAAACGTCAACTCCACACCACGATCTGATACACCTGGTAATGAAATCGACGTACCAGTTGCAGCTACCGCAGAACCGGTAATATTGGAAGCAGATGAACCAAACAACGACATTGATCCCGACTCAACATTGCCAGAAGAACCTGATACCCCAAAGAGGCGTTATCCAGACAGAATCAGGAAGCCTCCTCAAAGACTGAACTTATAATTGCTTAAACTTAACCAATGTATCTAGCAACCATAATTGTGATTGTAATTAGTTATCATTTAGTTGTTAAATGAATGTTATGTACTGTTTATCTAAAAGGGGAGGAATTGTTGTGTATGTACCTTTAAGAGAATAACTAGTCTCAGACTGCAGTACCGGCAGTGACCACCCCTGTATAAAAGGCGCTAGTGAGCCTCTGTTGTTTCAGTTTCACTATTGACTTCCATCAGTAAAGACTTGTTTTGTTCAACTCCTGCTGTCCGTGTCTCAATCATTCACAGACGTAATAATTCCCATGCTGTTTAGTTCCTTTGTACTTGATGTCATATTGGTGTGCCCCTAGGAAAAGGGACCACCTCTGCAGCCATTGTGCTGTCATTATCGGTACGCCCTTCTGAGAGTTGAAAATGGAGACAAGAGGTTGATGATCGGTTAGTAGAGTAAATTTTTGACCGTGCAGGTAGTGATTGAACTTCTTCACCCCCCACACTAGGCTGAGGGCCTCTCTGTCAATCTGGGCGTAGTTACGCTTGGCAGAAGTTAACGAGCGTGACGCAAAAGCTATCGGCCTCTCTAAACCATCAAGGAATTTATGTGACAGTACCGCCCCAATGCCGTAGGGAGACGCATCACACGCCAGTCTGATCGGCAGTGCTGGGTTGTAGTGAGCCAATACTTCCCTTGAATTGATTAAGTCCTTACTCTTCTGAAAGGCCCGCTTACAATCATCGCTCCATTTCCATGCTACCCCCGTTCGTAGTAGGGCATTCAGTGGGTGCAGAATTGTCGACAAATTCGGCAAAAACTTATGGTAGTAATTCACCAATCCGAGGAATTACCTCAGTTGCGACACATTTTCAGGCGCTGGGGCCTTAACAACCGCTTCAATTTTGTCAGGGGACTTATGTAACCCCACTTCATCAATCACGTGGCCACAATACGATATCTGTTTCTTAAAAAATTCGCACTTGGGGCGGTTGGCTCGCAGCCCATGTTCCCGTAGTCTAGTGAGCACCTCTTCTAGGTTGTTAAAGTGTTCACTGTCATCTTCACCTGTCACAAGGATGCCGTCCAAGTAACACTGAGTCCCCGGAACCCCTTGCAGGACTTGTTCCATCGCTCTTTGCCATATCACCGGAGCCGATGCTACTCCGAATACCAATCGATGATACTGGTAAAGACCTTTGTGAGTGTTTATCGTGAGATACTTCCTAGAGGACTCTTCAACCTCCATCTGCAAATATGCTTGTGCTAGGTCAATTTTTGTAAAACACTTCCCTCCAGACAGTGAGGTGAAGATGTCTTCTATCCTTGGAAGAGGATATTGTACTGTGTGAAGGACTGGGTTCACCGTCATCTTGAAATCCCCACAGATGCGAATCTTCCTTGGCTCCCCGGACTTATTGCTTAATGTTTTCTTCATGACAGGAACGATGGGTGTCGCCCACTCGCTCCAGTCGACCTTAGACAACATGCCTGCCTTCTCCAGATTCTCCAGCTCTCCCTCGACGGCTGGGCGAATTGCATATGGTACCGGTCTTGCTTTGAAAAACTTGGGAACTGCATTCTCTTCTATTTTTATCGAGGCGGTTACGCCTTTAAGCGTGCCCAGTTCGTGTTGAAATACCTCTTTGGCGTTAGCTAAGATTGTTGACAATCATCCAGGAGTGACGTCTTCATCTTTTTTACCGTGCACCGTCATTGCATGAATGGAGTGCCAATCTAAGTTTATCTTCCTGATCCATTCCCATCCCAATAATGGTGGTCCACCATTTGGCAGTATGTAAAGATACAATTTCCATATTTTCTTGCCGTTGTATTCGACAGGCACCCTTATTTTTCCTCTGGGGTATACTTTTTGCCCCGTATACGTCGTCAAGACGATGGATGTCTCTCTCAAGGGTATGTGTGAAAATAGCCGCTCGTAGTCTCATTGATTCATGACGGTTAGCGCTGATCCTGTATCCAATTCCATTTTAACTTGGGACCCTGCTATCATGAGGGTGACCCAAATGGTTCGGTGATCCTCTTTTGCGATTACATTGTGAAGTTTGAGACAGCTTAGTCTCCTGTTCCCGGATTCACTATCGCTCATCTGGTCTTCGGAACTACTGTCCGTCATCTTCTGTACTTTCTTGTACGGTTCCTTAGTAGCCTTTTTGTTGTTGCTGGTCTTCTTCCCAGACCTGCAAACTCGTGCAATGTGTCCCATCTTCCCACATTGCCTGCATATTTTGTCTTTGGACCAGCAGTCCTTCTGGTCATGGTTAGTTCTGCCGCAGCAATAACATTTTGCAAATCCCCATGTCATTTCGTGGGTGCCGTATTCCTGTGGTTTTTGTTGAATTTCTGCAGCTCCCCTGGCTGCTGCTTCATACGATACTGCCACGCTGAAAGCCTTATCTAGCGTCAGCTCTTTCTCTGAGAGTAACTTCTTCTGTGTTCCTTCACTCAGGACTCCACAGACAAATTTGTCCCGTAGGGTATCTGCCAGTCCTGCTCCGAACTGGCAGTGCTTTGATAGCTTGCATAGTTCCGTAAGGTACTCAGCATTGCTCTCACCTTTATGCTGAGTTCTCCTGTGAAAATTAAATCTTTCTGCTATCAACAGCGGTGCAGGGTTTAGGTGTTCCTGTAGGACAGCAACAATTTCGTTAAAACTCTTCGCCTTCGGTTTGGCTGGAGTAATCAGGTCCCGCAATAGGCCGTACGTTCTAGCGCCCATTAAGTTTAGCAATATCGATGCCTTTTTTTCCTCCGCTATTTCATTTGCCTCGAAATATACCTCGACTCTTTCCACATACGTGGTCCAGTCCTCTATTGTATTATCAAAAGCAGTGATACAGCCAGTCTTTGGCATCTTGCAAATCTAAAATGGCGCCTCCCGTGCTTTGCCTTCTTCCCTGAATTAACAAAATGGCGCCTCCCGTGCTTTGCCTTCTTCCCCGCTGATTAAGATGGCGCCTCCCGCGCTTTGCCTTCTTCCCCGCTTTTGCTAGCGCTGCTTTCCGCAGTTCCCATTGCAACCTGCAGCTCCTCGCGGTTTCTTGCGCGTTTAATATTTCTTTTTTTTATTATTTTTCCCATCGTGGAACAACCCTGTGGGACTCTTGCCTCCCTCTTCTCGGGTCTATATGCAGCCCGGCTTCGTAGCACCGGCCGCGCCCTGTGTGCTCCACCCTCTCTCTCTCTTCTTCCCGACAACGCTGCTCGGCCCCATTGCAAACCACCTGCTCGAGTTCGCAACCGCCGCAGTCCAGGAAGGATCAGTGCACTACCTGCCACCAGTCCGATTAGCAGAAGCACCGTCGACAGGAACCAGGCCCCGCTTCCGACAGCTTCTCCAGCAATCTTCAACTCCGCTTACACAGGGGCGGATGCCCACGGTCAACGCCCGTTTCTACTGCCTCTTACTTTCTTTTCTTTCTGGCCTCGACCTCTGCTCACTTCGCTGTAGGAATGGATCCCAGGAGGTGGTGCAGACTGTGGTAGGTTCGTATCTGCTCATCGCCAGTATTACGTCCGTGAATGATTGAGACATGGACAGCAGGAGTTGAACAAAACAAGTCTTTACTGATGGAAGTCAATAGTGAAACTGAAACAACAGAGGCTCACTAGCGCCTTTTATACAGGAGTGGTCACTGCCGGTACTGCAGTCTGAGACCAGTTATTCTCTTAAAGGTACATACACAACAGCAGCCGGAACTATCTGCACACGACTAGGACCACTGATGTATACCGTGGACATCGGAGAAAGCATAATAAGGCGCCATGCTGACCAAATCATAGAGTCATCCGAAAAGGGACAACCTACACCACAACTCTATACGCCTAACGATGAAGTAGAGATACCCATATCTACCTCCGATCCAGTGATACTGGAACCCGATGAACCCGACACTGGCATTCAGGCCGAATCAGCCTTGCCAAAAGAACCTACTACACCACCAGAAACTACTACACCACCGAGGCGTTATCCGGACCGAGTCAGGAAGCCTCCTGAGAGACTGACTTATAATTAATTAACTGCAGCAATGTGTATATTATTTTTCTTATAACATGTAATTAATAATTACTTAAAATATGATGTACTGGTTAGCTAAAAGGGGAGGAATTGTAGTGTATGTGCCTTTAAGAGCCCCGTGTGTGCTGTAATGCCGGTAATGGCCACTCGGGCTATATAAGCCTGTATATTGTGTTATATCTGTTAGTACCCCCGCCAGACTTTGCTTAGTAAACACCTATGAACCAACTCCTGTCTTCAGTGTCTCTATCAACACACGGACACTACAATAGCAAACTGAGAAAAACCTTGACAATGTACAGACTTAGTGAGCATAGTCTGGCCATCGAAAAAGGCAGACACAGGCAAACCTGGCTGCCAAGAGAGGACAGGATATGCTCTCACTGCAGTCAGGGAGTGGTGGAGACAAAGATACACTTCCTCACAACTTGTGGAAACTATCAGGACATAATGGGGAATTTCTACCCAAAATTCATAAAAATATGCCCTGAATTCAAAAATTTGAATGACCACCAAAAATTCCCATATCTGTTAGGGGAACAGAGAAATTGCGTAACTTTAGTGGCAAACTATGTTACAGCTTGCCATAAGCAGAGGGACAACCATTAAATCTAAGAAAAGATTATATGCATATTATATGTGTGTGTGGGGGACTACGGTCTCCCGCGTAAAGAAATAGGCAACACAGCGAGCAACAAGAAATAGGTCTTTACTCCAACTCTCACAATACAGTACTGAATTTGTGAAGCCCACGAACCTGTGATGACTCACGGATTGGTCACCTGCTGGAACCTGATTGGTTTTCCTTCTCTCAGCAGCAGGCAAGTCTGAACATGCCTTATTCCTCTCAGCTTGCAACTGTCTTGCGGGGGGAGGGGAATACAGCAGTTAAAAGGGGATTATACAGGTTTATCTACATACACACAGTGTTTCCCCAATGTGGCAACGCCACATACGCCCCCCCAGAATCCTCGTTAACTGTAAAAGTCAGTCTCTGCGGAGGTTTGGCCAAGCGGCCGGAGCGGCTGTAGTAGCCATCTGGCGTGTGAGGAGGGCTGTCTGGGAGGTCGGCCGGTTGGTTCGTCGGCTGGTCTGGTGGCTGGTCTGCCAGTGGGCTGGCTGGACGGGCTGCCGGCGAAGGTGGGGCGGCGGCCGGGAAGTAAGGTTCTGGCGTGTCTTGGTCCTCTTGTGAGGCCGCCGCCAACGCGAGAGGTCTGCCCCGCCATGGGGGAAGAGCCGGCCGAAACGGAAAGCTGAGGTCCAGATGCACCGGTTTGAGGCGGTCTACTGAGATAAGGTCCGGCTTCCCGCCGACGTCGATAAGAAAAGCTTTCTCCCCCGTCTCCAATACTGGGAAGGGGCCAGTGTATGGTGCCTGCAGCGGGCCTCTGTGCGCGTCCCGGTGCACGAAGATGAACTCCCCATGTCGTAAGTCTCGAGGCAAGTAGGACGGCTGCGGGCCGTGTTGCGAAGTGGGCACTGGACAGAATTGCTGGGCCGCGTCCTGGTGCAGGGAAAGCTGTCTGGCGGCCGACCACGGCTCCGTTGTCAGGGGGAGGATGTCGCCTGGTACTCTGAGCGGTTGGCCGTAGACCATCTCGGCCGCGGAGGCGCGGAGGTCCTCTTTGGGCGCGGTACGCAATCCCAGGAGAACCCAGGGTAGTTTGTCGATCCAGCTGGTGTCGGCCAGGCTGGCGCGGAGGGAGGCTTTCAAAGAACGATGAAAGCGCTCGCAGAGCCCGTTGGCCTGCGGGTGGTAGGCTGTTGTCCTGTGCAACTTGGTGCCGAGGCCGGCGATGATGGCATTCCACAAGTGGGAGGTGAACTGGGGGCCTCTGTCCGAGGATATGTCGGTCGGCACGCCGAACCGGGCCACCCATGTCGAGACGAATGCTCGCGTGACGTCGGTCATGGTGGTGGAGGTGAGGGGAACCACCTCGGGCCATCTGGTGGTGCGGTCGACGATCGTGAGCAGGTGTGTAAAACCATGCGACGGCGGCAAGGGGCCTACCAGATCGACGTGGACATGGTCGAAACGTCTCTCGTGCACCGGGAAACACTTCAATGGCGCCTTGGTGTGCTGCTGGACCTTAGCGCACTGACACGGCACGCATGTGTTGGTCCAGTCTCTCACATCCTTGTGGAGTCCAGGCCAGATGAACTTGGCAGACATAAGTTTCTGAGAAGAAACGCATCCCTGGATGTGAGAGGCCGTGGATGATGTCGAAAACTCGCTTGCGCCAGGCGGATGGAACGACCGGCCTAGGCGAGGGGACTGAGACGTCGCACAGGAGGGTTGTGCCGGCTGCGTGGAAGTGGATGTCGGCCAGGGTGAGGCTGGTAGTTGACATCGTGAGGGCCTGGATCTCCGCATCGGCAGCCTGGTCTCTCGCCATGCTGGCGTAGTCGACGCCCAGGTGCACTGCGTGGAGCGAGGGTCTTGAGAGGCAGTCTGCCACCAAGTTGTCCTTGCCGGCGACGTGGCGGATGTCCGTGGTGCACTCCCAGATGAAGTTGAGTTGGCGCTGTTGGCGCACGGACCAGGGTTCGGTTACTTTGGCCATGGCGAAAGTGAGCAGCTTGTGGTCCACGAATGCAGTGAATGGCCAGCCTTCCAGAAGGAAACGGAAGTGCCGGATTGCCAGGAACAGGGCCAGGAGCTCTCTGTCAAACGTGCTGTAGGCCTGCTCGTTCTTGCGCAGCTGTCGGCTGAATAATGCCAGTGGCTGCCACGCGCCTTCGACCCACTGTTGCTGGACGGCGCCGACGGTGTAATCCGAGGTGACCATGGTGAGGGCGGTCTTGGCGCCCGGGATGGGGTGGGCCAGCAGTGTGGCGTAGCCAAGGTGCTTTTGGCCTGGTGGAAGGCTGTCGCCATCTCGCTGGACCAGGTGAGTTGCTCTTTGCCCATTTTGCCCCTGGTGGCTTCGTAGAGGGGGCACATGATTGCGGCGGCCTTGGGCACGAACTGGTGATAGAAATTGACCATCCCCAAAAATTCCTGCAGCGCCTTAACCGAAGTGGGCTGGGGAAAGTCCGCCACCGCCTGCACCTTGGAAGGTAGGGGAATGGCTCCCCTTGGCGAGATTCTGTGGCCGAGAAAGTCAATTTGCGCTGCTCCGAACTGGCATTTGGCCGGGTTGACGATTAACCCGTGTTGGCTGAGGCACTGGAAAAGGGAGCACAAATGCGCGATGTGCTCGGCCTTGCTGGTGCTGGCCACGAGGATATCGTCCAGATAGACGAACAGGAAGCTCAGGTCCCATAGGACGGAGTCCATGAGCCGTTGGAAAGCCTGTGCGGCGTTCTTAAGCCCGAAGGGCATGCGCAGGAACTCAAACAGTCCGAAGGGGGTGATGACCGCCGTCTTCTGGACGTCTGCGTGGTGGACGGGGACCTGATGGTAGCCGCGAATCAGGTCGACCTTGGAAAAGATGGACTTTCCTGCTAGGTGTGCCGAGAAGTCTTGGATATGCGGAATGGGGTATCTATCGGGCATGGTGGCATCATTAAATTGTCTGTAGTCGCCGCAGGGGCGCCAGCCACCGCCCAGCTTGGGCACAATGTGGAGGGGGGACGACCAAGGGCTGTTCGAGCGGCGGATGATGCCCAGTTTTTCCATCGTGGCGAATTCTTCCTTCGCCACCACCATCTTGGCTGGGTCGAGGCGTCTGGCTCGAGCGAACACTGGTGGTCCCGTAGTGGCGATGTGATGCTCGACCCCATGCTTGGCTGCCGCGGCTGAGAAGGTCGGTTGTGTGAGCCTCGGGAAATCTGCGAGTAGGCGGGCGTAGTCATCATGCGCCGGGGCGGAGCAGGACCCGACGAGGGCCGGGCTGTTGCTCTGCTGGCAGGCCAGTGAAGCAAAAGTTGCTGCGTCGATCAGGCGCCTGTCGCGGACGTCGACCAGGAGTCCGTGGGCGCAAAGAAAATCAGCGCCCAGCAAAGGATGTGCCACCGAGGCCGTCACGAAATCCCACGTAAATCGCTGGCCGTTGAAACAAACTTCGGCCCGTCGCTTTCCGAAAGTAACGATGGCTGCGCCATTTGCCGCCACGAGGGGTGGGCCGCTGCGGCCTGCCTGAATGTCAAGCTGGGAGGCAGGAATTATGCTGCATTGGGCTCTGGTGTCGCAAAGGAATCTGTGCCCTGAAAGAGAGTCGGTTATGTACAGCAGTTTACCTGCAGTGCCGATGGCCATCATGGCGGCAGGGGTGCGGTCGAGCGGGCCTAGGCGGCGGCGCGGGGCTGGTGCGTTGTGCCGGGCGGCCATCTTGGTTTGATCGAAAGAGCCGGGTGCTCTGCAGCGTTGGGCCTTGTGGCCGAAACACGTGTGGTAGTAGCATAGTTCTGCGGCCTGGCGTGGCGACGCGCGCTCGGTGGTGTCGGGGAGCCTTGCGGCTGCACAGCCGAGTTGGGCGATGGTGAAAACTTTGTCTGCGGCGGCTGCCAGTTGTACGCAGTCGGTGATCGGGGACCCCGCGAGGGCGGTCTGTACCTGCTGAGGAAGCAGGCTGAGGAAAAGGGGCCAAAACAAGAAGCACTGCGGTTCAGAGCCCAGGAGCGCAAGCATCCGGCTCATCAGCTGGGTCGGGGTAGAATCGCCGAGGCCTGGTAGTGAGAGAAGCCTGCGGGCCCTCTCCTCCTTGGACAGGCCGTAAGCCTGCAGCAAGCGGCCCTTAATGGTTGAGTACTTGCCGGTCTGTGGTGGGTTCCCCAGCAGGTCGAGAACTTCAGCGGCGGTAGAGCTTGCTAGTGCTGAGACTACGTGGAGATACCTTTCTTCATCATCTTGAACCCTGCGAAGGGTGAATTGGGCCTCCGAGTGCGCGAACCAAGCTGGAGCTTGGTGTTCCCAGAAGGTGGGGAGCTTCAAGGACGCGGCGCCGGCCGACATCAGGCTGCTGCTGGTTGCCCTCGGGTCATTGCTGGCCTCTGTAGGGCTGCGTGAGTCGGGGGCTTCGGCCGCCGACATTCGGGGTCACCAATGTGGGGGACTACGGTCTCCCGCGTAAAGAAATAGGCAACACAGCGAGCTACAAGGAATAGGTCTTTACTCCAACTCTCACAATACAGTACCTGTACTGAATTCGTGAAGCCCGCGAACCTGTGATGACTCACGGATTGGTCACCTGCTGGAACCTGATTGGTTTTCCTTCTCTCAGCAGCAGGCAAGTCTGAACGTGCCTTATTCCTCTCAGCTTGCAACTGTCTTGCAGGGGGAGGGGAATACAGCAGTTAAAAGGGGATTATACAGGTTTATCTACATACACACAGTGTTTCCCCAATGTGGCAACGCCACATGTGTATATTTATATAAACAGGGATATATCTGTCTATACACTGTATGTCTAGATCTGCATTTACGTGTTCAATCATACATGTTTTTCTGTGCTTTGGCAACATAAGATGTACCTTGTCATGCCAATAAAGCAATTTGAATTGAATTGAATTGAATTGAATTGAATTGAGTGGGGAGAGAGAGCGAGAGTGAGGGAGAAAGAGAGTGGGGAGAGAGAGTGGGGAAAGAGAGAGAGAGTGGGGGAGACAGAGAGTGGGGAGAGAGAGTGGGGGAGTGAGTGTGAGAGTGGGGGAGAGAGAGAGAGAGAGTGGGGAGAGAGAGAGTGGTGGAGAGAGAGAGAGTGGGGAAGAGAGAGGGAGTGGGGAGAGAGAGAGAGTGTGAGGGGGAGAGAGAGTTTGGGGAGAGAGAGAGAAAGAGTGGGGGAGAGAGAGAGAGTGGGGGAGAGAGAGAGAGAGTGGGCTAGAGAGAGAAAGAGAGTAGGGGAGAGAGAGAGAGAGTGGGGAAGAGAGAGAGAGCGGGGATAGAGAGTGAGCGGGGGAGAAAGAGAGCGGGGGAGTGAAAGAGTGAGAGAGTGGGAGAGAGAGTAAGAGAGTGGGTGAGAGAGAGAGTGTGGGACTGGGGGAGAGAGAGAGAGAGATTGGGGAAGAGAGAGAGTGGGGAAGAGAGAAAGAGACTGGGGAAGAAAGAGAGAGAGACTGGGGGGTGAGAGAAAGAGAGAGAGAGAGATTATGGAAGAGAGAGAGAGAAAATCTGGGGGAAAGAGAGAGAGCAAAAGACTGGGGAAAAGAGAGATTGAGAAAGCGTGAGACCGGGCGAGAGAGAGAAAGGGGGAGAGAGAGAGTTGGAGAGAGAGAGAGAGAGAGAGTGGGGGAGAGAGAGAGAGAGTGGGGGAGAGAGAGAGAGAGAGTAGGGGAGAGCGAGAGAGAGTGTGAGCGGGGAAGAGAGAGAGCGGGGGAGGGAGAGAGAGCGCGGGAGGAGAGAGGGTGGAAGAGTGAGAGAGAGTGGGTGAGAGAGAGTGGGAGAGTGAGAGAGAGTGGGTGAGAGAGAGAGTGAGGGGCTGGGGAAGAGAGAGAGAGACTGGGGAAGAGAGTGAGAGACTAGGGAGAGAGAGAAAGAGAGAGAGAGAGAGAGAACTAATCTGGGGGAGAGAGAAAGGGAAAGATTGGGGAAGAGAAAGTGAAGAGAGAGAGAGAGACTGGAAAAGAGAGAGAGTGAGACGGGGAGAGAGAGAGAGACTGGGGAGAAAGGGAGAGAGACTGGGGAAGAGAGAGGGAGACTGGGGAAGAGAGAGAGAGAGACTGGGGAGAGAGAGAGATGGGAGCGAGTAACTGGAGAAGAGAGAGGGGCTGGGCGAGAGAGAGTGAGAGACTGAGGGGGAGGGAGAGAGAGACTGAGGGGGAGAGAGAGAGACTGAGGGGAGAGAGAGAGAGTCTGAGGGGGAGAGAGAGAGAGAGAGTCTGACGGGGGAGAGAGAGGCTGGGGAGAGAGTGAGAGAGAGACTGGGGGAGAGAGAGAGGGAGACACTGGGTAAGAAAAGAGAGACGGGGAAGAGAGAGAGATGGGAGAGAGTAACTGGTTAAGAGAGAGAGATGGGAGCGAGTAACTGGTTAAGAGAGAGAGGGACTGGGCGAGAGAGAGAGAGAAAGAGCGGGGAGTGAGAGAGAGAGACTGGGGGAAAGTTAAAGGGAGCGACTGGAGAAGAGAGAGAGAGGGAGAGACTGGGGAAGAGAGAGAGAGACAGAACAAAATAACTGGGGGAGAGAGTGAGTGACTGGGCGAGAGAGAGAGAGAATGGTGGGTGAGAGAGAGAGAGAGAATCTGTGGGAGAGAACGAGAGAGACTGGTGGGAGGGAGAGACTGGGGGACTGAAAGCGAGAGAGACTGGGGGGGAGAGACAGAGTGACAGACTGGGGAGAGAGAGAGAGAGAGAGAGTGTGGGAGAGAGAGAGAGGGGAGAGAGAGAATGGGGGAGCAGGAGAGAGAGAGAGTGGGGAGAGTGGATGAGAGAAAGAGTGGGGGAGAGGGAGAGAGAGAGAATGGGGGGAGAGAGTGTGGAAGAGAGGGGGTGAGAGTGAGAGTGGGGGAGAGAGAGACTGGCGAGAGAGAGTGAGAGACAGAGTGGGAGAGAGGGAGAGTGGGAGAGAGAGAGAGTGGGGGAGAGAGTGAGAGAGCGCGGGAGGGAGAGAGAGAGCGGGTGGGAGAGAGAGAGTGGGGGGAGAGAGTGTGGGAGACGGGGAAGTAAAAGAGAGGGGAGAGAGATGGGGGAGAGAGAGGAAGAGTGCGAGAGAGAGTAAGATAGATTGAGGGGGAGAGAAAGAGACGGGATAGAGAGAGAGAGAGTGGGGAAAACCGATTTATTCTTCACCTCTTGGCATCAGCACAGTAGACTATATGATTACAGATCTGGACCCATCCTCTTTCAGAGCATTCACTGTCAAACCACTAACACCACTGTCAGATCACAGCCAAATTACTGCGTATCTTAAAAGGACAGAAACAACCAACACAGAAACACAGCCCAGTAAGCTGTACAACATTAAAAAATCCTACAGATGGGCCCAAAACAGTACGGAAAAATACCAGCAAGCAATTAGCAGCCAATCAACTCAATCCCTCTTGGACAACTTCCTGGAAAACACATACACTCACAATAAAGAAGGCGTAAACCAGGCAGTGAATAACCTAAATAATATTTTTGATAATTTGGCAACAATGTCAAACTTGATATCTCGCAAGAGTAAACACAAAACACAAAACCACGAAAAATGGTTTGATTCAGACTGTCATGACATGAGGAAAAAAATCAGAAAAATATCAAACCAAAACACTGACAACCAGAAAACGAGGAACTACGCCTTGCTTATTGTCAGGCACTAACACAATATGAAAACACACTCAGAGCCAAGAAAGAACAGTATATTAAAAATAAACTCAGCTCCATTGAGGAATCTATCGATTCTAATTGTTTCTGGGACAACTGGAATACATTATACAAAAAGCAACGAGAAGAATTGCCCATTTAAAATGGAGACATATGGGAAAACCATTTTGAAAAATTATACCAGAAAAACACACTAAGCCCAGAGCAAGATCTAATATGCAAAGAATTGGAAAAGCTCGAACTGGCCATAAAAGACCAACACAACCCATTAGACCACCCAATAACTGAAAAAGAGCTATTTGAAAAATTCAAGGGCCTGCGACCAAGAAAAGCTTGTGGTGCAGATGGCACCCTAAACGAGATGATTAAACACACTGACGATAAAATGAAATTGGCTATCCTAAAACTCTTCAACTTGGCTCTGAGTGTCGGTTACTTCCCTGATATCTGGAACAAAGGATGCATAACGCCCATATACAAAAGTGGAGACAAAGTTGACCCAAATAACTATTGAGACATCTGTGTGAACAGTAACCTGGGGAAGATATTCTGTAGTATCATAAACCGAAGACTTATAAATTTCCTTGAGGAGCATGATGTCTTGAGTAAAAGCCAAATAGGATTCTTACCAAATTACAGAACATCGGACCATATTTTCACCCTACACACCCTAATTGACTAACATGTTCACCAAAACAAAAACAATATTTTTGCCTGCTTTATAGATTTCCAGAAGGCTTTCGATTCTATTTGGCAAGACTATGTATTCTTGAAAATTATGGAAAGTGGGGTAGGGGGAAAAACATATGATGTAATTAAATCAATGTATACAAACAATAAATGTGCAGTTAAAATTGGAGACAAACAAACAAAATATTTCTCACAGGGGTGTGGAGTGGCACAGGGCTCGCCTATCTCACCGACCCTCTTTAATATTTACATAAATGAATTGGCAAAACTACTTGAACAATCTACAGCACCTGGCCTCGCCCTATATGACTCCAAGGTTAAATTCCTCCTCTATGCAGAAGACCTGGTTCTGCTCTCACCAACTGAGGAGGGTGTACAGCGGAACATAGATCTGCTAGAGTCGTTCTGTCAGACCTGGGCCCTGACAATAAACCCCCAAAAAAAACAAAGTTCTGGTGTTCCAGCAAAGATCCAGATATCAGGGACCCAGAATAAACTTCACACTAGGAGCAACTAAAATCGAACAAACTACAAATTACACATACCTAGGCCTAAAAATCAGTTCTACGGGAAACTTTCATTTGGCTGTGAATGAACTGAAAGGGAAAGCAAGAAGGGCTTTCTATGCCATTAAGACGTCAACGCAAATAGAAATTCCAATTGTCATTTGGCTCACAATTTTTAAATCAGTAATTGAACCAATTGCACTCTATGGCAGTGAGGTGTGGGGTCCGCTAACACAACAAGAATTCGCAAAATGGGACAAACACCCAATTGAAATCCTGCATGCAGAATTCTGTAAAAGTATCCTCCGGACTCAGAGGAAAACCACAAACAATGCATGCAGGGCAGAACTAGGCCAATATCCGCTACTAATTAATATCCAAAAACGAGCCATCAAATTTTGGAAACACCTAAAAATGAGCAACCCCCACTGCTATCATTACGATGACTTGAAATGCCAAGAGATGATCATAGAGAAGAGTCCCCTCAGTCAACTAGTCCTGGGACTCAGTGAAGTAATTGCCAACACTAATAATAATAACCAGCCCCAGGACAGTGACACCCTAGCACAGAGAATTCAACCCAACACAATTATCATTAAACAAAAGGAAAAATTCTTGAACTATTGGACAGAAACGACAAATACCCAAAACAAACTCGAGTGCTATTTGGCTCTAAACAGACAATACACCATGGCTGAATACCTGACCATGGTAAAGGATAGCAAACTGAGAAAAACCTTGACAATGTACAGACTTAGTGAACATAGCCTGGCAATCGAAAAAGGCAGACACAGGCAGACCCGGCTGCCAAGAGAGGACAGGATATGCCCTCACTGCAGTCAGGGAGTGGTGGAGACAGAGATGCACTTCCTCACAACTTGCAGAAACTATCAGGACATGAGGGAGAATTTCTACCCAAAATTCACAAAAATATGCCCTGATTTCAAAAATTTGAATGACCTGCAAAAACTCCCATATCTATTGGGGGAACAGAGAAAATGTGTAACTATAGCAGCAAACTACGTTACAGTTTGCCACAAGCAGAGGGACAACCAGTGACACATTAAATCTAAGAAAAGATTATATGCATATTATATGTGCATATACCTATGTATACATGGGTATACTTGTTTATACACTGTGGCCTAGAAATTCAGTTAGGGGCGCCCAGCTCGCCTGGGCGCCGGAATTACCGCTGCGCGTGGAGCCACTTGCGCCAGCGGGAAATTCAGTTTCAGCGCCCCCAAGTGGAAGCCGGCCGCTAAACAAGGGTTTCGGCGCCCCGCTTGGGGCGCTGAAACTGAATATCGGCGTGTAAAGTGCCGCAGAGCGCCACCCCGCTGCGGCACGGCAGCCTGCAGTACTGCAGGCCTTCCTCTCATTCTTAAGGGGGAGGTGCCTGCAACAGCGCGATCCCCGCTCGCGACTGCCGGCAAATGAGCCCGGCACCAAGGAGAAGTGCCGGGCTCTCTGGAAACAGCCGGCAATGCCGCGGGGGGGGATGTAGGAGGCCGGGGAAGGAGGTGCGGGCAGACAGCCGCCGAAAAAGCGGCCGGCCCGCACCGCCACCTTAACTCGCCCCACTACCGGCACAGGGTAGGGCCCCGTGTACCGGTCGCTGTTTGCGGCTGGCGCGGGGGAGGCGGAAGCAACCAAATATGGCCAGCGGGGCGATAGCGGGGCGCTGCGCACAATTACCGATGACGTCATCGTGGCGGCACAGCGCTACTGGCTAACGCCGCCATTAGCGCCCCGCTAAATATCGCGGTAGGTTTTGCACAGTGGTGCAAAAGCCCTCTTTGGGCGCAAACTGGTGGCGCAGGCCACTGAATTTCTGGGCCTGTATGTCTAGATCGGTGTTTATGTGGTAAATCATACATGTATTTCTGTGCTTTGCCAACATAAGATGTATCTTGTCATGCCCGTAAAGCAATTTGAATTGAATTGAATTGAATTGAATTGACTGGGGAGAGAGTGGGGGTAGCGAGAGAGAGTGGGGGAGAGAGCTGGGGAGAAACAGAGAGAGACTGGGGAGAGAGAGAGAGAGACTGGGGAAGAGAGAGAGAGGGAGAGACTGGGGAAGAGAGAGACTGGGGAAGAGAGAGACTGGGGAAGAGAGAGAGAAAATGGGGAAGAGAGGGAGAGAGTTTGACTGGTGGAGAGGAGAGACAGACTGGGGGGAGAGAGAGAGAGACTGGGAGGCAGAGAGAGAGACTGGGGGGCAGAGAGAGAGAGACTGGGGAGAGAGAGTGAGACTGGGGAGAGAGAGAGAGAAACTAAGGGAGAGAGAGAGACTGGGGAAGAGAGCGATGAGAGAGAGTAACTGGTGTAGAGAATGAATGGGGGCATAGAGAGAGACTGGGGGAGAGAGGGAGAGAGATAGAGAGAGGGACTGGGGAGAGAGAGTGGTAGAGACCTGTGAGAGAGCGAGAGAGACTATGGGGAGAGAGTGAGAGGGACTGGGGGAGGAAAGTGAGAGAGACTGGGGAGAGAGAGAGAGCGAGTGAGTGGGGAGAGAGAGAGAGTGGGGGGGGGAGAGAGAGAGAGTGGGGGGACAGAGAGAGATTGGGGGAGAGAGAGAGAGACTGGGGAAGAGAGGGAACTGGGGTAGAGAGTGAATGGGGGGCATAGAGTGAGACTGGGGGAGAGAGGGAGAGAGCTAGAGAGAGGGACTGGGGAGAGAGGTAGAGACCTGGGAGAGAGCGAGAGAGACTATGGGAGAGAGCGAGAGGGACTGGGGGAGGAAAGCGAGAGAGACTGGGGAGAGAGAGAGAGAGAGTGGGGAGGTAGAGAGAGAGAGTGGGGGAGAGAGAGAGAGTGGGGGAGAGAGAGAGTGGGGGGGAGATAGAGGGGGAGAGAGACAGAGAGTGGGGGAGAGAGAGAGAGTGGGGGAGAGAGAGTGGGTGAGAGAAAGAGAGTGGGGGTTAGAGAGAGTATGGGGGTGAGAGAGTGTGGGGCGTGGGGAAGAGAGGCCCTAATGGGGAGAGAGGGAGAGCGAGAGAGACTGGGGAAAGAGACTGGGGGAGAGGGAGGGAGGGAAAGAGAGACTGGGGAAGAGAGAGAGAGAGGCCTAGAAATTCACTGACGCCCCGTTTTTGGTGCCAAGCTCGCCTGGGCGCCGGAATTTCCGCTCCGGATGGAGCCGCTTACGCCAGCACGATATTCAGTTTCAGTGCCCCAAACGGAGGCGGGACGCTGCTCGAGGCGCCCCGCGTCCCTCTTGGGGTGCTGGAACTGAATATCGCAGCGCAACGTGCCGCAGCGCCATACGCTGTGTCATGGCGCGCTGCAGTACTGCAGGCCTTCCTCCCCTTCTTAAAGGAGAGGGGCCTGCACCAGCGCGATCAGAGATCGCGAGTGCCGGCTTAAAGAGCCCGGCACCGAGGAGAGGTGCCGGGACTTTGGGACACAGCCGACACTGCCCGGGGTGGGGGTGCTCAGGAGGCCGGGGACAGTGGCGCGAGGAGGTGCTGGCAGGTGGCCAGCAAAAAAAATCATCGCCCCGCACCTCCCCGTTAATTAGTGCCACTACCGCCACAGTTCGGCCCCCCTGAACTGGTCACAGATTGCGACCAGCGTTACAGCGGGGGGGCGCGACCCAATACCCCCCAACACAATTATCATTAAACAAAAGGAAAAATACTTGAACTATTGGACAGAAACGACAAATACCCAAAATAAACTCAATTGCTACTTGGCCCTAAACAGACAATACAACATGGCTGATTACCTGACCATGGTAAAGGATAGCAAACTGAGGAAAACTTTGACAATGTACAGACTTAGTGAACAAAACCTGGCGATCGAAAAAGGTAGACACAGGCAGACCCGGCTACCAAGAGAGGACAGGATATGCTCTCACTGCAGTCAGGGAGTGGTGGAGACAGAGATGCACTTCCTCACAGCTTGTAGAAAATATCAGGGCATAAGGGAGAATTTCTACCCAAAATTCACAAAAATATGCCCGGAATTCAAAAACTTGACTGACGACCAAAAACTCCCATACCTACTAGGGGAAGAGAAAAATTGTGTAACACTAGCTGCACACTATGTTACAGCTTGCCATAAACAGAGGGACAACCACTAAATATAAGAAAAAAGTATATAAATTACATGAAAGTATATTTATACACTCAGGGATATATCTTTTTATACACTGTATGGATAGATCTGTATTTTTGTGAACAAACATGAATGTTTTTCAATGCTTTGGCAACATAAGATGGAACTTGTCATGCCAATAAAGCGATTTGAATTGAATTGAATTGAATTGAGTGAAAGAGTCTGAGGGGCTAGAGAGAGACTGGGGAGAGAGAGAGTGGGGAGAGAGAGAGAGTGGAGAGAGAGAGAGTGGGGGAGAGAGAGAGAGACACTGGGGAAAAAGTGGGTAGGAGGGAGTGAGAGAGTGGGCGCAGAGAGAGAGTGGGGGAGAGAGAGAGTGGGGGAGAGAGAGAGAGAATGGGGAGAGAGAGCGGCTCGGGGACAGAGAAAGAAAGAAAGCGGGGAGTGAGAAAGAGAGAGAGAGTGGGGAGAGAGAGAGAGTGGGGAGAGATAGAGTGGGGGATAAAGAGAGAGAGAATGGGGGAGAGAGAGTGGGGAGAGAGAGAGAGAGAGTGGGGAGAGAGAGTGACTCGGGGACAGGGAAAGAAAGAAAGCGGGGAGTGAGAAAGAGAGAGAGAGTGGGGAGAGAGAGAAAGTGGGGAGAGATAGAGTGGGGGATAAAGAGAGAGAGAATGGGGGAGAGAGAGTGGGGAGAGAGAGTGGGGGAGAGGGAGAGAGAGAATGGGGGAGTGAGAGAGTGGGTCGAGAGAGAGTGGCGAGAGAAAGTGTGGGGAGGAAGAGAGAGAGACTGGGGGGGAGAGAGACTCTGGGGGAGGAATTGACTAGAATAGAGGGTGAGGGAGAGACTGTGGAAGATAGAGAGAGAGAGACGGTGAAGAGAAAGAGAGAGTGTGGGGGGGATAGAGAGAGAGAGACTGGGGAAGAGAGACTGGGGGAGAGAGGGAGAGAGACTGGGGATGAGAGAGAGGGAGAGACTGGTGAAGAGAGAGAGTGGGGGAGAGAGAGTGGGGGAGAGAGAGAATGGGGAGCGGGAGAGGGAGAAAGAGTGGGGGAGAGGGAGAGAGAGAGAGAGTGGAGGAGAGGGAGAGAGAGAGTGGGGGAGAGGGAGAGAGAGAGAGAGGGGTGAGAGTGTGAGAGAGAGGGGGTGAGAGAGAGAGACTGACGAGAGAGACAGAGTGGGAGAGAGGGAAAGAGAGTGGGAGAGAGAGAGAGTGGGGGAGAGAGTGTGTGAGAGGGGGAAGAAAGAGAGAGGGGAGAGAGAGAGTGGGGGAGAGAGTGTGTGAGAGGGGGAAGAAAGAGAGAGGGGGAGAGAGAGTGGGGGAGAGAGTGTGTGAGAGGGGGAAGAAAGAGAGAGGGGAGAGAGAGAGTGGGGGAGAGGGAGAGAAAGAGTGGGGGAAAGAGAGACTGAGGGGGGAGAGAAAGAGATGGGATAGAGAGAGAGAGAGACTGGGGGTGGGAGAGAGAGGGTGGGGGAGCGAGAGAGAGTGGGGGAGAGAGATGGGGAGAAAGAGAGAAAGACTGGGGAGAGAGAGAGAGAGAGACTGGGGAAGAGAGCTAGAGACAGGAGAGAGAAACTGGGAGAGAGAGAGACTGGGGGAGAGAGAGAGAGAGACTGGGAAAGAGAGAGATTGAGACTGGGGAAGAGAGAGGGAGAGACTGGAGAAGAGAGGGAGAGAGAGAGAAAGAGATGGGGAAGAGAGAGAGGGAGAGACTGGGGAAGAGAGAAAGAGGGACTGGGGGAAAGCGATAGAGTCTGGAGAGAGAGAGAGAGACTGGGGAGAGAGGGAGAGATAGACTGGGGTAGAGAGAGAGGGAGAGACTGGGGAAGAGAGTGAGGGAGAGACTGGGGAAGTGAGTGATGGAAAGACTGGGGAAGAGAGGGAGAGAGAGTGAGTGGGGGGAGAGAAAGAGAGACTGGGGAGAGAAAGTGAGACTGGGCGGTGAGAGAGAGAGACTGGGGTGCAGAGAGTGAGAGACTGGTGAGAGAGAGAGAGACTGGGGAGAGAGAGAGAAACTAGGGGAGAGAGAGAGACTGGGGAAGAGAGGGAGAGAGATAGAGAGAGGGACCGGGGAGAGAAAGAGGTAGAGACCTGTGAGAGAGTGAGAGAGACTATGGGAGAGAGCGAGAGGGACTGGGGGAGGAAAGCCAGAGAGACTGGGGGGAGAGAGAGAGAGAGTAAGTGGGGAGAGAGAGAGTGCGTGGGGGAGAGAGAGAGTGGGGGAGAGAGGGTGGCTAAGAGAAACTGGGGGCAGAGAGAGAGAGAGTAAGTGGGGAGAGAGAGAGTGAGAGTGGGCGTGTGAGAGAGAGAGAGAGAGTGGGGTTGAAAGAGATTGGGGGTGAGAGAGAGAGTGGGGGGAGAGAGAGAGAGTGGGGAGGGGATAGAGAGTCTGAGGGGGTAGAGAGCGTCTGGGGAGAGAGAGAGGGTCTGGGGGGAGAGAGAGAGAGACTGGGGAGAGAGAGAGTGGGGAGAGAGAGAGTGAGGAGAGAGAGAGTGGGGGGAGAGAGAGAAAGAGTGGGGGGAGAGAGAGAGAGAGAGTGGGGAGAAACATAGAAGATAGGAGTAGGAGTAGGCCATTCGGCCCCTCGAGCCTGCTCCGCCATTCAATGCGATCATAGTTGAGCATCCAAATTCAATACCTGGTCCCTGCTTTCTCCCCATACTCCTTGATCCCTTTAGCCTCAAGAAAAATATCTAACTCCTTCTTGAATATATTTAATATATTGGCCTCTACTGCCTTCTGTGGTAGAGAATTCCACAGGCTCACCACTCTCTGGGTGAAGAAATTCCTCCTCATTTCTGTCTTAAATGGCCTACCCCTTATCCTTAGACTGTGACCCCTGGTTCTGGACTTGCCCTCCATCGGGAACATCCTTCCTGCATCTAGTCTGTCCAGTCCTGTTAGAATTTTATAAGTTTCAATGAGATCCCCTCTCATTCTTCGAAATTCCAGTGAGTACAAGCCCAATCGACCCAATCTCTCCTCATACGTCATTCCTGCCATCCCAGGTATCAGCCTGGTGAATCTTCGCTGAACTCCTTCCATGGCAAGAACATCCTGCCTCAGTTAAGGCGACCAAAACTGCACACAATACTCAAGATGTGGCCTCACCAAGTCCCTGTATAACTGCAGCAAGATATCTTTGTTCCTGTACTCAAACCCTCTCGCTACGAAGGCCAACATGCCATTTGCCTTCTTAACCACCTGCTGCATCTGCATGCTTACCTTCAGCGACTGGTGCACAAGGACACCCAGGTCTCGTTGCACTTCCCCTTCTCCCAATCTATTGCCATTCAGATAATAATCTGCCTTCCTGTTTTTGCCACCAAAGTGGATAACCTCACATTTATCCATGTTATATTGCATCTGCCATGCTTTTGCCCAATCACCCAACCTGTCCAAATCATCCTGGAGTTTCTCAGCATCCTCCTCACAGCACACACGCCCACCCAACTTTGTGTCGTCTGCAAATTTGGAGATATTACATCTAGTTCCCTTGTCTAGATCATTAATATATATTGTGAACAGCTGGGGCCCAAGGACCAAGGGAGAGAGAGAGAGTGGGGGAGAGAGAGAGAGAGAGAGAGTGGGGGAGAGGGAGAGAGAACCAGCCCCAGGACAGTGACACCCTAGCACAGGGAATTCAACCCAACACAATTATCACTAAACAAAAGGAAAAATATTTGACCTTTTGGACAGAAACGACAAAAACCCAAAACAAACTCGATTGCTATTAGGCCCTAAACAGACAATACACCATGGCTGAATACCTGACCATGGTAAAGGATAGCAAAGTGAGAAAAACCTTGACAATGTACAGACTTAGTGAACATAGCCTGACCATCGAAAAAGGCAGACACAGGCAGACCTGGCTGCCAAGAGAGGACAGGGTATGCTCTCACTGCAGTCAGGGAGTGGTGGAGACAGAGATGCACTTCCTCACAACTTGCGGAAACTATCAGGACATGAGGGAGAATTTCTACCCAAAATTCACAAAAATATGCCCTGAATTCAAAAATTTGAATGACCTCCAAAAACTCCCATATCTATTGGGGGAACAGAGAAAACCTGTAACTATAGTGGCAAACTAAGTTACAGCTTGCCACAAGCAGAGGGACAACCAGTGACACATTAAATCTAAGAAAAGATTATATGCATATTATATGTGTATATATCTATGTATACATGGGTATATTGTCTATACACTGTATGTCTAGATCAGTGTTTATGTGGTCAATCATACATGTATTTCTGTGCTTTGGCAACATAAGATGTATCTTGTCATGCCAATAAAGCAATTTGAATTGAATTGAAATGAATTGAATTGAGAGATGAGTGGGGGGTAGGGAAAGGGAGAGTGGGGGAGAGGGAGAGAGAGAGCTAGTGAGGGAGAGAGAGAGATAGTGGGGAGAGTGAGTGTGGGGGAGAGAGAGAGTGGGGAGAGAGAGCGGGGAGAGTGAGAGATGGGGGAAAGAGAGAGCGGGGAGAGAGAAAGAGAGAGAGGGAATGGGGGTGAGAGACTGAGGGGGAGAGAGAGAGTGGGGAGAGAGAGAGAGAGTGGGGAGAGAGATTGTGGAGGGAGAGCGAGAGTGTGGAGAGAGAGAGACTGGGAGAGAGAGCGAGAGTGGGGGAGAGAGTGAAAGATGGGAGAGTGTCGTTGCGGGGAGAGAATGAGACTGGGGGAAAGGGACACTGGGGTAGAGAGAAAGAGTGACTCAGGGAGAGAGAATGGGGGGGAGAGAGAGAGTGGGGGAGGGGAGAGAGAGCCTAACAGGGAGAGAAGCTGGGTAGAGAGACTGAGGGAGAAAGGGAGAGAAACTGGGGTAGAGAGAGAGGGAAAACTGGGGAAGAGAGAGAGAGACTGGGGTAGAGAGAGAGGGAAAGACTGGGGAAGAGAGAGAGAGACTGGGGGAGAGAGAGAGACTGGGGAAGAGAGAGTGGGGAGAGAGAGTGGGGAGAGAGAAAGAGAGAGAGAGAGAAGGGGGGTGAGAGAGCCTGAGGGGGAGAGAGAGAGACTGAGGAGGAGGGAGAGAGAGAGAGCGCGACTGGGGAGAGGGAGACTGGGGGAGAGAGAGACAAGGAAGAGAGAGAGAGAGACTGGGGAAGAGAGAGAGACGTGGGGGTGAGAGAGAGAGAGATTGGGGTTGAGAGAGATTGGGGGGTGAGAGACTGGGGGAGAGAGAGGCTGGGGAGAGAGCGAGAGAGAGACTGGTGTGAGGGAGACTGGGGAGAGAGGGAGAGATTGACTGGGGTAGACAGAGCGGAAGAGAATAGGGAAGAGAGAGAGTGAAAGACTGGGGAAGAAAGAAAGGGAGAGACTAGGGGATGAGAGAGTGGGGGTGCGAGAGAGAGAGTGGAGAGAGAGAGAGAGAGTGGGGAGAGAGAGAGAGAGAGAGTGGGGGAAAGAGAGAGAGCGGGGAGAGAGAGAGAGAGGGGAGAGAGAGAGTGGGGAGAGAGTGGGAGTGGGGGAGAGAGAGTGGGGGGGAGAGAGAGACTGGGTGGGAGAGAGAGTGAAAGTGGGAGAGAGAGAGACAGGGAAGAGAGAGAGTGGGGAGAGAGAAAGAGAGAGAGGGAATGGGGGTGAGAGAGACTGAGGGGGAGAGAGATAGAGAGTGGGGAGAGAGAGAGAGTCGGGAGAGAGAGAGTGGAGAGAGGGAGAGATTAGGGAGAGAGATTGGGGAGAGAGAGTGAGTGGGGAGAGAGAGAGACTGGGGAGAGCGAGAGCGACGGGAGAGAGTCACTGGGGAGAGAGAGAGAGACTGGGGAGAGAGAGACTGGGGTAGAGAGAGAGAGAGAGACTCGTGTGATGTGCCTCAATAATTCCGAGACTCGATGTTAGCGAAACAAAACAAGGCTTTTATTAACTTAGAAAGTAACACGTAAGAGAGAGAGGTATCTTCCTTCTGGAGACTGAGGCCAGACTGAGCTAGCTTACAAAAGGGGCCAGGTATGGACGGAGCCCTACACACAGCACATTCCAGCACATTCCAATAAACAATACAATGAGGACTGGGGGAAGGGAAATGACACTGAAACCGACCACAGTCACAGGCAGTGATGAAAGGAATATTTCATCACATTCACCCCTTCTATAGATTTAGTCTGTTCGGGGGTTTGATAGTCCTCTGCGACCGACGTGGCTGTTGTGGTGCCGTGGGTGTCGGCTGGGTGTCCCCGGTAGCCTCCTGGGTCTCTGCCGGGGGTGCCGCCAGGGTTGTTGAAGGGGTAGTTGGTGGGGGTGCCGTTGGTCGATGTTCTTCCGGGGGTGATGAAAGAGTAGTGGGTGGGTAAGAGTTGCTGTGGTCGTTGTTGCTGCTATTGCCGTGGTTGTTGTCGATGCCGGCTGGGGCGACATCTTTTATGGACACGGTGTCCTCCCTTCCGTCGGCGTGCCGGACATATGCGTATTGGGGGTTGTCGTGGAGTAGGTGTACTGGCTCCACGAGAGGGTCCGTCTTGTGGCCCCTCACATGCCTTCGCACGAGTACCGGACCTGGGGTGGAGAGCCATGACGGCATGGATACGCCTGAGGTGGATTTCCGAGGAAAGACAAACATTCGTTCATGAGGCGTGGCATTAGTGGCCGTACACAATAGCGACCGTATCGAATGGAGCACATCCGAGAGGACTTCCTGCCAGCGGGAGATAGGGAGGCCCTTGGTCCTTAGAGCTAGAGTGACTGCTTTCCATACTGTCCCGTTCTCTCGCTCCACTTGGCCGTTACCCCGGGGGTTGTAGCTGGTGGTACGGCTCGTGGTGATCCCCTTGGACAGCATGTACTGGTGTAGCTCTTCACTCATGAAGGACGCCCCCCTATCCGTATGGATGTAGCTCGGCATACCGAACAGGCAGAACAGGCTGTTGAGGCATTTAATGACCGTGGCGCTGGTCATGTCTGGGCAGGGGAAGGCGAATGGGAACCGGGAGTATTCATCCACAATGTTCAGGAAGTAAACATTGCAGTCGACGGACGGGAGGGGGCCCTTGAAATCTAAGCTGAGCCGCTCAAAGGGCAGTGTAGCTTTGATTAAGTGGGCTCTATCTGGGCGGTAGAACCGAGGCTTGCACTCAGCGCAAGTGCGGCAGTTCCTGGTCAGAGACCGAACTTCCTCAATCGAGTAGGGTAAGTTACGGGGCTTTATGAAGTGGAACAGCCGCGTGACCCCTGGGTGGCAGAGGTCGTTGTGGAGGGTCTGTAGCCGATCCCCGGTGGCGCTGGCACACATCCCTCGTGAGAGGGCGTCAGGGGATTCGTTAAGGGCCCCTGGCCGGTAAATGATGTCGTACTCGAAGGTGGAGAGCTCGATCCGCCACCTAAGAATCTTATCATTTTTAATCTTCCCCCTCTGTTTATTATTGAACATAAACGCTACAGACCGCTGGTCGGTAAGTAGGGTGAAGCGTTTGCCGGCTAGGTAGTGGCGCCAGTGGCGCACTGCCTCCACGATGGCTTGGGCCTCCTTTTCCACGGAGGAGTGTCTGATCTCGGGCCCTTGGAGGGTCCTCGAGAAGAAAGCTACGGGCTGCCCCGCCTGCTTGAGGGTGGCCGCCAAGGCGAAGTCAGACGCATCACTTTCCACTTGAAATGGAGTGTTCTCGTCCACTGCCTGTAGCGTGGCCCGCTCAATATCCTGCTTAATGCTTTTGAAGGCGGCGTGGGCCTCAGCAGAGAGCGGAAAAGAGGATGCTTTCAAGAGGGGGCAGGCTTTGTCGGAGTAGTTGGGGACCCATTGGGAATAATAAGAAAATAACCCCAGGCACCTTTTCAGGGCTTTGGGAGTGTTGGGCAGGGGCAGCTCCCGTAGGGGGCGCAATCGGTCGGGGTCTGGTCCGATTTCCCCATTCTCCACCACGCTGCCTAGTATGCAGAGGCGCGTGATGTTGAAAACGCACTTGTCCTCATTGTAGGTGAGGTTGAGTTTTTGTGCGGTTTCCAGGAACCTCTCGAGGTTCGAGTCGTGATCCTGCTGATTGTGGCCACAGATGGTGACGTTGTCGAGGTAGGGGAAGGTTGCCTGCAAGTGGTGGTCATCGACCATGCGGTCCATCTCCCTCTGAAAGACCGAGACCCCATTCGTCACCCCAAAGGGGACTCTGAGGAATTGGTAGATGCGTCCGTTCGCCTCGAAGGCAGTGTACGGGCGGTCCTCTGGTCTGATAGGGAGCTGGTGGTACGCTGACTTCAGGTCGATGGTGGAGAACACCCGGTATTGGGCGATTTGGTTCACCATTTCTGATATGCGGGGTAGCGGGTAGGCGTCTAGTTGGGTGTACCTGTTGATCGTTTGACTATAGTCGATCACCATCCGTTTCTTCTCGCTACCCCTTACCACTACCACTTGGGCGCGCCACGGGCTGTTGCTGCGTTCAATAATGCGCTCTTTCAGGAGCCTGCCTACCTCGGTCGCGATAAACCGCCTGTCCTCCCAGCTGTACCTCCTGCTTTTGGTCGCTATTGGCCGGCAGTTAGGGGTAAGGTTCGCGAATAGCGAAGGCGGCTTTACCTTCAGGGTAGCCAGACCGCACACTGTGAGGGGCGGCTGGGACCCACCGTACTTGAGCATGATGCTTTGGTGGTTGCACTGGAAATCCAGGCCCAAGATCACGCTTGCACATAGGTTCTTCATGATTAATACTTTAAAATGATCGTATACAGTTCCGTTAACGCACAATTGTACCGTGCAGTAACCCAGAATGGTCGATGTCTGGGTTTTATCAGCCATAGAGATGGTACCCTGAGCAGGGACCACCTTTAGGGAGAGTTGTTGTGCCAGTTCAGGGTGGATAAAACTCTCCGTGCTTCCACTGTCAATTAAACATTTAACCCGGCATCCGTTTACCTCGATGTCCACCATTGATTTGGATAGCGGGTGCGGCCTGGTCTGGTCCACTGTGACCGATGCCACTGTAGGGCCCTGATCGATACAAGATGGCGTCCACGCTGTCTGCTCATAAGATGGCGGACCCCACGAGGTCGGGCAAGATGGCGTCCAAGATGGCCGCTCCCACAGCGCACACGCGGCGGTGGCGGGTTTTCCGGCAGTTGGTTTTCCGGCGGGGTTCCCTCTGCACACCTTCCCGAAGTGCCCCTTCTTACCGCACTTAAAGCAGGTGGTGCCTTTCGCCGGGCACAGGTTTCTGGTGTGTTTTGCCTGCCCGCAGAAGTAGCAGTTGGGTCCCTGACGCGTCGCGGCTGTCGTAGGGCTTCTGGGGGGAGATCGGGGCCCCGCCGGTGTCGGGCTGCCGACACATATTTTCCATAGTGTTGAAAAATAAGTTAATAAAATTGATGTGCCTCAATAATTCCGAGACTCGATGTTAGCGAAACAAAACAAGGCTTTTATTAACTTAGAAAGTAACACGTAAGAGAGAGAGGTATCTTCCTTCTGGAGACTGAGGCCAGACTGAGCTAGCTTACAAAAGGGGCCAGGTATGGGCGGAGCCCTACACACAGCACATTCCAATAAACAATACAATGGGGACTGGGGGAAGGGAAATGACACTGAAACCGACCACAGTCACAGGCAGTGATGAATGGAATATTTCATCACATCGTGGAAAGAGAGTGGGGGAGAGAGAGAATGGGGGTGAGAGAGAGTGGGGAGAGAGGGAGAGAGAGACTGGAGAAAAGAGAGACAGGGAAGAGCGAGAGAGAGACTGGGGAAGAGATAGAGACGTGGGGGTGAGAGAGAGAGAGAGTGGGGTTGAGAGAGATTGGGGGGTGAGAGACTGTGGGAGAGAGAGACTGGGGAGAGAGCGAGAGAGAGACTGGTGTGAGGGAGACTGGGGGAGAGTTAGAGAGATAGACTGGGGTACACAGAGCAGAAGAAAATAGGGAAGAGAGAGAGGGAAAGTCTGGGGAAGAGAGGGAGGGAGAGACTGAGGGGTGAGAGAGTGGCGGTGAGAGAGAGACTGGAGAGAGAGAGTGGGGAGAGAGAGAGACTGGGGAGAGATAGCGAGAGTGCGGGAAAGAGAGAGAGTGCTAGAGAGAGAGTGGGGAGAGAGAGAGAGAGGTGTTATATCCGTGTATCTTAATGTTGTGTCCTTCAGTAATCAGACACAGACTGAAGGGAACGATCAACAGTTGTTTACTGAATGAGGGTTCAAACTGCAACTGACTGTACAGATCACTACTCAGGGTTTATATACAGGTGTGGTCACTGCCAGTACTACAGGATACAGGAGCTGTAAAAAGTAGTTCTCCCCCTTAAAGGTACATAGATTACAATTCCTCCCCTTTTAGATTAACAGTACCATAACACTCATTTAACAATTAAATATCAAACTAATTACAATTAACACATAACATGCAACATTAACTGAAAATAGTCGATTTATAAATTCAGTCTTTGGGGAGGCTTCTTGATTCTTTCTGGATAACGCCTTTCCCGAGTGTCTCGCTCTTGGTGCGGAGGCGATTCTAACACCCTGTCGTCAGTTGATTCATCAGCTTCCAATGCTATTGTTTCTGAGGTAGATGCGACCTGTACGTCGGGTTCCTCACCAGGTACATATGGCCGAGACATGGGGTTTACTCGTTCCTGTGACTCTAGGATCTGGTCAGCATGGCGTCTCACAATGTTCTCCCCAACATCCACTGTGTACATGAGTGGCCCCTGCCGTGTGCATATCGTTCCTGGTTGCCATTTCTCTGTTCGGTAGTCGCGGGCCAAGACTGGTTGCCCTACATTAAAGCTCCTTGTCGGCTTCTCATTGATGTGCTGGAATTGCTTACTCTCAACATCTCTTCGTACATTTGGTCCGAGCAAATCCAGACGAGATCTCAACCTTCGGTTGAAGAACATCATGGCCAGGGCCTGGTTGGTGACTGCATGTGTCGCATTTCTGTAGGCTAACAGGAAATTGTCCACCTTATGCTGCAGTGGAATGTCGTCATCGCACATGGCCTTTACTGCTTTTTCAAAGGTTTGTACGAACCTCTCAGCCAATCCATTTGTGGCTGGATGATACGGGGCGGATGTGTAATGCCTTACCACATTCATTTTCATTAATCTTCGAAACTCTTCGGACACAAACTGTGGTCCGTTATCAGAGCAAATCTGCTCTGGCAAGCCGTTCCTGGCAAAAATGGTCCATAGGACTGCAATAGTTTTCTCCGTGGTGGTGGAGGACATTTTGATCACCTCAGGTGATTTCGAGTGCGCATCCACGGCTATTAAAAACATTGAGTCCATGAATGGACCAACAAAATCAATATGCACCCGTTGCCATGGAGATGAGTGCCACTCCCATGGGTGTAGAGGGGCATGTGGTGGTGCATTTTGGACCTTCTGGCATCCTGAGCAGCTCTTTGTCAGGTCCTTGATTTGCTGATCGATCCCCGGCCACCAAACATAAGCCCTAGCAAGGCTTTTCATTTTCACCCCTCCCAGATGACCTTCGTGAAGCTCATTGAGCACTCTCTCCCTTAACTTGGGTGGAATTACCACTCGGGATCCACACATCAAGGTTCCCTGGCATACAGACAGCTGTTCTCTTCTGGATGAGAATGCTGGCAACAGTGAGTTGCCACGTGCTGGCCATCCCTTCACCGTCAAATCATATACCCGAGACAGTGTCGGGTCATTTCGAGTCTCCTTCTCTATACCAGCGTTAGTTACTGGCAAGCATTCAATTATAGTCGAATGAAATATTTCGACAGGATCCACTGCTGGTGCTTTCTCCGCAGTAGGCACTGGCAGGCGTGATAGCCCATCAGCGTTTCCATGCTGTTTCGTGCCCTTATACTCGATTTCATATTGCTGCGCCCCTAGAAAAAGGGACCATCTTTGTAGCCATTGCGCAGTCATCACCGGAACGCCCTTCTTTGGATTAAAGATGGAGACAAGTGGTTGGTGGTCAGTCAGCAAGGTGAACTTCTGCCCGTGCAGATAGTGATTGAACTTTTTCACTCCCCACACTAGGCTGAGGGCCTCCCTGTCAATCTGGGCGTAGTTACGCTCGGTTGAGGTTAGTGATCGAGACGCAAAGGCTACTGGCCTCTTCGAGCCGTCCGGGAATTTGTGCGACAGCACCGCTCCAATGCCATAGGGCGATGCATCACACGCCAACCGAATTGGTAGTGCTGGGTTGAAATGAGCCAACACCTCTTTCAATGTGATCAATGCTTTGCTCTTCTGGAAAGCTTGTTTACATTTGTCACTCCACTTCCATGGTACCCCCTTATGCAGTAGAGTGTTCAGTGGATGTAGTACGGTAGACAAATTCGGCAAGAACTTATGGTAGTAGTTCACCAGCCCAAGGAACGACCTCAGTTGTGACACATTTTCCGGTGCTGGAGCCTTGACTACTGCCTCAATCTTTTCTGGGGACTTATGCAACCCCTCTTTATCAATAACGTGGCCACAATACGAGATCTGCTTCTGGATAAACTCGCATTTGTGGCGATTAGCTCGGAGCCCATATTCCTTCAATCTAGTGAGCACCTGCTCCAGGTTGACGAGGTGATCACTGTCATTTTTGCCCGTGACCAGGATGTCGTCCAAATAACACTGGGTCCCTGGAATCCCTTGCAGGACTTGTTCCCTTGCCCTTTGCCAAATAGTCGGAGCTGATGCTACCCCGAACACCAGCTGGTTGTATTGGTAGAGACCTTTATGAGTGTTGATCTTGAGGTACTGTTTCGAGGCTTCTTCTACCTCCATTTGCAGGTACGCCTGGGCCAGATCAATCTTAGTGAAGCGTTTCCCTCCAGATAGCGAGGCGAAAATATCTTCAATCCGCGGAAGCGGATATTGTACAGTGTGAAGGACTGGGTTCACTGTCACCTAAAAGTCCCCACGGATGCGTACCTTCTTTGGTTCCCCAGGCATATTACTCAACGACCTCTTCATTACCGAAACGATGGGTGTAGCCCACTCACTCCAGTCCACTTTGGACAGTACTCCTGAATGTTCCAAACCATCCAGCTCTGCTTCGACGGCTGGGCGGATCACATAAGGCACTGGTCTGGCCTTCGAAAACCTTGGGCTTGCATTTTCCTCTATTTTGATCATCGCTGTTATACCTTTTAGTGTTCCGAGTCCCTCCTGGAACACTTCTTGTGTGTCAGTTAGCATTTTTGACAGTCGGCCAGGAGTGACGTCGTCATCCTTTTTGGCATCTACAGTCAGTGCTTGTATGGAATGCCAATCTAGCTGTACCTTTCAGATCCATTCACGTCCTAGTAGTGGTGGTCCTCCATCTGGCAATACATATAGGTCCATTTTTGGTGTTTCCTTGCCATTATATATAACGTTCACCCTTATTTTTCCTTTGGGGTAGAATTTTTGCCCCGTGTACGTCTTCAAGACAATCTTTGTATCTCTCAAGGGTATATGTGAGAATAGCCGCTTGTAGTCCCTTCGGTTTATGACTGTTAGGGCTGATCCTGTGTCCAATTCCATTTTCACTTGGACTCCTGCTATCTTGAGCGTGACCCAGATAGTTTGGTGATCCTCCGTTTTGATCACATTATGTAATTTCAGACAGCCCAGCTCCTTGCTTCCGGAGTCTGTATCACTCTTCTTTTCGTCTGAACTACTCTCCGTCACCTTATGTACCTTCTTGTACTTCTCCTGTGGAGATTTCTTGCTGCTGGTTTTCTTTCCCGACCTGCAGACTCTTGCTATGTGTCCTACTTTTCCACACTGTCTGCACACTTTGTCCTTCAACCAGCAATCATTATGGTCGTGTGTTGTTCTGCCGCAGCGATAGCACTTCACTGTTCCGTATGACATTTCATTTGTGCCATATTCTTGCGGTCTCCATTGTATCTCTGCAGCGCCCCGTGCTGCTGCTTCATGTGATACTGCAATGCTGAAAGCCTTGTCCAGCGTAAGATCCTTTTCTGATAGAAGCCATTCCTGGGTTCCTTCATTTTGAAGCCCACACGCAAACTTGTCCCTTAAAGTATCTGCTAGTCCCGTTCCAAACTGGCAGTGTTTCGATAGCTTGTGCAGTTCCGTTAAATACTCAGCATTACTTTCATCTTTATGCTGGTTCCTTTTGTGAAACTTAAATCTTTCTGCTATCAGCAGCAGTGTGGGGTTTAAGTGGTCCTGTAGGATTGACACTATGTTTTCAAAATCCTTTTCTACTGGCTTCTCTGGGGTTACTAGGTTTCGCAGTAAGCCATACGTTTTTGCACCCATTGAATTCAACAATACCAGCGCTTTCTTGTCATCTGGCACTTCATTCGCCTTGCAGTATACTTCTATGCATTCGACATATGTCGTCCAATCTTCGACTTCATTGTCAAACACTGTGATACTGCCACTCTTCGGCATTTTTGGGTGTGGTTAGACTGGCTTAAAATGGCATCTCCCGTGCTTTCCTTTCTTCCCCGCTGCGGCTTAAAATGGCATCTCCCGCGCTACTGCCAATGCCGCTCTCGGCAGTCCTCGTGGCAAATGGTGATGCCCTGTGGGTTTCGTGCACTGCTCCTGCGCTGCTGCCAATGCCGCTCTCTGCGGTCCTCGTGGCAATGGCAGTGCCTCGCATTTTCCTGCGCGCCTCTCTCCCCCGTTGATGCTGCTCGGCCCTTGAACACCGGCTGCGCTCTGCCCTCTCTCGTCTCTCTCCCCGTTGATGCTGCTCGGTCCTGAACACCAGCTGCGCCCTGTGCGCTCTGCCCTCTCTCTCTCCCCCGTCGACACTGCTCAGCCTTTTTCTGTGCCGCTCGGTCGTCTCTAGCCGCCGCTGTCCGGGAAGGGTCTGCGCAGTACCTGTTGCCAGCCCGTTTCGCTGGACCACCATGACTGGAAAGCCAAGCCTGGCTCTCGACAGCCTCCCCTGTGATGCTCAAATCTCCGCTGGATGACTGGGCGGTTGCCCGTGGTCGACGCCCGTGCTTCTGGACTCGACCTCCTTCCACTGTTCTCCAGGAGTGAATCCCTGGGAGGTGATGCAGAGTTGCAGGTAGGTTCGAATCTGCATCGTCGCCAATGTTATATCCATGTATCTTAATGTTGAGTCCTTCAATAATCAGACACAGACTGCAGGGAATGAACAACAGGTGTTCACTGAATGAGGGTTCAAACTGCAACTGACTGTACAGATCACTGCTCAGGGTTTATATACAGGTGTGGTCACTGCCGGTACTACAGGATACAGGAGCTGTAAAAAGTAGTTCTCCCCCTTAAAGGTACATACATTACAAGAGGGAGTGGGGGAGAGAGAGTAGGGAGCGAGAGAGACTGAGTGGGAGAGAGAAAGCGGGGGTAGGGAGAGAGAGAGTGGGGGAGAGAGAGAGTGGGGAAGAGAGAGAATGAGAGAAAGTGGGGAGAGAAAGAGAGAGGGGAGAGAGAGTGGGAGAGAGAGAAAGAGTGGGAGAGAGAGAGTGGGGGAGAGATAGAGAGTGGGGGAGAGAGGGGGAGGAAAGAGATAAAGACTGGGGGCGGAGAGAGAGACTGAGGGGGAGGGATAGAGAGACTGTGCGGGAGGGAGAGAGAGACTGAGGGGGAGGGAGAGAGAGATTGAGGGGGGAGGGATGGAGAGAGACTGAGGGGGGAGAGAGGGAGAGAGCCTGGGAAGAGAGAGAGAGACTGGGAAGAGAGAGAGGGAGTGATTGGGAAGAGAGAGAGGGAGAGACTCAGGAGCAGAGAGAGAGAGACTGGGGAAGAGACAGAGAGAGAATGAGGAAGAGAGAGATAGAGTGAGACTGGGGAAGAGAGAGGCTGTGAAAGAGAGGCAGAGAGACTGGGGAAGAGAGAGAGAGAGACGGGGAAGAGAGAGTGAGAGAGTGGGGGAGAGATGGAGAGATGTTGGGGTGGGGGAGAGAGAGAGAGTGGGTGAGAGAGAGAGTGGGTGAGAAAGTGTGATGAAATAACTCTGTGTTCTGGCATTTGTATTGTCTGTTGTTGTTGTACTTGTTAATGTTTGGAATGTTCTACAGGTGTAACCACTAATGCTTCTCCCTAGCGCCGCCCCTCTGGATACTCCGGATTGGTGTGAGTCTTACTTATAAGAGCTGGGTCTTACTCATAAGGGCTGGGTCAGTGATGAATGATGATTGCCCTGTGTTAACTTGATGCCATGTTCTTACTTAATGAAAGCCTTTAGTTTTAAGCTTTAACCTCATGGATTCGGGCCGTTATTTGGCACATCAGAAAGAGAGAGTGGGTGAGAGAGAGAGAGTGGGTGAGAGAGAGAGAGTGGGTGAGAGAGAGAGAGTGGGGGTGAGAGAGAGTGTGGGGGTGAGAGAGTGTGGGATGAGAGAGAGACTGGGGGGAGAGAGAGCCTAACGGGGGAGAGAGAGAGAGACTGGGGAAAGAGACTGGGGGAGAGAGGGAGAGAAACTGGGGAAGAGAGCGAGGGAAAGACTGGGGAAGAGAGAGAGAGAGTCTGGAGAAGAGAGAGAGAGACAGGAGAGAGTTACTGGGGGGAGAGAGAGAGACTGGGGGAGAGAGACTGGAGAGAGAGAGAGAGGGAGAGACTGGGGGAGAGAGAGAGAGAGAGACTGGGGAAGAGAGTGGGGTGAGGGTGCGGGGAGAGAGAGAGATAATGGGGTGAGAGAGCCTGAGGGGGAGGGAAAGAGAGAGACTGAGAGGGGGAGAGAGAGACTGAGGGGGAAAGAGCGAGAGTAACTGAGGGGAAGAGAGAGACTGGGGAGAGAGAGGGAGGGAGACGGGGAGAGGGAGACTGGAGGAGAGAGAAAGACTGGGGAGATAGCGAGAGAGAGACGGGGAGAGGGAGACTGAGGGAGATGGAGAATCTGGGGGTGAGAGGGAGAGATAGACTGGGGTAGATAGAGAGGGAGAGACTGGGGAAGAGAGAGTGGGAAAGAGAGGGAAAGACTGGGAATGAGAGAGAGGAAGAGACTGCGGGGTGAGGGAGAGACAATGGGGGTGATAGAGAGAGATTGGGAGTGAGAGCAACAGGGCCCGGGGTGGGGGGGCACTATTGGGTGGAGAGGGAGGGAGAGGCACTGGGAGAGTAAGCGCTAGACTGGGGGAGAGAGAGAGCAGGGTGGGGGAAGAGAGTGGTGGAGAAAAAGAAGAGGGTGTTGAGGGGGAGAGCGAGGGGGGAGAGAAAGAGGGGGGAAGAGAGTATCAGAGGGGTGAGAGGGGGTGGGATTTGGAGGGGGGAGAGGAAACCATAGGAGTTAGAGAGAGAGAGGGGATCGATGGAGCAGGGAGAGAGGGGATCGGTAGAGGGAGAGAGGGGATCAGAATAGGGAGAGAGGGATCGGAGGAGGGAGAGGATCGGAGGAGTGAGAGAGAGAGAGAGGGAATGAGAGCGTGAGGGAGGAGGGTAGAGTGGTGATCTGAGACGGAGACAGACAGAAGTGGGAGATAGAAGAGGGGGGATGGGAGAGGTCAGGAACTCGGGGTGAAGGGATGAGCGATGGGTAAAGAGCACGGAGGGCACAGTGGGGATGGTGGATGAATGTGATCCAGGTCTAAAGGGGGGCAGAATGAGAGTGAGAACGTGATCCAGATGGTAAGACAGATCATGTTCTTCCAACCCCATCCCCTTTACACCCCCACCACGTCCTCCCTCTCCTCCCCCTAGAACTGGTTGATTTCTCAGAAAGCTGTCACTATTCACTTCATACGCAAGTTAACAATCCTGTTAACAATCCGTGGCCCGCACACAATGTCCCATCTATGGGGGGATGGTGGGGGAATGTCAGGAAGTTGTTGTGGGGGGAAAAGGTCGGGAACTCAGGGGGGCGAGGAACTTGGGCTGGGGGAGATCAGGATTCTGGGGGGAGTGTGGAGGAACTTGGGTAGGGGGAGAAGGTCAGGTACTTGGGTGGGGGGACTAGGGAGGGAGTCAGAAATTGGGCCAGGGGGAGGTCAGGAACTCGGTGGGGTCGGGCGGGAAGGTCAGGCACTTAGACAGCGGGAGAATGTCAGAAGCTTGGGGGGTGGGAGACGGTCTTAACCCACGAGGCTGAGCCCTGTCCTATGTGAGCTCTGTTTCGATGATTTCACTCAGAGTGGCTCGAATTACACTTTGCAAGGTAATGGATTGCGTAGGCGGGAGGATCTAATTACACATTCCAGAGAAACTGCTGGGTGTGTCTTGCCCTCCAAGGGGACCAATCAGCAATCAGCTCTTGTCATCCAAGGGGACCAATCAGAACTTTGGTATTATGAATAGACACGTCCTTTATTTTCATGTGAAATTATTTCATTCTTTTTTCTTTTTTTATCATTAGCGGTTGAAATTCCATTTTAATGAAAAGCAAATGATGCCTGTTTTATCCATAATTAGCAACCCACAAAATCACAAAAACACACAACTTTGAAAAGTGGGATTTTTGAGAGTGCAATTTTGTTCGTGGATTGTTATTTATGGGAAAACAGGCATTGTCCCACTTTTCATTAAAGGAGAAACTTCTTCCCAATCTTTAGGTTATCTAAATTACTATTTTTGCTAGTTTGAGGTGGTTTCTGAAAAGTTAAACATTTAAGAATCTTCTTAGTAGCAATTCATTTGCAAGCCCTTTTATACAGGGAAACTAAATAACTCAATGAAAGACTTACAGTGTAACTGTCTATTGCTTTATATCACTGCAAGTGGCTCTTTTGCTGCAATTGATGATTTATTCTCTGACCCTTTTTCAATGAACTCCAAGGCTTGCCAGAACTCTCCCATTCTGTTTTCTCATCATATCATTGTTGTCTTCTACTCATCCTCTATGCACTGTTCTTTAGATAATTTCACTCCACATTTATCAACTTTCTTTAGATTGCACACCCTTAGAGCTCACAACCTCTGGACCTTTCACAGCGCAGTGGCTAAATCACTACTTCTTAATCTACTCCAAGCCCTTAAATGAGGCAACAAAAATCTTAAGGCCAATGCTGCTTCTCCCCCTTTGCCTGGGCACTGTGTAAGGGTCACTCCTGATATTACCTGAATCCGCCTATATTTCTGAGTTCAAGTCAGTAGCCTGGACCAGACATTCCCTTGGCGAAGGCCTGCTCCACTCACCCATACAGATTAGGAGTGCCCTGGAAATTAATACATATCCCTCGCCAATTCCTCCGGGCTCTTGCCCAGCTCACCACTTTTGAAATGGAAGACCAAAATTGATCCCATTGGTAAGAACTCCTCTGGTTGCTATGTTTAGGAAAACTATAGACCCAATTTTAACTCGGGGCGTAAGTAAGGCTTGCAGAGGCCGACGCTTGTGGCAAACTGTCCAGCCCCGCAGCCTGAGGCCTGGGAGATTTTAACTCTCAGGCCTGATTTAAATGATGGAACTCAGAATCCTGCCCAAACCTGGCAGGAATCCCTACCTGACAGTGGCAGAATTTTAGTTGGTCTCTGGGGGCCTGAGGGAACGGTAGCTCGTGTAAGGTAAGTTGTCAAAGGGCAGTCCTGAGGCAATCGCGGTCGGGGGGGAGGAAGCAAACCCGGCGTAGAAGGATACGTTAAAAAAATTAATAATTACTTTTGTTGGCCTCTTCTGGCTCCACTCCAGCTTGATGCAAGCTTTCACTGGGCATCACTGCCGCGATCGACAGTTAAGATTAAGTTGGAGTCCAAATGACGTCATCGGACCCTTATATTTAAACATTAATGAGGCCCTTGCCTGCCTGCAGTGGGCTGCTCCAACACTGCTGAAAACCCAGCAGGTAAAATGGCGGATGGCACAAATGCATTGGCAACGCAGTGGGCAGCGTCTGACCATCATTTTAATCCCAAATCCACTCCAATCCCACGGGAAGGGCAGGGTAAAAATCAGGACTTACAAATGTGTTCTTTTGGAATGTATTTATAATTCACTGCATGCAGCAATCAGAGCAATTCGTCCCCTGAGTCTATTCAATTTACCGTGCATCTGTACTTTGTAAATGAAAAGCTAAATGAATATTAATCTCATACAATGTATAGGCCTAGAAATTCAGTATAGCCACTTTTGGGGCGGTAAAGTCGGGCGGCAGCTAAAATTTGCGCCCGGCGCAAAGTCGCGCCACCTTCGCCGATATTCAGTCGCATTGCCCCAAGAGGTTGCTGCTGCGCTAAAACAGGCGATGCATGACTATCTTTAGGCGCTAAGCCGGCGGTGCTGAGCGATACCCCCAAGGCCGGGCGCCGCGCCGGTGCGGCGAGTTGTTGATTGACGGCAGACACTCTGGCGCCGGTCAGCTCTTAAAGGGGGAGGGTGGATTTGTTTGCATGCCACGCCCTGCACACTGCAGCCCTCAACCTAGGCCTGACCACTTCAGCTTTACCTGCACAACGCCCAGGGCTATGGAGAAGGCCAGGGAGAGAGCGCAGCGCTTCAGCGACGGTGACCTGAGGGTGCTGGTTGGCGGAGTGGAGCGCAGGCGCCATGTTCTTTCCCAGAAGGTGGCAAGAGGCCGCTGCCCAGTGCCTACCGGAAAGCCTGGAGGGAGGTCTCAAACAGGGTGTCTTCCAACAGCGTGGTTGCCAGGACTCCTGTGCAATGCCGGAAGAAGTTCAACGACCTCACTCGGGTTGTCAGGGTGAGTACCTTTTCCAGTGTCCTCCTCATCCCTGCAGGTGCACCTCACTTTATGGGCAAAGGGACCTGAAAGCCCGAATGGCCAGCCCTCATCCAGCAGCTATGGGACTGTCATGAAAATCACTTGCACATTCAGCACTTTACACACTGTACAAGCTATTTGACAATGGGAGGCATTGCAGAAAAGATCAGGGCTTCACACTGTCAGGGCCAGTCCACCATGGGAGGCATTGCAGACAAGATCAGGGCTTCACACTGTCAGGGCCAGTCCACCATGGGAGGCATTGCAGACAAGATCAGGGCTTCACACTGTCAGGGCCAGTCCACCATGGGAGGCATTGCAGACAGGGTCAGGGCTTCACACTGTACTTAGAGGCCGTCCTTTTTCTTGCAGGCCAAGGTGGCGCACAACCGGTTGAAACGCACTGAGACCGGGGGAGGCCGTCCTGACGTCAAAGAGCTCTCCGACCTCGACCAGCATGTGGAGCGCATTATGGCAGGCCGGCTGATTGGCCCCGTCGCCAGTGGAGATGCCGACCCTGTTCTGGGCACCAATGGTAAGGGCATCACCTTTTTGACCTCTCTCGTTCCACTTGCGCCTCAGATCAGCATCCTTTGCCACTGTCCGACCAATGCAGTGAATGGCAGCACTCATGCCTCCCTCGCTGCCGCCCTGTCCTCACTCTAAAGCTACTCTTGTGCCTTCCTGCTTTCAGATGGTGAATCGCCAGGTGAGGAGGCGGGCCCTCAAGCTGCCACTGTCAGCGCTTCCGAATTAGAGGAGGAGGAAGAGGAAGCCGGCCCATCAGTGCCACCCTCAGCCGCGCCAGCCCATGGCGATGAAGGGGACACGTCTTCCCTGGAGGGGAGCCGGGGGGAAGGGTCGGAGGAGAGTGAAGCTCCGGGGCCCAGCGGGCTGCAGCAACGCGGGAGGGGTGGGGAAGCTCGGCGGACTTCTCCCCAGAGGGTGAGTGCGGCCTCCAGTCCTGCGACGGTGAGCGCAGAGGAGGTGCGGCTCCTGGAGGAAATGGCCGTCCAGGCTGAGCGCAGGCACAATGAGCTCATGGCTGCAGTGGCAAGGATGCCTGACTCCATTGAGTTTTTGTCAAGGAGTGTGCAGCAATTTGGAGCAGCACAGGCCAGGAGTCTACAGGACTTCGCGGCAGCACAGGCAGCTTCGAGCCAAGTGCTCAGTCGTGCCGTCCATTCACTGGCTGTTGTCATGCGGACACAGACCAGGGCCACATGGGCACTAACTGCTGCCACCCTCGCTGGATCAGCCAGGCATCGCCAGGGCACTCGCCGCGCAGCAGCAGCCCAGCAGTCTGTTCTTCAGCTGTTTGCTGCGCATGCTGCAGTGCAGGCCCGTGCGAGTGCCAATGTATCAGGCGACCAGCAAGCACCTGCGATCTGCCAGGTTGGCACCATTCCTGCAGCCGACACTGCCATTCCGCCATTGCAGCTGCCACGAGCCGTTGGACAGACTGCTGCCGCCCAAGCAGAGTTGGAGCAGTCAGCAGCCGGCCCCTCCAGGGCCAGAGCTGGTGCAGGCCGACCCCCAAGGGCATATGCCGTCTCACCATCTGACCCTCAGCAGCCTTCCCCCAGCCTTGCTGCAGCCACTGGGCTCCCATTGAGGAGGAGCTGCAGGGCAGGCAGGGGCCAGGCAAGGATGCGAAAGGCATCGCCCTCACAGGGCAAAAAGTAGAAGGTCTGCACAAATGCCTGGTGCTTTTTCTAAGGCCGAGACTGGTGTAGTTGTGTTTTTGTAAGTCCGAGACTGGTGTCTTTCTTTGTTGTTGTAAGGCCGAGACTGGTGTCTTTCTTTGTTTTTGTAAGGCCGAGACTGGTGTCTTTCTTTGTTTTTGTAAGGCCGAGACTGGTGTCTTTCTTTGTTTTTGTAAGGCCGAGGCTGGTGTCTTTCTTTGTTTTTGTAAGGCCGAGACTGGTGTCTTTCTTTGTTTTTGTAAGGCAGAGACTGGTGTCTTTCTTTGTTTTTGTAAGGCCGAGACTGGTGTCTTTTTTAGTTTTTGTAAGGCTGAGACTGGTGTCTTTCTTTCTTTTTGTAAGGCCGAGACTGTTAGTTTTGTGTTTTTGGAGGGGGCTTCTCCACATGAGGTTGTAATGTGGGAAGGGCAGAGGTTTGCAATAAATTAATGTTCTTAAATTGCACTGTGCATGGTTTTTTTGTCAAGTCCTGGTTGTCCTGCTCGGCTGAGGACTTGTGGAGCAGCTACATTCATCTGCTGACATTGGCACAAGCCATTCCCTGAGAGGGGGCCTAGAACCGACGTTCAATAAGCCGGCGACGGGCGGCCCTTGCACTTTCTGCCTCCCTCCTGTGCTGGTCCTCCTCCTCCTCCTCCTCCTCAGGTGGTCCTCCAATCTCTGGTGGCAGTGGCTGAGTCCTGCGGATAGCCAGGTTGTGCAGCATGCAGCAAACGACCACGAAATGGGAGACTCGCTCCGGCGAATATTGTAGGGCTCCACCGGAATGATCCAGGCAGCGGAACCGTTGCTTCAGGATGCCGATTGTTTGCTCGATGATGTTCCTGGTCGCTTGATGGCTATCGTTGTATCCCTCTTCAGCAGGGGTGCTGGGCGCACGGAGCGGGGTCATCAGCCAGGTACACAAAGGATAGCCTTTGTCCCCGATAAGCCATCCTCGTGGGTGAGGCTGGGCCTGGAACATGTCTGCCACAGAAGTCTGGCGCAGGATGAAGGCATCGTGGCTGCTGCCTGGAAAGCGGGCATTGACAGCTAGGATGAGCTGCCTGTGGTCACACACCAGCTGGACGTTGAGCGAATGGTAGCCCTTCCGGTTGCGGTAATCCTCAGAATTCTCCAGAGGTGCCCGCAAAGCCACATGCATGCAGTCAATGGCGCCCTGCACCATGGGGAAGCCCGCGAATGCTGCAAAGCCCATTGCACGCTGTTGCTGCTTGGCAAGGGCCATGGAGAAGGAGATAAACTGACGTCTCCTTTTGAAAAGGGCATTGGTCACCTGGCGGATGCAGCAATGTACGGCGAACTGGGAGATGTTGGAAATGTCCCCAGTAGCGGATTGGAAGGAGCCGGTGGCATAGAAGTTGAGAGCCACCGTCACCTTCACTGCCAGCGACAGAGACGTCCTGCTCCTCAGCTGTGGCTGCAGATCACCGCCAAGCAGGTGGCAGATCTCTGTGACCACCTCCCTTCAGAATCGCAGCCTCTGAACACACTGCTCGTCAGACATGTTGAGATAGGAGAACTGCTGGCGGTATACCCAGGGTGGGTAAGGCCTCCTTTCCCGATGCCTGTTGCCCCCTTTCCATCTAGCCAGGGCTGCCACTCTCTCACGGCGTCTGTGAGCCCTTTGGATGCAATGGAGAAAGCCAGCGTTTGCACCCATTGCAGCCCCCATAATATGTTAGCAAACAATGATATGTCAATGAAGGCAAAGACAAGTGGAAAGCTGTGGCCTGAAGCCACAAGTACCTGTCCGAGTGTTGAGCCAAAGCAGAAAGCTCTCTACCTTGGTCTCTCTGCAAAGATCCGTCTCTCAAGAAGGAGTGCTACGAAATGGCAGCCTTTTATAATGCAGGAGGAGTGCCCTTTAATTTGCGCCCCCCGCGCCCCGCATCGACTGAGCACCGTTCCACTCTACCAGTTGCTAGGGGCGCCAGGCGCACAATGGGGCGTCGCGACTGAATTTCCGGTTGGGGGCGCACAAAGGGCGTTGCATGAGGAAATTACGTCAGGATCTGCGCGCGCAGCTGAGCGCGCGCAAAGACTTTGCGCCGCCGCTAAATCGTGAGTGAAGTTGGGGAGAGGCGCAGATCGCGCTGCGCCCAGCCGCTAGCCGCCTAGCGCCCGACATCTACTCCTCCTAAGGCGCTACCGGCTGGCGCAACCAACTGAATTTCTAGGCCATAGTTTCTAGACGTATTTAAATTGTGTTTTGTATCTGCATTTAAACAATTGAACATTTTAATGAATGATGAATTTCAAATGCACTGCCAGTAACACCAAAGACTAGAAATTACTTTTGGTGACAATATGAACAAAGAATTATTGCTTTCATGTGATATTCCCCTCTCCACCATTTAAATGGAAGAGCTTACCCACTTAAAATAAACTGGCTAATGCCTGCATTGAAATAGCAGACACTGTTATCACCAGCAGTAATTTCTAGCTTTACAATATTAAGACAAAGGAGCCAAACTTTCTCTTTTCACAAAAATAAAGTGAAAGAGTTGCTTTTCTTCTTTAATGGTGACCGCTCTAATGGAAGATGGGAACCTACAATATTTAGCTGTGTGAGTCTGACAAAAAGTTTCAATTAATGGGAACAGTCATCAGCCAATCATATAACATCTGCAGTAATAAGAACAGTCCTGTGGACCTATAGTGTAGCACAGCAGCAGCTTGGTTTAATGACTGACTTAACTCTAGCTTTATCAGTCTCAGTACTTCAAATTCTTTAATGTTATTATCAGCAATGTTTAATCAAAAACATAAAAAGGAAACAAATAGAACAAAACATGCATGTGTTCAGCTTAATCATAATCCTTTGTTACTCTTACAAATCTAAAAGAAAGGACATTAGTAGAGATTCCTTCTTTAACATTAAATTACTTAGTTTGAGTTCTTCACGTACCTCAGCGTGTCTTGTAACTGTCTCCTCTGATTGTGACAGAGTTGCAACTGAAGAAAAGGCTAGAAAGCCTAGTTCGAGTGCAACGGTAAGATAAAAGTGCGTTGTCTTCATTTTGGAGTTTGCTGTTTGGTAAACAGCCTCAGATAAAAAACAGTGTCCGATGCCTATCTTTATATAGAGCTGAAGTATTAATCAACCCAATGACTCAGACCAGAAATTCATGCACCAGAGCAATTATTGCTGAGACATTGGAAGAGTATTTTCTTACATGGTGATTGCATAGTTGCATAACATAATTTCAGTAAATAGTTTTTTTTAAGCAGAAATCACGGAAGCAGAGAAGTCTAAAAATGTGAGAAAGTAAGTGATATTTTATATCACAAAGCATTAGAGAAACAATAGGCTAATTTAGGGAATAGTTGTGTACGGATAGATATTTTACCTGGAATGTTCTACAAACCCACACAGTGATGGCATTTTCCAGCACTGTACTCTTACACTTGATTCACACATATTTTCAAGTAAATTGGATGAGGATTGCCAGAGTTCACACTTTCTGACATCAAGAGGTACATACCTAAAAATAGACCACCAGGGACAACAACAAGAACATGCATTTATCTAGTGCCTTTAACACAGTAAAGCATCCCAAGGTGTTTCATAGGAGCATTACCAAACAAAATTTGACACCGAGCCACATAAGGAAATACTAGGACACATGATCAAAAGCTTGGTCAAAGAGGTAGGTTTTAAGGAGCATCTTAAAGGAGGATGGAGAGGTAGAAAGGCGGAGAGGTTTAGGGAAGAAATTCCAGTGATTAGGGCTGAGGCAGCTGAGCTGCAGTCCATGTGGCGAGATAATCCCACAGTGATGTTAGGGATGGAGTTCCAGGATCTTTTTTGACCCAGCAATGATGAAAGAACAACGATATAATTATATATTTCTTAGTCAGTTTGGAGTGTGACTTGGAGGGGAACTGGTGGAGTTCCCCTGTGCCTGCTGCCCTTGTCCTTTCTTTGTCGCAGAGGTTGTGGTTTTGGGAGATGCTGTTGAAGAGGCCATGGCGAGTTGCTGCTGTGCATCTTGTAGATGGAAAACACTGCAGCCACAGTGCGCCGATGGTGGAGGGAGTGAATTTTTAAGGTGGTGGGTGGGCTGCCAATCAAGTGGGCTGCTTTGTCCTGGATCATATCAGGCTTCTTAAGTTTTGTTGGAGCTGCACTCATCCAGGCAAGTGGAGAGTATTCCATCACACTCCTGACTTGTGGAAAGGCTTTGGGGAGTCAGGAGGTGAGTCAAATATCAGAAATACATGCTCATGACTCTTCACGCTTTTTCCAGATAGAAAATCCTGTGACTAGTAATCCAGGGGTTGGAAGTTCAAATCCACCATAGTAAGTTTATTAATCTGTAATTTGTAGGCTAGCACCAGAAAAGTTTCTCAATTGCCATAAAATGCCTATTGGTTCCTAGATCACCCCTCCCTGATCTGGCCTACATCTCACTCCAGTCCCACAATATGTTGTTGAATCTTAATTCTCACCTGACCGCATTGGACGGGTAATTGCTATTGCCTTGCCAATGTTACCTGCATTCCAAGAATAAATAAAAACAGAAAGACAGAATTACATGAAAAATTGAATTAAAAAGTAAAACCTTAAAATTAAAGAAGGATGAAAGAGATAAATTCAACATTCTTGGAGGTGGCAACTTCAGAATTGACAAAAATGCAATGGAGGTGAGCTGTTAAATAAAAGCAAAAGAGCTGAGTTGTTAAACTGTCTCGAAGATGTCACCTGCAAGAATAGTGAAACGTCCTTTTTCAAAATTAATTTTCTTGCTTTTGACTTTTAACCTTAATGGCTGCTGAGGAACCTTTAAGAATTATCATCGAGTATAAAAAGGAGAAAGTGTAGATTCAATTTTGTCAGCTTTTTATGGAACACGTGAACATAAAATGATGCTCTAGACAAAAGTTTGCCTTTACGCAAAGATAACTGAACATTTTTTTCACTTGTATTGGCACAAGTTTGCAGTGGACTAAGTGCTGACCTTAAACAGGTACCTTGAGGATGGTTTCTAAAAAATTATTCTTTTAAGAAATTATGAATACCCTTTGCTTCTATTTACTTTTTGTATAAAAAGTGGGTTGAAGTCATAGTGTAGGATATTAGTAAATGAGTGCATTAATATATTTTAGCAAGATCTTCAGTCTCATATTTTAACAACACAAAGGTATTTATTTTAAATGGGTAACGCCTTCACTAAAATAGTTTACAGAGGAAATTCATACAGTATTACAGTATTGCAGATGAATACTTTGGACAACATGTGGCAACTTTCCTGAAGTAGTAATGAGTTGAACAGTGCGAGGGAGTTTAATTGCAATAATTGTCATAATTTCAATTGGTATCTTTATTCATGTCCCTTGTCACGTTAGGTTTAAGAAAAATATTTTTAAAACATCAATTAAAAGCAAAAAAGAAATTGATGTCAAAGCTGATTATAGTTTTTGTAATAAATAGCAGAAATGTTGGAAATAAACAGCAAATTAGTCAGTTTGTGAAGGAGGAAAGGCAGATTAACAATCATGGGGGAAATTTGAACAAAAGTCTTTTTGTTTTCTGAAGTCTGATTTTTAAAAAGATATTAATTATGGTCTGTATAACTTTAGTGTAGTAACTGGTCTTTACAGTTTTCAAAAGGCATTTCTTTAGGCTTTTACTTTTGAATTACATAGCAAAAGATATAACATGAGGAACAGAACAAGTAAAATGTAAGTAAATAAAGAAATATAAAATTGTAAGTATAAGAGGTTAGAAGCTCATTTCATTCTGTGAGCCTCTGAAGCTCTGTAAAGTGAGGAGACCTGACAATTTGCATATAAGTGCTTTACATTGCTTTCAGGAGACGTTTACTCTAATTATCGAGTCACCTGGCTTTACACAGCTTCAAGAACTGTGTAGAAAAATTGAACTCTGATAAAAATGCACTGTCCTATAAACAAAAGAAATGCAATATTACAACAAAAACAGCTTAAGTACCAGTTTATGACAATCAAATACCTGAGGCAAGATTAAACTAATAAACATTAAAGTAGTACAATCATATAAACTAAGACAAGGGGCACTATAGTGAGAGTATTGACAGCAACTAAGGAGACACAAGCTATAAGAACAGCAACAATACCATCTCTATAGTGCTCTTCGTGTACAAGAAACAGGGAGCATCTTAGAGGACTTTACAAAGAAACAAAAGAAAACTAGATATCTAGCAGAAGAGAATGAGAAATAGAATTGGTGGGTGGGGGAAGAGAACCCTGTTGACCAGAAAGGTGTTTAGAAGTTTTAAGAAAGCAGGCAGAGAGTTGATAAAGCTGAGGAAGTTAGGGAAGGGACTCCACAGGTGAGGGATATAGCTAAAAGAATGGCTACCAATGGTGGAACACAGAAAGTAGGGAACATGAAGTAATCTGTAGAAGCAGAGGGTACTGTCGAGGGAGGTGGGGTGAGGAAGGAAGTGTAGCTTTGTTAAGAAAAGGGGTGAGGAGACTTCTGGGTATTTGTCTGTGAGGGAAAGACAATGGAATTCTGCATAATTTCTAGTTTGTTAACTTAAATGTTGTGTCTAAGAACATATAGGGTGAGATTTTGCTGAAAATATAGCAGTGTCTGAATGACGCATGGATTTATTAATGCGCAAATCGGCCAGCAACTTGTGGCAAAAAAGAGATACCCCGTGAATTGCGAATCGCCACAAGTTGCTGAACAATTTGCACTGCCCCGCTGTTAGATTTGCGAAAATGACATTTTAACCTCCCTAATCCAAAATAAAATACTGCAGATTCTGGAAAGTGAATTGAAGTTGAGGCCAAGATCTGCTCAGCCATGATCTTATTGAATGGCGGAGCAGGCTTGAGGGGCCAAATGACCTACTTCTGCTCCTATAGCTTATGTTCTTACATTCACTTCCAGTTTTGACGGAGGCGGCAAAGTTAACTTCAGCCGGGCCTGCAGGAAAGCCGGCCTCCCGGGTCTCCTACCCGCCTCAGAGGCTCCACACCCCCCCCAAACTGCCTCCCTTGAGAAAATTCTGGCGATATGACTCTAGCAGATCTTAATGTCAATCTGGCAGTTCGAAAGCATAGCAACAGCCTTGGAAATGAAGGTGGACTAAATGAGATAAAGTTCAGTCCTTTCAGCATGTACATCTGAAATCTGACCCCATACTTACAGATGCTACCACTGAATTGTAACATTTAATTGACGAAGAAGCAGGAATCAAGGATAGAGGTTTGGGATTCATCAGAGATGACCATTCTGGATTCTCCACCAGCAAATAGTTTCTCTGGGCTGGATTTTGCCAGGCCCGAGGAGGCGGGAATGGAGGCGTGTTTGGTGTTAAAATTGCAAAAAGTGGCGTGCAGGCCCGACCCTGCCTCCATCCCACCTCCAAGCAATTTTCCCAAATGCGTGGTTTCTGATCCTGTCTCTGTCCTGCCTCCAAGAGGCAGGATAGGCCCTTAAGGCCCTTAATAACCACTAAATTGCCTCTATAATCCCATTTTGGGAGGCCTTTCTGATTTTAACACGTTTCCCACATGATTCACGTCTCATAAGAACATAAGAACATAAGAAATAGGAGCAGGAGTAGGCCAATCAGCCCCTCGAGCCTGCTCCGCCATTCAATAAGATCATGGCTGATCTGATCCTAACCGCCAATCTACTATCACTGAACCATCTCCTGAATCTAACAGAATTAGACACGAAATAGGAGCAGGATCAGGCTACATGGCCCCTGGGCCCGCTCCGCTACCCACAGGGCCATGACCGATCCGAACCTAGACTCATGTTCAAATTCCTGCCCGTTCCCCATAACCCTTTATTCCCTTTACTTCTAGGAAACTGTCTATTTCTGTTTTAAATTTATGTAATGATGTAGCTTCTACAGCTTTTTGGGGCAGCATATTCCATGGACCTACCACCCTCTGAGTGAAGTAGTTCCTCCTCATCTCAGTTTTGAAAGAGCAGCCCCTTATTCTAAGACTATGCCCCCTAGTTCTAGTTTCACCCATCATCGGGAACATCCTCCCCGCATCCACCCGATCCAACCCCTTCACAATCTTATATGTTTCAATAAGATCGCCTCTCATTCTTCTGAACTCCAATGAGTAGAGTCCCAATCTACTCAACCTCTCCTCATATGTCCATCCCCTCATCCCCGGGATTAACCGAGTGAACCTTCTTTGTACTGACTCGAGAGCAAGTATGTCTTTTCTTAAGTATGGACACCAAAACTGTATGCAGTATTCCAGGTGCGGTCTCACCAATACCTTGTACAACTGAAGCAATACCTCCCTATTTTTATATTCTATCCCCCTAGCAATGAAAGCCAACATTCCATTGGCCTTCTTAATCACTTGCTGCACCTGCATACTAACCTTTTGAGTTTCGTGCACCAGGACCCCCAGATCCCTTTGTACTTCAGTACTTTCCAGCTTCTTGCCATTAAGATAATAACTTGCTCTACGATTTTTCCTGCCAAAGTGCATAACCTCACACTTTCCAGTATTGTATTCCATCTGCCAAATCTCTGCCCACTCACTTAGCCTGTCTATGTCCCCTTGCAGGTTTTTTATGTCCTCCTCACTCACTACTTTCCCTCCCATCTTAGAATCATCTGCAAACTTTGATATGTTACACTCGGTCCCCTCCTCCAAATCGTTAATATAGATTGTAAAGAGTTGGGGACCCAACACTGACCCCTGTGGAACACCACTAGTTACTGATTGCCAGTCTGAGAATGAACCATTTATCCCAACTCTCTGCTTTCTGTTAGATAACCAATCCTCTATCCATGCCAGAATATTACCCCCAATCCCGTGATTTTTTATCTTAAGCAATAATCTTTTGTGTGGCACCTTGTCAGATGCCTTTTGGAAGTCTAAATACACTACGTCCACTGGTTCCCCTTTATCCACCCTCCTCTGAAACACGACGGTGAAACCTGTTGGGAGCACAATTGGTTTGCTGACTATCAGCTGAAGCTCCACCATTAAATATGAGATTTGAACAGTCATCATTTGCAGGTGGCAGGACTTTGTTTTCTCAGGTCTGGGGGAACTTTTAGAAGACATAACCACAGCTGTGGAAGTTTGGAGCCTGACACCTGTAGTGTATGTACCTTGAAGAAGGAACTATATTCTGCAGCCCCTGTATACTGCAGTACCAGTAGTGACCACCCCTGTACATAAGCCTGTGTAGTAACTTTGTATAGTAGTTCCAGTTTTGTCTCCATTCAGTAAACACCTGTTATAACCAACTTCTGCAGTCCGTGTCTCAATTACACACGGACATTACAACACCCATCTCCAGTGTGACCTCCTGGGAAACCCCTCTCGCCACCTTGACTGAGCACTTCCTCAACTGAGGCATCTACCAGAAACATGGGAACCATTTATTTCCTTTGCTCCTGGACATCAGATGAGGACGAAAACCAGCCATGGCAGCAGCAGAACCATGAACAACAGCACCACCAACAGCAGCGGCAACAACAGGAGCGCCAAGCTGCTGCTCACCCACCTGAAGCTGCACAGGCCAGAAGGCGCCAGCCCATGGAAGCCCGTCGGTGCAGGAGATACCCCCCAAACAGGGTCTACAGACAGAGGATCAGCTACCTCAACATGAGTGAGCAGCAGTGCCAAAGGCGGCTCCGACTTTCGCGAGAGGTAGTGGGTGACATCTGCACAATGGTACAGCAAGACCTGGAGCCCAGAGGAGCAGGTGGACACCCCTTAGCAGTGGCCATCAAAATCACCACCGCACTCAATTTTTAGCTTCAGGCTCATTCCAGGGATCAGCAGCCGGCATCAGTGGCATCTCCCAGGCGGCCACACACACTTGCATCATGCAGGTAACTGATGCCCTCTTTGCCATTGTGCACAATCACATCCATTTCACCAAGGATCGAGCAAGTGTCATGGCGCGTGTGGTTGGATTAGCTAATCTGGCAGGCTTTCCAAGGGTGCAAGGCATCGTTGACTGCACACATGTGGCCCTTATGGCACCCCATCGTAATCCAGGTATTTTTGTCAACCGCAAGGTCTTCTACTCCCTCAACGTGCAACTGGTGTGCGACCACAAGAAGGAAATTTTGCATGTTTGTGCCAAGTACCCTGGCAGTTGCCATGACTCCTTCATACTGCGCCAGTCTAGTGTGCCTCCGCTCTTCAGTCCGCCAGACCAACTTAATGGATGGCTACTTGGAGACAAGGGCTATCCCCTGAAGCCGTGGCTAATGACGCCGTTGAGGAGCCCCTCCAATGAAGCTGAGGAGAGCTACAACTACAGCCACATTTCCACCAGATCCATAATCGAGCAAACCATCAGCATGCTGAAGATGCGCTTCAGATGCCTGGATAGATCAGGTGAAGCCCTGAAGTACTCAGCAGCCAGGGTCTCCAGAACCGTCGTGCTTTGCTGTGTACTTCACAACATGGCACAGCGTCGTGGCTTGCAGATTCCTGAGGACCAAGTGGCTCCTCACATATCCTCCTCAGATGAGGAGGAGGAGGAGGAGAGCGAAAACGAATATCTTGCAGAGGCCCATCAACCAGCGGCAGCAGTACGCGAGAACATTGCTGCCCGGGATGCAAGGAACGCACTCATCTTGGTCAGATTTGATTAGCCTATCCAATCAAGCACTTTTGCCAAGCAGCTTCTTACCAGAGCATCAACAATGGCCAACAACCAAAGGATTCCTAGCACTCTGACCACCATACTGACAATTGCAAGTAATCCTAAGCCCTCAATTTGGAAGTCCCATTTGCGAAATGACACACGCCACAACTGCAACAGTTGCCATCAGAATTTTTACTTACAATAACCAACTGATGGCATTTTAAAAATAAACACATTTCACCCAATTGACTACCCTTGTGACTATTTGTGCAGTATCTTTCTCTTACATGTGCTCCTACGTGGTGGTTCCCCTGTGGCTTCAGCAGATGTGAAGGCCCCTTGCTCACTTTCTTGCTGCTCCTGCCTCGAAACCTTTGGCAGGCTCACAAGTGGGCATCAGCACATTGTGCAGACAGGGACAGCAGTGGCAACCTCTGGGGTTGCGAACCTGTGAGGGCTTGGCAACAGTCTGCTGCTCCTGCGGTTGTGCAGGGGTTGAGACACTGATCTCAGTTGGGTGGGGACTCTGGTGGGGCTCTGACCGAGGGCTCTGCAGTGGCATGGTCGTGTGAGCGCTTGGAGAGGAGCCCCTACTTCCTTGTAATCTGCCACCAACATCCCTCTCATGGATCAAGTCCACCTCAGCGCTTGCAAGTGGCTTGCAAGCACCGTGCTGCATATCAGGGGGGCCATGGGGACCCGTATATGCACTGGCAGTCCTACTCAGAAGGACTTCCATGAAGGTCTGGTTTTTCTGTTCAATAGCTGACCATCGCTCCTCCAGAGATGTCAGTCTATTCTGAACACTCACCATGTTTTCTACTCTCTGGCGACGTAGCTCCTCCATGGCCATAGCCATCCTCTCATCTACTGTAGCCATCCTTTCCATGGAGGTTGCCATCCTTTCCGTGGTATTGCGTTCATGCGCCAATGACTCCACAAAGGCTCTGCTCATGTTCGCAATGGACTCCTCCATTCGCTCCACACTCGCAGTGACCCTGGAGACAAAACCTGCCAGAGACTCCTGCACCTGTTCCTGGAGTTCCAGCACCGCTGTTCTTCTGGATGGACCCAGAGGCAGAGGGTCGATATGCAGCTGAGCTGAGCTGGGAGTGTCCTGCGCCCTCCGACTAGGACTCTCCACTGTTGTCCCTGTCTCCACAATCTGCTAATGCTCACTTGTGAGCTGTGATACACCAGGTGACAACACTACCCTATCTCGCAATGGTCCCACCGAGGTGTGAGTGTCTGCGCTGGTGCTGGGTTGGCTGAATTCTGCTGACGCTGTGCCCTCAGGGGTTGCAGCTTCCTCTGAGGAGTCTGGAGAATCAGGCTGTTCCTCCTGGATAGTGGGGACGGGTGCTCTTGACGGTCCTGTGTGGGAGTAAAGGAAAGAGTCAGAGCTGTGAGGCCAGGGTTACATGCACATTGCATATGGCAGATGATCATAAGTCTATCTGTTAGAGCTTCAGAATCATTATCAGCGACTCATGCAATATCAATGAGAGAGATGGAAAACTATTTTGTCACCAGCTTTCTCTGATGCACCCCCACTTGCGCATCGTCCTCGAGCCCCACTATCTCCAGGACCGCCTCCTCCCAAGGGGTGGGCTACTGAGGGTGGCCCTCCTCCTGTCCTCGCTCTTTCCCTCTTATTGTGAGCTCTCTTTTCCTGCAATGAGGGAGACAAGTGGAGTTTGTGTGAGAATGAAGGAGTAAGTGTAGAGAATCTATAGCATAGATGCTTATAAGGAGACAAAGATGGAGTGAGTTGGCAAGACCAAGGGCCCTCCCTGTGTTTTGTATGTTGTTTTCATAGCATCACAGTGATCGGGAGTGTGAGGGCTGCATAGTTGAATAGTTAGGTGAATGTGACCATAGAGAGAGAGGGAATGGGTAAGGGTGCAGGGATGTCAGTATCAAGTGGGATGTGGAGGAAGAGGTTGCTAAAGCTGAATGCTGGTGAGGAGAGGCAATGGGGATCAGATTGAGGGTGATGGCAAGGTCATACTCACTTTTTCAGTGCGCAGAACGTCATGAAACCTCTTCCTGCACTGAAGCCAGGTTCTGCGGATGAGGGACAACGAGTTCACCTCCTGGGCCACCTGGACCCACACAGCCTTCTTCTGCTGGGGAGGCGTCTTCCTCCCTGAAGAAGGAAAGAGCACCTCCTTACTAGCTCTTGCTCCCTCCAGCAAAGCTTGCATGGCAACGTCATCAAATCTGGGAGCAGACTTAGGTCTCCCGTTGCTCATCCTGCCTCCAGGTCCCTCTCACTGCAAAGGCCAAAAGGTTGGCAGTCTGCAGAAGAAGCAAGGCTTCTTGCAGACCTTACATGCAGCAGCAGTGATGATGTCATTGGAGGCGAGTTTCAGACTGAATAAATTAATTGGGCCATGGGTTCCCACACGCTGGAACTCAATTGGCCAATTATGTGAAAATCACATCAATCTCCCACATCGATTTGGAATTGTGTGGATAACATGAAAAGCAGATGACACAACCCCAGACCGCCCCAATGACAAAATCCAGCCCTCTGTATCTACTCTAGCGAATGAATCCTTTAACCATTTTAAACACCTCAATTATATCATCCCTAAATCTTGTAAACTCAAGGGAATACAAGCTAGGTTTATGCAGGCTTTCCTCATAATTTAACCCTTTAACGCCAAGTATCATTCTGGGTGGAACAGAAGCAAGACTGGAGGACCTCGGACAGTGAATGATGGGAATGATGGAACTGGTGGGAGAGAGGAGAGACTGCAGCTCTGGTCCACTTTTTTTTAAATTCGCTTATGGGGTCTGGGCGTCGCTGTCAAGGCCAGCATTTAGTGCCCATCCCTAATTGCTCTTGAGAAGGAGGTGGTGAGACACCTTCTTGAACCGCTGCAGTCCGTGTGGTGAACTCCCACAGTGCTGTTAGGTAGGGAGTTCCAGGAATTTGACCCAGCGACAATGAAGGAACGGCGATATACTTCTAAGTCAGAATGGTGTGTAACTTGGAGGGGAACTTGGAGGTGGTGGTGTTCCCATGCGCCTGCTGCCCTTGTCCTTCTATGTGGAAGAGGGCACGGGTTTTGGAGGTGCTGCCGAAGAAGCCTTGGCAGTGCATCTTATAGATGGTACACCCTGCAGCCATGGTACGCCGGTGGTGGAGGGAGTGAATGATTAAGATGGTAGATGGGGTGCTTTGGCCTGGATGGTGTCGAGCTTCTTGAGTGTTGTTAGAGCTGCACTCATCCAGGCAAGTGGAGAATATTCCATCACACTCCTTACTTGTGCCTTGTAGATGTTGGAAAGGCTTTGGGGAGTCAGGAGGTGAGACACTCGCCACAGAATACCTAGCCTCTGACTTGCTCTTGTTGCCACAGTATTTATGGGTGTAGACCTGTTGCAAATGGAATCTAATGAGGACACAAAAGCAAACTGCGAATAGCATTTTTTAATTGTTTTTCCTTTAACGGTGCTCTATTAAGTCACTTAAATTTATGAAACAAACATTAACATTTTCATTATAAGAATGAAGCATCATATTTCAGAATTGATATATATCCAACATCTCTAAATTATTGTGAAAATTGCTTAACTGCTACTCAATCCTGCTAGACCACACCCTGAGATTTGGTGTAGTGTGAAAATAGGATTAGGACACTTGAATGTAGTGTTGCATCATAACTTCTGCAATGTTACGATCTGACGAAGCTCTTAAGAAGTCCTCTTTATTCCTTGATCTTAGTTTTTTATGCTTCTTGTTCAAATTTATGCTATTATTATACTATAATATACATATTAGGAGAGTACTGGGGGGAGTGTGCACTGTGCATATTCCACAGTTCATCTTGAGGTCCAGTTAAGGAGGAGTCCACAGGCAAGTTTAAATTTATTTTGCAGGGTAAGCCTTTGGCCCCATGGTAACAAGGCTGAGCCTTCAAAATGGACTTGGCCTCCCATCAGGACTGCCGAGCTCAGGGAGAAATTGACCCCAGCATTAGTTACCTGAAGAAAAATGTTTTACTGCAGAAACCATTTGCAGCCTTCCCGCGGGTGGAGGGCTGCGATCCGGAAAAATCTGCGCCTGGACCGGAGGGCTTCCGGGTCGCACAGAATTCCGTTGCTGTGCCTCTTCAATCTGCCGGTGTGCAGGGCACGCGTATCCCAGGGGCGCAGGTAGTTCGCAGCGTCCCTGGGATCACGTGGGCCATGGGGAGCCAATCAGAGCAGGGAATCTCCATTCATAGATTTGACAGGAAGACCTGTCAAATCTATGAATAGAGATCAGCCCCAAAACATAAGTAAAACTTCAAATAATTTTTTTTTAAAAATCACATTTTTAAAATGATTATAAATTACATAAATTATCTATTTTAAACAAAAATTTAAATTTTTGAAAAAATAATTAAAGTTTTTAACAGCTAAAAATAATCTTACCTTTCTTTAAAGTATTTTAAAATGATAAATCAGTGGGAAAAAAATGTTCTTTTATTTTCTTCACCTCTTAGCCTGGTAAAAGCAAGCCTTGCGCCTGCTTTTCCAGGTGCAGCTGTTTCAGACTTACCTGGACTGAAGCAACTGCTGAAAAAAAACGGAAGTTCTCGCCGTACGTGCTGCCTAGGAGTTTGACCAGTGAAGCCCTTTCTTCAAAGAATGGAAGTTCTGGTTTCCAGTGCATGCGTAAAACCGACACTTCCGTTGGCCCTACGGGTGAGTACACAGCGTGTACACACCCATAGAGAACGGAATTTATGGGCCATTGTTTTATTATGATATAGCTACAGAAAATGCATCATGGTCAGTCAACCAATAAACAATCAGAAAGATAATGACAGAAAAGCCCCAGTAGTTTGTTTTATTGGTTCCTCAGATGTGGGCGACGCTGGTAAGGCCAGCATTTATTGCCCATCCCTAATTTCCTTTGAGAAGGTGGTGGTGAGCTGAATTCTTGAACTACTGCAGTCTGTGAGGTGAAGGTACTCTCATAATGCTGCTAGGGAGGGCCAGGATTTTGATCTAGTGACGACGAAGGAACGGCGATATCTTTACAAGTCAGGATGGTGTGTGAATTGGAGGGGAGCTTGGAGGTGATGGTGTACCCATGTGCCTGCTGCGTTGTCCTTCTAGGTGGTAGTGGTTGTGGATTTGGGAGGTGCTATCAAAGAAGACTTGGCAAGTTGCTGTAGTGCATCTTGTAGATGGTACACACTGCAGCCATGGTGTGCCGATGGTGCAGGGAGTGAATGTTTAATGTGGTGGATGGGGTGCCAATCAAGCAGGCTGCTTTGTCCTGGATGGTGTCGAGCTTCTTGAGTGTTGTTGGAGCAGCACTCATCCAGGAAAGTGGAGACTATTCCATCACATTTCTGACTTGTGCCTTGTAGATGGTGGAAAATCTTTGGGGAGTCAGGAGGTGAGACACTCGCCGCAGAATACCCAGCTTCTGACCTGCTCTTGTAGCCACAGTATTTATGTGGCTGGTCCAGTTAAATTTCTGGTCAATGGTGTCCCCCAGGATGTTGATTGTGGGGGATTCGGCGATGGTAATGCCGTTGAATGTCAAGAGGCGATGGTTAGACTCTCTCTTGTTGGAGATGGTCATTGTCTGGCACTTGCGTGGTGCAAATGTTACCTGCCACTTATCAGCCCAAGTCTGAAGTCGACACTGCCCTGAGGAACTCCGTCAGCGATGTTTTGAGGCAATGCTGATTGGCCTCCAACAACCACAACCATCTTCATTTGTGTTAGATATGACTCCAGCCAGTGGAGAGTTTTCCCCTTGATTCCCATTGAGTTCAATTTTACTAGGGCTCCTTGATGCCACACTCGGTTAAATGCTGCCTTGATGGTAAGGGCTGTCACTCTCCCCTCATCTCTGGAATTCAGCTCTTTTGTCCCTGTTTAGACCAAGGCTATAAAGGGCTCATGGGATTGAGGGTAATATACTAGCATGGATTGAGGATTGGTTAACGGACAGAAAACAGAGAGTTGGAATAAACGGATCACTTTCGGGTAGGCAGGCTGTAACTAGTGGGGTACCACAAGGATCAGTGCTTGTGCCTCAGCTATTCACAATCTACATCAATGATTTGGATGAGCGGATCAAATGTAATATATCCAGTTTGCTGATGATACAAAGCTGGGTGGGAATGTAAGTTCTGAGGAGAATGCAAGGAAGCTTCAAGGGAACATAGACAGGCTAAGTGAGTGGGCAAGAGAATGGCAAATGGAATATAATGTGGAGAAATGTAAAGTTATCCATCTTGGTAGGAAAAATAGAAAAGTAGAGTATTTTTTAAATGGTGAGAGATTGGGAAATGTTGGTGTTCAGAGGGACCTGGGTGTCCTCGTACAAGAATCACTGAAAGTTAACATGCAGGTACAGCAAGCAATTAGGAAAGCAAATGGTATGTTAGCCTTTATTATAAGAGGATGTGAGTATAGGGGTAAAGACATCTTGCTGCAATTCTATAGGGCCATGGTGAGACCACACCTGGAGTATTGTGTACAGTTTTGGTCTCCTTAGCTAAGGAAGGATATACTTGCCATGGAGGGAGTGCAACAAAGGTTTACCAGACTGGTTCCTGGGGTGGGGGAATTTTCCTATGAGGACAGATTGAGTAGACTAGGCCTATATTCTCTAGAGTTTAGAAGAATGAGAGGTGATCTAGAAGATGAGAGGGCTTGACAGAGTAGATGCAGGGAGGGTGTTTCTCCTGGCTGAGAAGTCTAGAACCAAGGGTCACAGTCTCAGAATAAGGGGTCGGCCATTTAGGACTGAGATGAGGAGAGATTTTTTCACTCAGAAGGTGATGAATCTTTGGAATTCTCTACCCCAGAGGGCTGTTGGAGGCTCAGTCATTGAGTATATTCAAAGCAGAGATCGATAGATTTTTGAATAGTAAGGGAATCAAGGGATATGAGAATAGTGCAGGAAAGTGGAGATGAGGTAGAATGTCAGCCATAATCTTATTGAATGGCGGAGCAGGCTCGAAGGGCCAAATGGCCTACTCCTGCAGCAATTTCTTATGTTCTTATAATGAGATCTGGAGCTGACTGGTCCTGGTGGAACCCAAACTGGGCATCAGTGAGCAGGTTATTGGTGAGTAAGTACCGCTTGATAGCAGTGTCGACGAGACCTTCCATCACTTTGCTGATGATTGAGTGTAGACTGATGGGGCGGTAATTGGCCGGATTGGATTTGTCCTGCTTTTTGTGGAGAGGACATACCTGGGCAGTTTTCCACATTGTTAATTCGATGCCAGTATTGTACCTGTAATGGAACAGCTTGGCTAGAAGCGCGGCTAGTTCTGGAGCACAACTATTCAGCATGACAGCGAGGATGTTGTCGGGGCCCACAGTCTTTGCTCTATCCAGTTTGCTCAGCTGATATCAGGTCAAATGGCTGAAGAGTGGCTTCTGTGATGGTGGAGTTCACAGGAGGAGGCCGAGATGCATCATCCACTCTGCACTTCTGGCTGAAGATAGTTGCAAACGCTTCAGCCTTGTTTTTTGCACTCGCGTGCTGGGCTCTGCCATCATTGAGGAAAATTATATTGTAAATTACAAGTAGCTTTAAATTTTCTGATACTGGCACAGGAACTGTTCAGTAGATTTTGTTGTTAGCCTTGAAAGAGAAATGGCAAACCATGTTAAATCTTCCAAAATTGGCCCTACAAGATCCTGCCCAGTTGGACCTCCTTCGAGGAGTTTACTGGAGGGTGCAGGGAGGTGTGGGTGGGGGTTGGGGGTTGATATATTTGACTGCTGCAGCTCATAAAGGGTTGCTTCTACCAGTTACAGGGTAAATCATTTTTTAATTATTTTTATCAGTGGAAATTTTCTGGCAGAATACCGGCCACCTAGAAAGCCTGCCATCGATGTCAAAAAATCCGAGTGATGCAGTGGGCCTGTCATTATAGCACCAGAAAAACAGGACGCACCATTAAAGAGGCAGAAGTGCTTGAAGATCAAACCTGCTCTTAAAACCGGGGTCTTAAGCAGGTAAATGCTTAGTGCTGAATGGAGTGAGAAGAAGCCAATACATGTTCCATATAGTCATTTAATGGTGGCAGTTGGGAAAGGAGAGGCCAGTGGTAGTCCTGGTGGGGGAGGAGAGGGAATTGTAGGTTTGTTGGGGAGGCGATAGTCACTACCCAAATTATCCCTCATTCTCTGCTGTGATTTCACCTCCCACCCCCACTCCTTTAAGTAACCACACCACAAAGTATACAAATCCCAGTCATCCTATTTGAATCTGTCGGCTCGTCGTTGGTTGAGACAATGTTTGAGTTGTGCTAGCTGCTTGCCGTGGACCAGCAACCTCCTTCAAGAGGAACCACACTGTCAGTGGCAGTAAAAGTAATCACAGCGCTAAACTTCTATTAGCCATATTAGCCAATCACAAAAATCAGAGTGAACATCTGGCAAGCATTCTGCTACTGTGTCTCCCAAATATTCCTCCACATTGACAAAATTCAAGCTACACATATCATACTGAATACTGGTGAGGGTGATGGTTCCTCTGGGGAGTACAGCCAGAGCCAGGTTCACGGCACCACGGGTGGCTCAGCTGTACAGAGGAGGGAGGAGAAAGATCTGGAAGGCAATAGTGGTAGAGCATTCGATAGTTAGGGGAACAGACAGCCGTTTCTGCGGCCGCAGACGTGATTATAGGAAGGTATATTGCCTCTCTGGTGCTAGGGTCAAAGATGTCACTGAGCGGCTACAGAACATTCTGAGGGGGGAGAGTGAACAGCCAGTGGGCATGGTCCATGTTGGTACAAACGACATAGGTAGAAAAAGGGATGAGGTCCTGCAGGCAGATTTTAGCAAACTAGGAAAGAGATTAAAAAGTAGGACCTCAATGGTAGTAATTTCCCTCGACCGTGTCAGTTCTATCTCCCGCACTTCTGCCCTCACCCCTGCCCCTCCCTCCCGGAACCACGATAGGGTTCCCCTTGTCCTCACCTTTCACCCCACCAGCCTCCACATTCAACGGATCATCCTCCGGCATTTCCGCTACCTCCAAAGTGATCCCACCAGCAAACGTATCTTCCCCTCCCCTCCCCTTTCAGCATTCCGTAGGGACCGCTCCCTCCGAGACACCCTACTCCACCCCTCTATCACCCCAAACAGCCCTTCCCCTTCGCCTGGCACCTTCCCGTGCAAGCGGAGGAGATGTAACACCTGCCCCTATACCTCCCCCCTTCCCACTGTCCAGGGCCCCAAACACCCCTTCCAGGTGAAACAGCGATTTACTTGTACTTCTCGCAATCTAGTATACTGTATTTGCTGCTCACGATGCGGTCTCCTCTACATTGGGGAGACCAAACGCAGATTGGGTGACCGCTTTGCGGAACACCTCCGTTCAGTCCATAAGGGTGACCCCGAGCTTCCGGTTGCCTGTCATTTTAATTCACCGCTCCATTCCCACTCGGACCTCACCGTTCTTGGCCTCTTGTATTGTTCCACGGAAGCTCAACGTAAACTCGAGGAACAGCACCTCATCTTCCGATTAGGCACTCTGCAGCCTTCCGGACTCAATATCGAGTTCAACAATTTCATAACCTCGGCCCCTGTTACACATTTTTACTTGTAATTTTTCCACTCCTTTCCACCCCCCCCCTTTCCTTTTGTTTCTCTCTCACACCTGGCAGCTATTTCTTGCCCTGCCAGTACACTTTACACCTAATCTCAGCCTATTAACATCTCGTCTAGCTCTTTTGTTTCTTTCACTTCTTTTCTCCGATCGCAGCCCTGCTTTCGATCTATTTTCTTCTCTTTCCAGTTTTGAAGAAGGGATCAACCCAAAACGTCAACTCAAATTTCTCTCCACGGATGTTGCCTGACCTGCTGAGTTTTTCCAGCATTTTCTGTTGTTATTTCGGATTTCCAACATCTGCAGTATTTTGCTATCGTACTAGTGTAATTTCTGGATAACACCCAGTGCCACGAGCTAATGAGTATAGAAATAGGAGGATAGAGCAGATGAATGCGTGGCTGGAGAAATGGTGCAGGAGCTTCAGATTTCTGGGATATTGGGAGCGGTTCTGGAGGAGGTGGGACCTGTTGCACCTCAACCAATGTCCTCCTGGGGGGATTTGCTAGGGCTGTTGGGGAGGGTTTAAAGTGATTTGGCAGGGGGATTGGCACCAGGATGTAGCATTAGAAAGGAGAAACAGAGTGCACAAAGGATGGAGAGAGACAGATAGCGCTAGAGTAAGAAATAGTAAGGTATTTGGTGGGGTCAGACGAAGAGAGAATACAAAAAGGTCAAAGAGAGGTTTATAGTGCATGTGTGTAATTGCACAAAGCGTGGTAAATAAGGTTGGTGAGCTGCAGCCGCAAATAGCCACATGGGGGTATGATATTGTGGGGATAACAGAGACCTGGCTCAAAGAAGGTCAGAATTGGGTTTTAAATATTTCTGGATATAAGATGTTCAGGAAAGATAGGGAAGGAAAGAAAGGAGGTGGGGCGGCAGTATTGGTTAAGGAGAACGTTACAGTGCTGGAGAGAGAGGATGTCCTGGAGGGGTCACGGACAGAATCTATTTGGTTATAGTTAAGAAATAATAGAGGTGCCATTACACTACTAGGTGTATTCTACTGGCCAGCAACTAGTGGGAAAGATATAGAGGAGCAAATTTGCAGAGAAATTACAGAGAGGTGCAGGAACTATTGAGTAGAAATAATGGGGGTCTTCAATTATCCGAATATAGACTGGGATAGTAATAGTGTAAAGGGCAGAGATGGGGAAGAATTTCTGAAGTGTGTTCAGGAGAACTTTCTTGATCAGTATGTTTCCGGCCCAATGTGGAAGGAGGCATTGCTGGATCTGGTTCTGGGGAATGAGGTGGGTCAATTGGAGCAACTGTCAGTAGGGGAACGTTTAGTGAACAGTGATCTCAGTATCATAAGGTTTAAATTAGCTATGGAGAAGGACAGGGAACAATCTAGAGTAAAAATACAATTGTAGGAGGGCAAATTTCAGTGGGTTGAGAATTGATCTGGCCTGGGTAAATTGGAATCAAAGATTGGCAGGCAAAACTGTAATCGAATAATGGGCTGCCTTTAAAAAGGAGATGGTTCAGGTACAGTCGAGGTACATTCCCACAAGGGGAAAGGTAGGGCAACTAAAACCAGAGCTCCCTGGATGATGAAAGAGATAGAGAGTATCATCAATGGGAACGGGACCAATATCCTCATGGGAGGGTTTGCTAGTGCTGTTGGGGAGGGTTTAAACTAGCTTAGCAGGGGGATGGGAACCTAAGAATAGAGTCAGTCGGGAGGGAAGAAAAACTGGAATTGGAAAACAAAAAAGTAGAAAGTAAATTGGAAGGACAGAGGAATCAAGGGCTAGATAGTAGTCAACAAGGCCTGTACTAAATGGTATATACTTCAAGGCAAGGCATATAGCAAACAAGGCAGATGAGCGGAGGGCACAGGTAGATAATTGGGACTATGATATTATAGCTATTACAGAGACGTGGCTGAAAGAGGGTGTAAGGTTCTGAATAGTGTAATAAAACCACTGCTACCATGTGGAGATCGAAATTGTGAATGAATTGTAAGATGATAACGGACAGATTTAAAATCTAAGAAATCAGCATGTGTTCTTTGTTTGTGAAGACACAAAATGGTGGTCAGCATGTGTTCTTTGGTTGAGAGGCCACCTGGACAAGAAGGGGAGAACATACATCTCACAGGAACAGGAATGTGTCATGTGGATGGAACTCCAATTCGGGAAGGTTTGTGTAATGATCAGTAACCTGTCATTCTGGAATGGTACACTAGGTGGTGCTGTATGTATATAAGAGTGGGCTACCCACAATGCACTAGGCTACCCACAAGGCAGCAGTCAAGATGGAGGCCTCTACAGATACTGTACCTAGTCCACATGTGCTCAATAAAGTGTCTAGCAAAAGCTAGCTGTTCTTAATAAAAATGACTAGTTATTAATGAACATAACATGGTACCAGGATTGGTAAGATCTGCTGAATATTGTGCAACGCGACATGGAGAATTAAAAGCCACCAGAGCGTTTGAAACTCACAGGAAATGTCGACTACAATTGGCAGACTTTTAAACAACAATTTGAACTCTACATTGCTGCCATCAGGTACGGTACGAAGCCAGATGCAAGGAAAATAGCATTGCCGCTCACGGTTGCAGGCCCACGGGCGATAGAGGTATTTAATACATTTGTATTTAATCCAGAGGAGAACAGAGAAAAATTAGACGATGTGCTAAAGAAGTTTGATACACATTGTTCTCCCAAAAAGAATGAAACCTATGAGAGGTACATCTTCCGTTCTCGGACACAGCAGCAAAATGAGACGTTTGATAGCTTTTTGACTGATCTGAAACTGAAAGCACAGACATGTAATTTCTCTGAGCTGAAAGCATCCATGATTCGTGACCAGATTGTGTTTGGTATTCATGATAAAAAAGTCAGGGAACATCTGTTGAGAGAAACCGAACTAACATTGGAAATTGCTGTGAAAATATGCGAAGCTAGCGAGCTAGCTCAAAAGCATGCCAAGACTTTCAGTGAAATCAATGATGATGCGATTGCAGTAAGTGCTGCTGTCAGTGCTGTGTCCTACAAGGGGAAGAAACATGGGCAGAACAGAAGTGAAAAGCAATCGGAGGAAGGAATTTTTAATTGTAAACGCTGTGGTTACAAACACCAGTTAAAACAATGTCCAGTGTTTGGAAAAATGTGCACAAAATGTCATGGAAAGAATCACTTTGCCAAACAATGCTTTTCAAAAGTAAAAACTAAGAAAGGGCAATGAGTTAATGTAATTGAGGACACTGATTTAAATGAGACATGTTTTGTAGGAATGGTGTCATGTGACAATATCAAAAAGGATGCAGAAAATGTGCAGCCCTCAGGAATTAACAATGCTGACCATAAAGTTAATGCAGTAAAAGGGGACAAATGGATGATCCCACTGCAGGTAAATGGAGCATTAGTTACATTGAAACTAGACACTGGGGCAAAAGCAAACTTAATCAGTATGAGTGACATTAACAATATGAAAGAAAAGCCCAAAATACAGAAAAAGTCAGTACTACTGAAGGACTATAATGGACAAAAAATAGATAGCTTAGGTGTATGCAGATTTAAAGTGACAGTCAAAGACAAAATGCATCATCTCATGTTTTCTGTTGTGGCTGAAGGACTTGATTCACTACTGGGTGACAAAGCTTGTGAGGACTTAGAACTGGTCAAGAGAGTCTACCGTATAAACTGTGCCATAAGCAGACCAGATGACTCGGTGGATTCTGTAGTGAATAATTTCCAGGATGTGTTCAAAGGATTTGGAGTTCTACCATTCACTTACAAGATCCAGCTAAAGGAGGATGCTCAGCCAGTGGTACATGCTCCATGAAAAGTTCCAGCACCCCTGCATGACCGGCTCAAGAATGAACTGGACAGAATGACCACACTAGGAGTCATCAGGAAAGTCGAAGAGCCAACAGACTGGGTTAACTCCATGGTATGTTTAAGAAAAAGAACAATGATCTAAGAATATGCATGGATCCAAAGGACTTAAATGCAAACATAAAACGTGAACACTACCAGATTCCCAAGCGAGAAGAAATCACCAGTGAAATGTCAGGTGCCAGATACTTTACAAAGCTCGATGCCTCACAAGGATTTTGGCAACTAAAACTGGATGAAGAGAGCACCAAATACTGTACCTTCAACACACCATTTGCCAGGTATTGTTTCCTCAGAATGCCTTTCGGGATAATATCTGCATCTGAAATCTTTCATAGAGCGATGGAACACATAATTGAAGGTCTGGAAGGAGTTCGGGTCTATGTCGATGACATCATCATCTGGGGCTCCACACTGAAAGAACACAATGAGAGACTGACTAAAGTGCTACAGAGCATACGCCGGAATGGACTGAAGCTCAACAAAGCCAAGTGTCAGTTTGGCGTCCAGGAAGTCACTTTCCTAGGAGATAATCTATCTGGTAAAGGAATAGAGCCAGATATGGAAAAAGTAAACGCCATACTCAAAATGCCCCGACCCACTGACAAAAAAGGAGTGCTACGCATCATGGGGATGATAAACTTCATTGGAAAGTTCATTCCTAACTTATCTGCCAAGACAACCTGCCTGCGAGACCTGCTACATAAAACAAATGAGTTCGCATGGACAGAAAGACATGAACAAGAGTGGATAAACCTCAAAACAGTGCTGACAACCACACCTGTACTCACCTTCTTTGACCCAACAAAAAGAATCAAAGTGTCAACGGATGCATCAAAAGATGGCTTAGGTGCGGTCTTGCTACAAGCAGAGGGTGAAGATTGGAAGCCTGTTGCCTATGCTTCCAGGTCTATGACTGATACTGAGTGTCGATACGCCCAGATTGAAGAGGAATGTCTAGTCTTGGTAGTTGGACTAGAAAAGTTTCATGGCTACATATATGGACTTCCCACCTTCACAGTTGAGACAGACCACAGCCCACTGGTTGCCATCGTAAAAAAGAACCTGAATGAGATGTCTCCAAGGATTCAATGACTCATGATGAAGCTGCAAAGATATGGCTTTGAACTGATCTACACACCAGGCAAATACATAGTGTTAGCAGATGCACTATCCCGAGCACCCACAATGAGTCATGTGAGCTCTACTGAAGAAGACGTGGATGTTCATGTGAGTATGGTCACTGCTGCGCTGCTCGTGTCAGACACAAAATCAAAGCAAATAGCAGAAGAAAGAGTAAATGATACAGTATTACAAACAGTAATAGAGAACATTCATCATGGTTGGCCAAAAGGTTCCTGTCCAAAATATTTTCACATAAGGTCAGAATTGAGTGTCGCAAGTGGACTATTGCTAAAACAGAACAGAATAGTCATTCCACAGGCTCTACGTCAAGACATGCTCAAAAGGATTCATGAGGGACACCTCGGAATTGAAAAATGCAAAAGGAGAGCAAGCGACATTGTTTATTGGCCTGGCATAAATAAGGACATTGAGAACATGATAGGCAAATGTGAGATATGTCAGAAACACCAAAACAAACAAGCAAAGGAACCAATGATAGCAGCTGACATACCAACAGCACCATGGCAAAAGGTTGGTATGGACCTTTTTCATTTAAATGGTAAAGACTATCTAATAGTGATTGACTACTATTCTAACTATCCTGAGATGGCGCTGCTCTCAAGCGCCACAGCAAGCAGTGTCATAATGCATGTGAAATCCATCTTCGCCAGACATGGAATTCCCAGGATTGCTGTTAGCGACAATGGTCCGTGCTTCAACTGTAAGGAGTGGCAACGGTTTGCAGCACATTATGACTTTCAACACATCACATCCAGTCCTTTGTATGCTCAGTCGAATGGTAAGGCAGAGAAAGGTGTTCAAGTTCTCAAGCAGCTACTGAAGAAAGCGACAGAAAGCAAGTCTGATCCTTATCTCGCCCTGCTGAGCTACCGAGCCTCACCTTTAGACTCTGGTTCTTCACCTGCTGAACTCCTAATGGGTCGCAAGTTGCATACCACGCTACCCTGCTGTGCAAAAGAAAAGCAGAGTAAGGAACTGAGACAGAGACTTCAACTGTTAAAGCTGAAATAGAAATCATACTATGACAAGTCATCCAAAACTCTGAAACCATTGACAAGGGATGATGTTGTCAGGATTGAGGATCCAGATGCATGGAACAGGAAAGCTACAGTTCTTGAGGAAGTAGGACCAAGGTCATACACTGTTAGAACTGAGGAAGGACAGATTCTCAGGAGGAACCGCCGTTCCTTCCTAAAAACACAAGAGACTATCGAAGAGCAAATCGATGACAATGCCGCAACTGAATCTTGTCACTCACCACCAGAACAATCTAACACAAATACACATACAGGCTCTCATGAAAACACATCAGACTTACCTGTGCTGAGAAGATCCACATGTGAAGTAAAAAAGCCTGATAGAATTAATCTTTGAGTACAAAGAAAAGTACATTGAAAATGTATTGACTGTTGAAGATGTTTATGTTGTTATTGATTGATATTGATTGATACTGATTTTGTTTAACCTCAAAGAAAGGGGGATGTAATGATCAGTAACCTGTAATTCTGGAATGGTACACTAGGTGGTGCTGTATGTATATAAGAGTGGGCTACCCACGATGCACTAGGCTACCCACAAGGCAGCAGTCAAGATGGAGCCCTCTACAGATACTGTACCTAGTCCACATGTGCTCAATAAAGTGTCTAGCAAAAGCTAGCTGTTCTTAATAAAAACGACTAATTATTAATGAACATAACAGTTTGGAGTGGACAGACCTATCCAAGGGAGGCAGAGAGTAATTTATGATTAACGAAGCCTTATAACCCAGTGGCGGGAGTTTTCAGAGATAAGAAGAAGAACAGAGAAGAAAAAAAGCAGGAGGAAGATTGAAGTGAGAAAGCTGGCCAGTTCATGTTTCAACTTACAATTTCCTTTGCCCGATCACCCAGAAATGAAGGAGTATGTATGAAAATTGGACATGGGCTTAGATAAAGTTAAAGGGGGTACTTTTATGTACATTTGAATCATTAAAGGGGCATTTTTATATACTTTGAATTGATAAGTTGCAGGCATATTTATTGCCGCGAGTTCTTTGAATTTATTGACAAAGGTACTTCTATGTACACTTGAATTTTGAACTATAGTCTGATTAAAAGACCAATTTTATTGATCACATCCTTGTCTGTCATTGTTAAGCTAATTCGTAATTCTCGAGGTCCGAACAGTAGTAAGAGAGAGTGCTACATAAATTGGCGAACCATGAAGGGACCTCGAGGGGAAAAAGCATTTTTATAACAATGCCGGACAAGAAAGTGAGATGTATGGAGGATTTGGTAGCAAAATATATTAGTTCAAAATTTGATACAGATAAACGATGGGTTAGAGATATTGTGAAGAATGATGGCCCTGTACAAAAAGCAAAAGAATGGACGGAAGGTCCATTTGGATAGGTGCTATGGTATAAAGTGCTATGGCTGTTAGCCTATCACAGACAATTAGTTCAAAATAAGAAAGAGATTGAGCAACTGAAACAAAAGGCGAGCAACAGGGAAGCGGTGGTGAACCGTTTGCTAAAAGATTTAGAGGAATTAAAAGAACAGAGACAAGCTGAGGAAGTGAAAGGGGAAAGTAACATAAAATATTTGCTGTGTCAGGTGACGGAGTATTGGCAAAGAGCTGATAGATGGGAGAAAGAAAGCCATAAGCAACATTGGCAGGCAGCCTTGGCTGAGGAAGAGTTAAGCAATGTAAAAATAGCATTTAAGGTGTTGCAGCAACAGAAAGCGGGAGAAGCTGGTCACACTAAATGCCGAAAGGAAATCGAGCGATTGAAAGCTCGTCTATCGGTAGAGAAGGGGATAATATGCTTAATAACCCCAGAGGAAAGGGATATCGAGGGGGAAGGAAAGTGGTCTAATGATGGGCCACAATATGGGGAATTGAGACCCCCGCCAGAAGTACCAGAACCTCCGGTCCCACCGCCAATGAATCCTATGAGGCAGCAGAAATTTGGTCCCCCTGCAGGAGTATGGAATAGAGGGGTGTTACAGAGTGATTATACCATACCGTATAACACCACACAATTGAAAGAAATGGTGGGTGATTTAGGGAAACTAAAAATGGGAGATGACCCTACAATTATGTTTCAGGAAGTAGCAGCTGTGGCCGCGATAAGTGAGTGTGATGAACCAGAACACATTAAGATGTTACTATTTATGCTGTCAATATCGGTCTTAAGTGGCTTACCAGCTGCCACAAAAAGGGGTGCAGGAACATTGCAGGAAGTTTGTAAAGTCTGTGGGTTGTACAGTTAATAACGACACAGACTTCAGGAGTAACAAACAAACAGGTCTTTACTATTCAGAGGTCAGGGCGAATCTGCCCCAGTTATCCTGCCACAACACTTATATACTGGTGTGGTCACTGTCGGTATTACAGTATACAGAAGCCAAACAAATAGTGCCACACCTAAAGTAGTTCTCTTAAAGGTGAACGGTTACATTCAATAGTTCCCTTAAAGGTAGACGGGCACATACACTACAATCCTCCCTTTTTAGCTTATTACTTACAGAGTCCCCGTTAAACATACATATCTTCAACTTCATATAAAACAATTTACAGATATAATCTCGGTGGGAACAGTTCATAGATTCAGTCTCTGATCTTGACTCGTTCCGAACAGCATCTCTTTGGTGTAGCCGGTTCACATGGCTAGCGTGACTCCTCCATAGCCTTTTCTTGACGTAACAGCTTGAACTTTCGTCCTGTTGAACCAGCAGTGCGGACTTTTACAACCAACTGGCTGTCTTGATAATTTCCGGTTTTTCAACTAATTTAGCTCCTTTCGTAGTGTCCCGCCTGAGATGGTAGAAGTGATAATATTTTAGACGGTTATTATCTTCTGCTTCTTCTTTTTCTTTTCTGCCTTTTTGAAACTCTCGGAGCTCCTTTCTCGGCTGCCAGCTGTAGCGCCACCAACTCTCTATGTTCCTTAGACCTTAAGTGCTTCATCCGGATTTCAGCACTTTGGGAGTTTTCATCACAAACTGAGCAGACCAGATCCTCGTAATATTCAGTGTCACTCAACAGGTCATGGTAATACTCGGGTTCGTCCTGAGTTAGGCCAGCGAGAGGGCCTTCTACTTCCTCCTTACCCATCTGGACGTTAGCTGACTGTGGTTCCTTCCCTAGACATCTTTCTTGAAAAGACTTCTTCATGCATTCAATTTCATCCCGCTCTTCCTGGGTTGTCTGCCATTCCTTCACTACTGACCTCATTTGTGAGTTCAATACCTTCCCTTCCATCGGGGATTGCGTTATCAGGCTATTTAATCCTTCTACTGAAGCAGCTGTTTCAACATTCTTCTGTTCACATTGACGTGATTCAACGAACTCTTCATAGAGTAAACTGTAATACAAAATCTGTGTTGCCACCTCAGTTATTTCCGTAACTTTTGGGAGCTCCGAATTCCTTCCCTTTGAAGATTGAAACTCGTGTTCCCATTGTGGAGTCTTGTCTCTCAGCATGTGAAGGAGTTGGCTGACCGTTAACTCTTCCACGGGGACTCTGTGGATCAGAGTCTTCTCCATTTCATCCACCTTTCCCTCCAATGCTTTCACCTTCCTTTCCTCTTGTACTTTGGTTTCAAGCGCTCGAAGAAGTTGCGCCTTGATGCTCCCTAGCTCATGTTCAGGGCCCATTCTTACAGTCTCTGTGTTTCTTACAGTTTCCTTTCCTTCCACTGAAAGGATTCCCAGTTGAATTTGTTCTTCAAGTCGTTGAACCTCGGTCATTGCCGCCTCATATTTGATTTGGGTTTCCTTTAATATTTTTATGAGTTCTTGGACATCTTGTCTTTCATGTTCTGCCATGTCTTTCACCTCTAAATTCTCATCTATGGATGGAACTTCTACCGATGAGTCTGTCTTGGCCTTGAGCTCATCAAGAATTTCCTGCAGCCTTTGGACTTCTTGCTCATGTTCAACCTTTAGTTGTTCATATGCTTCTACTGAAACTAGCTTTTCGGAGGTTGCCGAGTTAATCCCCTCCAGAATTGTAGCCTAGGCCTGTTCATACTGTTCTTTCAACTTCTCACACTCTGCTTGTAAGGAGTCGTAGAGAGGAACTGGAATAAAATCCTGGCTTCCTGAAGATTCCTCTTCATTTGCTTCTTTCGCAATTTCCTGTTGGAGTTCAGCCAAGGCTGCTATGCTATCTGCCTCTTGAAGTCTCACTGCCATCAAATCTTCTTTATTCTTGCAGTCTATCTCAGCCATTTTCCGTTTACTTTCATTTAACTGAGTGAGTAGACCCTTATTCTAGGCTGAGAGATATTGCACCTTCTCATGTAGACCATAGCACTCCTTCTCTGCTCGACATAGCTGGTTACTGCTGATTTGGTTCTGTGTTTCAAGTTCCAACATCCTTTGCTTAGCTTCTTTCAGTTTCGCCCCTATAAGCTCCTCTTGCAACATGGCCACATTATTCACATCAGGTAAAGAAACGTTTCTCTTTTCCATGTCCAAGATTTTTTTCTGCATCTCTTTAAGTGCACACTGCGATTCAGCTTCTCTTAACCTTGCCTGCACTAGCTCCGTCTCCAATTGCAGAACAAAATCCTCAGTGTAGCGTGGTTTGCCTTTATGCTGTATCTCTAGATCATGCAAATATTCTAACTCCTGAACATCATAAGGGAGATGTGCTCGGTAATTGGTCACGATGGCTCTATGGTCGCTCTCTGCTTGAGCCAGCAGGTTCTGTTGTCTTTCCAGACTCTCCCATTCGGTGTCATAGAACTTTTTCATTGTTTTCATCTCTTGTACGAGACGGTAACTTAATTGTTCTAATTGTTGTCGTACTTTGAAATAACGTTGAGTTCGAGCCCGGTGTTCCTCCGTAATGCATATGTCTGTAACTTGAACAGACTCAGAATTCTCTGTCTTTATGCACGCCATCGTTTTTCCAACCTTAGTCAGTGAGTTCATGTTAACCTTGTTTTTCATACGTGGGCTGGACTTATCGTCTTCCGGCTCAAAGTCTGAGCTGCTTGTCTGCACTGAGTCCTCACTCGTCATTGCTTGTCGGTAGTGCCATTCCATGTCTATTTTCTTGATCCACTCCCGTCCTAGAAGTGGTGGCCCTCCCTCAGGTAGTACGTACAAGTTCATTCTTGGGTGTACTTTACCCCTATCTCTCACCTTGACTCTTATTTTTCCCATGGGGTATACTTTATGCCCCGTGTATGTCTGCAATACGAACTTGGTATCTCTTAAGGGTATGTGTGGGAATAGCCGGTGGTAATCCCTTCGATTTATGACTGATACAGCTGATCCAGTGTCCAACTCCATTTTCACTTGGACTCCAGCTATTTTTAGCATGACCCAGATAGTTTGTAGGTCAGCTTCCTTACTCACATGGTGGATACTCAGACTACCCAGCTCCTGGCCGTTTGGATCTGAGTCTGGATTCTGTTCGTCTGAACTCTTCATAGCCCCCTTGTATACCTTGTTGTACTTTTCTTGTGATGGCTTCCTTTGGTTGTTGGTCTTCTTCCCTGACCGGCATACCTTAGCGATGTGACCCAGTTTGCCACATTTCCTACATTCTTGGTTCTTAAACCAGCATTGATTCTGGTCGTGTGTTGTCTTCCCACAACGATAGCATTTTGTTGTATTCGAGGTAATTTGGTCCACCCCGAGTGCCGCCGCCTTTAGTTACATTTCCGCCGTTCCTTTCGCTGCGGCTTCGTGTGATGCGGCTATAAGGACAGCCCTGTCAAGTGTAAGGTCGTTCTCTTCGAATAGGCGCTTTTGCGTCCCTTCCTTGGACAATCCGCCTACGAACTTGTCTCGCAGTGCCTCTGTCAGATTCCCTCCGAACTGGCAGTATTTCGCTAGCCTACGCAGTTTGACCAAGTATTCTGCGTTGCTTTCGTCTTTCCGTTGCGTTCTTGCATAGAATTTGAATCGTTCAGCCAACATCAACGGTGTGGGGTTCAAGTGGTCCTTCAGAACAGCCACAATCTCTTCGAAAGACTGATCCGCCGGTTTAGCTGGTGCTAGTAAATCCTTCAAGAGCCCGTATGTCTTTGCGCCCATCGAGTTTAACAATGTTATCGCCTTGTCGTCTTCCTCTATTTTGTTGGCTTCACAATAGATCTCGATGCGTTCCACGTACGTGGCCCAGTCTTCTATCTCAGAATTAAAATCGTTAATATTCCCTCACTTAGGCATCTTCCTTTCCTTGGAGCAGCACAGTATTTCTTTAAGTATTATTTATTATCTGTTTATTTCTAAAATGGTGGTTTGCCCGTGAAAATGGCGGTTTCCCGCTCTTCCCTTCTCTCTCTCTCTCTCTCTCTGCCCATTTCAATGGCAGTTAAGATGGCGGTTTTTCCCGCGAAAATGGCGGTTTCCCGCTCTTCCTTTCTCTCCCCGCCCACTTCAATGGCGGTTTCCCGCCTCTGTCGTCTTCTCCGCCTAATGGCGGCTTTCCGCGTTTCTTCCTGGTGGAAGGGGTACGCTTTCCCCACAGCGGACAGGTTCAGCCACTGGGCTGGCTCTCGCACAGCTCCCCTTACTCGGCTCTGTCTTTTCCTCCCGCCCGCATGGCTCTACCGGCGCTGGGTACACCCCGTTAACGGAGGACAGTTCAGCCGCTGGACTGGCTCTCGCGCAGTCTCTCTCTCCGTACCCGGCTCTGTCGCTCTCTCCCCCGCACGTTCGGTTCTACCGGCTCTGGGTACCCCGTTGGTGGAGAACAGTTCAGCCGCTGGACTGGCTCTCGCGCAGTCTCTCTCCCCTTGTTCGGCTCTGTCTCTCTCCCATTCCCGCACGTTCGGTTCTACCGGCTCTGGGTACCCCGTTGGTGGAGAACAGTTCAGCCGCTGGGCTGGCTCTCGCGCAGCCTCCTTTGCTCGGCTCTGCCTCTCCCACACGCTCGGTTTCAGCGCTCCGCGGCTTCGTCGCCGCCCGGATCTTTCCCGCCGATCGCGGTCCGGCTGTCACCCGACGCCGTTGGACCCGACTTCTGACCGGCTCAGCTCCCCCTCGACCGAGGTCGAGTGCTCTGCCCTTATCCTCCGGATACTTCTACACCTTCCCCTACTCACAGTCTCCGCGGCCGCCTTGTTTCCAGCTGATCGGCTCACTCCGTACCGTGGTAGAAGGGTAGTCAGTGCCTGTTGCAAACGGAAGCTTTTGTTGCTAAAGTCTTCCACCTTTCTCCTGCTGCAGCCTCGTGTTTTCTCCCAGCAGAACGACGAGGGCGGTTGCCTCTCTTCGACGCTCTTCTTGCTTTGGTAGTCTTGCCGCAGGGTACGATCGGACTCGTCGCCACTGTAAAGTCTGTGGGTTGTACAGTTAATAACGACACAGACTTCAGGAGTAACAAACAAACAGGTCTTTACTATTCAGAGGTCAGGGCGAATCTGCCCCAGTTATCCTGCCACAACACTTATATACTGGTGTGGTCACTGTCAGTATTACAGTATACAGAAGCCAAACAAATAGTGCCACACCTAAAGTAGTTCTCTTAAAGGTGAACGGTTACATTCAATTGTTCCCTTAAAGGTAGACGGGTACATACACTACAAAGTTAAAGATCAAATCACGATAGCACTAGGGTTTGGATCAGGTAATCCATTCGAACGGGTGGGCAAAACTAAGCCAAGACCCGGGGAGAGTCCTGAAAGTTATGCAGAAAGGTTGTGGCCAGTATATAACACGGCCTGTGGAAGAATACTTGTTAGAGCTAACCTTGCAGCAGGGCCCCTGAATCATTGGCTGCAAGCATTAATAGCCAATAGCCTGCCACATGTTAGAGTAGTGACAGAAGCATGGTATGACACACAAGGCAACCAGACTGAGGTACAGACCTTGAGGAAAATGACCTAGCTTTTGAAAGAGAATGAAAGGAAGAAGTGAGGGTGGACCTAATTAAGTCGATACAAAAGGATAAGGTGTGTGAGACAAGGGGATGGAAACAGAAAGGAGATTACCCCCCTAAGGAGGATAAATGATGCTTTAATTGTGGAGGAAAGGGACATTTTATTAGAGACTGCAGAAGACCGAGGAAAGATAGAAATGAAGAACCGATTACATGGCCCACTGTGCCTAAAGAGCAGAAAAAGGCAACTGTAACCGATCAGGCGGTGCTGGCCCTGAAACAACTAGGGGTCACGGGGAAGGTGGATGCTGCAAAAGGAAGGGATACACCACTAAGATCACAATGAAGGGTGTTAGATCCGTGATTCTGAGAGTATGATGTTTTTTTAATAACTACACGGATGCTGTAACTTAACAATCAACAGGTGTTTACTGGAGTAGGGTAGTCTCAAGACTGGGGGTACAGAGGCATGCTCAAGGCTTATATACAGGTGTGGTCACTGCCGGTACTACAGTATACAGGAGCTGTAAAAGTAGTTCTCTCTTAAAGGTACATACACTACAATTCCTCCCCTTTTAGATTAGCAGTACCCATAATATTCAAATAACAATTAACACTTTAACATGCACATTAAACAACAATAGTCCATTTAAAGATTCAGGCCTAGAAATTCGGTGGGGTTAGCGCCCAATTAGAGGCGTTAGAGGGTCTTGCGCCGGAATTATAGCTGGTAACGAAATTGCGTTGGGCCCTACCATCGGCGTTAGCCGGTGCGCCGGCACCGATGACGTCATCGGTGTGCGCAGCGTCCGGTTGCCGTGGTAACCCGGCCCCAAGCCCAAATTCAGTTGCGGCCGCCTCGCCTGTGGCAGCCGCAACCAACGATTGTTGAAAGGGATGTTACACACCTTTGCGCCGACGCATAAAGGTGGAGCGGCGGCCGGCCGCTTTCCCGGCGGCCGCCTGCCCGCACCTCCCTCCCCGGACTCCTCCACCACCCCCCCGCGGCACTGATGTGTGTGGCCCGCGAGCCCGGCTCTTCCCCGAGGTGCCGGGCTCATTTGTCGGGCGAATCGACCGGCCAGCGGTCGGCTGCAGGCAGCTGCTCCTTAATAGAAGGAGGAGGCCTGCAGTACCCCAGCCTGCCGCACCGCCTCGGGTGCCGCAGCGGGGGATTAGCGCCTCAAAACTGCACTGAACGCCCATAGTGAGGCGCAAAAAGCCTCCATTAGCGCCCGCCGCCGTCTGGGCCCGGGGCAACCAAATTTTCGTCGGGCGCAGCGGCATTAACGCCGGCGCAAAATTTCGGGCGCTAAAGCCCTGGCGGACCCACAACCGAATTTCTAGGCCTCAGTCTTTGGGGCGGCTTCCTGATCCTTTCGGGATAGCACCTTTCCTGAGGTTCTTGTTCTTGGTGCGGAGGCGATTCTGGCCCCTTTTCGTCAGCTAGTTAATCGGTTTCCACTGCTACTGGTTCTGAGGTAGATGCTACCGGTATGTCGGGTTCATCCCCAGGTACGCGAGACATGGGGTTGACTCGTTCCTGTGATGCTAAGATCTGATTGACGTGGCGTCTCACAATGTTCTCCCCGACATCCACTGTGTACATTAATGGCCCCTGCCTTGTGCATATAGTTCCGGGTTGCCATTTCTTTGTTCGGTAGTCACGGGCCAAGACTGGTTGTACTACATTGAAGCTCCTTGTCGGCTTCTCATTGATGTGCTGGAATTGTTTATCCTCCACATTTCTTCGCACATTTGGTCTGAGCAAATCCAGACGAGATCTCAACCTTCAGTTAAAGAACATCATGGCCAGGGTCTGGTTGGTAACTGCATGTGTTGCATTTCTGTAGGCTATTAGGAAATTGTCCACCTTATGCTGTAGTGGAATTTCATCGTCGCACATGGCCTTTATCGCCTTTTTAAAGGTTTGTACGAACGTCTCAGCCAATCCATTTGTGGCTGGATGATACGGGGTGGATGTGTAATGCCTTACCCCATTCCTTCTCATAAATTTCCGAAACTACAAACTGTGGTCCATTATCAGAGCAAATCTGCTCTGGCAAGCCGTTCCTGGCAAATATGGTCCGTAGGACTGCAATCGTTTTCTCTGTAGTGGTTGAGAATATTTTTATCACCTCAGGCCATTTCGAGTGAGCATCCACTGCTATTAAGAACATTGAGTCCATGAATGGGCCAGCAAAATCAATATGCACCTATTGCCATGGAGAGGAGGGCCACTCCCATGGGTGTAGAGGGGCATGTGGTGGTGCATTTTGGACCTTTTGGCATCCTGAGCAGCTCTTGGTTAGGTCCTCGATTTGTTGATCAATTCCCGGCCACCACACATAAGCCCGAGCAAGGCTTTTCATTTTCACCCCTCCCAGATGACCTTCATGAAGCTCATTTAACACTCTCTCCCTTAACTTGGGTGGAATCACCACTCTGGATCCACACATCACTGTCCCCTGGCATACTGACAGCTGTTCTCTTCTGGATGAGAATGCTGGCAATAGTGAGTCGCCATGTGTTGCTCATCCCCTCACCGTCAAATCATATACTCGAGACAGCGTCGGATCATTGCGGGTCTCCTTCTCTATGTCTGCGTTAGTTACTGGCAATCGTTCAATTATTGACGAATAAAATATCTCGATAGGGTCCACTGCTGGTGCTTCCTCCACAGTAGGCAGTGGCAGGCATGATAGCCCATCAGCGTTCCCATGCTGTTTCGTGCCTTTGTATTCTATTTCATATTGGTTCGCCCCTAGAAAAAGGGACCATCTTTGTAATCGTTGTGCAGTCATCACCGGAACGCCCTTCTTTGGATTAAAGATGGAGACAAGTGGTTGGTGGTCAGTCAGCAAGGTGAACTTCTGCCCATGCAGATAGTGGTTGAATTTTTTTACTCCCCATACTAGGCTGAGGGCCTCCCTGTCAATCTGGCCGTAGTTGCGCTCGGCTGAGGTTAGTGACCGAGACGCAAAGGCTACTGGCCTCTCCAACCCGTCTGGGAATTTGTGCGACAGCACCGCTCCAATACCATAGGGTGATGCATCACATGCCAAACGAATTGGTAGTGCTGGGTTGAAATGGGCCAACACCTCTTTTGATGTGATCAATTCTTTGCACTTCTGAAAAGCTCGTTTGCGTTCGTCATTCCACTTCCATGGTACCCCTGTTTGCAGTAGGTTGTTCAGTGGGTGCAATACTGTAGACAAATTTGGTAAGAACTTATGGTAGTAGTTCACCAGCCCGAGGAACGACCTCAGTTGTGACACATTTTCCGGTGCTGGAGCCTTGACTACTGCCTCAATCTTTTCAGGAGACTTATGTAACTCCTCTTCTCCGATAACGTGGCCACAATACGAGATCTGCCTCTGGAAAAACTTGCACTTGTGGTGATTAGCTCATAGCCCATATTCCTTTAATCTAGTGAGCACCTTCTCCAAGATGGCGAGGTGATCACTGTCATTTTCGCCCGTGACCAGGATGTCGTCCAAATAACACTGGGTCCCTGAAATCCCTTGCAGGACTTGATCCATCGCCCTTTGCCAAATAGCCGGAGCCGATGCTACCCCGAACACCAGCCGGTTGTATTGGTAGAGACCTTTATGAGTGTTGATCGTGAGGTATTGTTTCGAGGCTTCTTCTACCTCCATTTGCAAGTACACCTGGGCTAGATCAATTTTGGTGAAGCGTTTACCTCCAAATAGCGAGGCGAAAATATCCTCAATTCGTGGAAGCGGATATTGGACCGTGTGAAGGACTGGGTTCACTGTCACCTTAAAATCCCCACAGATGCGGACCTTCTTTGGTTGCCCAGGCGTATTACTCAACGACCTCTTCATTACAGGAATGATGGGTGTAGCCCACTCGCTCCAGTCTACTTTGGACAGTACTCCTGCACGTTCGAACCCTTCTAGCTCTGCTTCGACGGCTGGTTGGATCACATAAGGCACTGGTCTGGCCTTAAGACATTTTGGGCTTGCATTTTCTTCTATTTTAATCGTTGCTGTTATGCCTTTTAGTGTTCCGAGTCCCTCCTGGAACACTTCTTTTGCGTCAGTTAGCATTTTTGACAGTCGTCCAGGTGTGACGTCGTCATCCTTTTTGGCCTCAACCTTCAGTACCTGTATGGAATGCCAATCTAATTGTATTTTCCGGATCCATTCACATCCTAGTAGTGGTGGTCCTCCATCTGGCAATACATATATGTCCATTTTAGATATTTCCTGGCATTTGTATATCACTTTCGCCCTTATTTTTCCTTTGGGGTAGAATTTTTGCCCCGTGTACGTCTTCAAGACAATCTCTGTAGCTTTCAAGGGTTTATGTGAAAATAGCCGCTTGTAGTCCCTTTGGTTTATGACTGTTAGGGCTGATCCTGTGTCCAATTCCATTTTCACTTGGACTCCGTCTATCTTGAGTGTAACCCAGATAGTCTGGTGATCCTCCATTTTGGTTACCTTATGTAGTTTCAGACAACCCAGCTCCTCGCTTCCGGAGTCTGTATCACTTTTCTGTTCGTCTGAACCACTGTCCATCACCTTATGTACCTTTTTGTACTTCTCCTGTGGAGATTTCTTGCTGTTGGTTTTCTTCCCAGACCTGCAGACTCTTGCTATGAGTCCTGCTTTTCCACACTGTCTGCACGCTCGGTCCTTGAACCAACAATCCTTCTGGTCGTGTGTTGTTCTGCCACAGCGATAACACTTCCCTGTTCCATAGGACATTTCATTGGTGCCATATTCTTGCGGTCTCCATTGTATCTCTGCAGCGCCCCTTGCAGCTGCTTCATGTGATACTGCCATGCTGAAAGCCTTGTCCAGCGTAAGATCCTTTTCTGATAGAAGCCGTTTCTGGGTTCCTTCACTTTGAAGCCCACACACAAACTTGTCCCTTAACATATCTGCTAGTCCCACTCCAAACTGGCAGTGTTTCGATAGCTTGCGCAGTTCCGTTAAGTACTCAGCATTGCTTTCGTCTTTATGTTGGTTCCTTTTATGGAACTTAAATCTTTCTGCTATCAGCAGCGGTGTGGGGTTTAAGTGGTCCTGTAGGATTTGTACTATGCTCTCGAAATTCTTATTCATGGGCTTCTCTGGGGTTATTAGGTTTTGCAGTAACCCATAAGTTTTTGCACCCATGGAATTTAACAAAACCAGTGCTTTCCTAGCATCTGGCACTTCATTCGCCCTGCAGTACACCTCAATACGTTCCACATATGTCGCCCAATCTTCGACTTCATTGTCGAACATAGAGATACTGCCACTCTTCGGCATCTCTGGGTGTGATTTAACTGTAAAAAATGGCATCTCCCGCGCTCTCCCTTCTCCTCTGCTGGCACAAAATGGCGTCTCCCGCGCTTTCCTATCTTCCCGCGCTCGCCCTTCTTTTCCACTGCGGCTTCTAAAAAGGGCGTCTCCCACGCTCTTTCTTCTTCTCCGTGGCTCATTGGCATCTCCCGTGCTCTCCCTCCTTCTCCCCGTGGACACTGTTCAGCCCTTGAGCCCTGGCTGTGCTCTGCGCGTTTTTTTTTTCTGTGCGCCTTTCCCGTTTCTGCCGCTCGGTCCTGAACCTGGCTGCTGCTTTACCCTCTCTCGCTCCATTTTGTTTTTCCTCGACGCCGCTCGGTTTTCAACCCCCGGCTGCGCCCTGTGCGCTTCACCCTCTCTCTTACCCCGTCGATGCTGCTCGGCTTTTTCTCTGCCGTCGGTCGGCTCCAGCCGCCGCTGTCCAGGAAGGGTCTGTGCTGTACCTGTTGTCAGTCTGTTGCTGATCGTCATGGCTGGGGAACCAAGCCCGGCTCTCCACAGCCTCCCCTGCGATGTTAACTCTCTGCCGGACGACTGGGCGGTTGCTCGCAGTCGACGCCCGTGCTTCTGGCCTTGCCTTCCTTCCACCGCCCTCCTGGAGTGAATCCTCGAAGGGAAATGCAGAGTTGCAGGTAGATTCGAATCGACACTCGTCGCCACTGTTAGATCCGTGATTCTGAGATTATGATTTTTTTTAATAACTACACAGATGCTGTAACTTAACAATCAACAGGTGTTTACTGGAGTAGGATAGTCTCAAGACTGGGGGTACAGAGGCATGCTCAAGGCTTATATACAGGTGTGGTCACTGCTGGTACTACAGTATACAGGAGCTGTAAAAGTAGTTCTCTCTTAAAGGTACATACACTACAAAGGGGCCGCGCCCAGCCCGAGTACCTGTGTCCCCTCAGGTGAAGGGGCCGCGCCCAGCCCGAGTACCTGTGTCCCCTCAGTTGAAGGGGCCGCGCCCAGCCCGAGTACCTGTGTCCCCTCAGGTGCGACAATTGGGGACAACCATGTGTGAAAGTAGAAGTAGAACATACAAACGGGGTGTGCCTAGTGGATACCAGAGCCTCAAGCAGCGTGATTCACTCGGAATGTCCTGATAGTTCCCCATGGTCGTCAGGAACACCATGGCCTAGAAATTCAGTGGGCTGTGCCACCCGTTAGCGCCTTAAGAGGGCGCTAAGTGGGTCGGAAGCCACTGGCCACGCCTCCCGCTAAATTCAGCGGGACGCTAATGGCAGCGCTAGCCATTATCCCTGCGCCGCTACCGATGACGTCATTGGTGTGTGCAGCACCCCGCTGATGCCCCGATCATGATATTTAGATGCGCCCCCTGCTTTAACGCCGGACGCTATGTGCGACCGGTTCAGGGGGGCCTACCTGCGGTGGTAGAGGCGCTAATTAAAGGAGAGGTGCAGGGCGGCCATTTTTATTGCTGGCCACCTGCCAGCACCTCTCCGCGCTGCCGTCCCCGGCCTCCTGAGCCCCCCCTGCGGAGTGCCGACTGCGTTCCAAGAGCCCGGCACTTCTCCTCAGTGCCGGGCTCTTTTGTCGGCACTCGCCATCCTCGGGGTCCCAGCTGGGCCCCAGATCGCGCTGCACAAGGTCCCTCCCCTTTAAGAAGGTGAGGAAGGCCTGCAGTACCGCAGCGCGATGTGCCGCAACGTGTGGCGCTGCGGCACGTTGCGCTGCGATATTCAGTTGCAGCGCCCCAAGAGGGATGCGGGGCGCCTCCAGTTGCGCCACGCTCCAACTGAATTTCCGGCGGGCAGCTGGGACTGCTTCTGGGGCGCTACTTTTAGCGCCCTGGTGAAGCTGGTGCCCCAAACTGGGCTATAGTGAATTTCTAGGCCCATATGTGTTAGCCGGTTTCACGGGCAACCAAAAGGCAGGGGTGGTATCAAGCCCTTTAAAAGTTAAGGTAGGGGGACTAGAATCGAAGTGGGAATGTGTTCTTATGAATTGGGATAAGGAACGACATGGGGTGCTAGGCTCTGATTGGAGGCTGGCCCACAATGTGATAGTGGACCGGCATAATGATTGTTTGTGGGGCGTAGCAGAAGAGGATAAATCAGGAGAGGTGCGGGTAATCCCAAAGGGAAATAAAGGGGATGGTTGGAGCCGCATGAGGCAACCGCAAGTGAGGTATGACTGGGAGAATAGGTTTTGGAGGCAATTTAAGAAAAGGAAAAAGAAGGGAAAAATTAAAGTTTTACCGACACAAAGCTATTAGTTTCTGTCCAAAACAAGTAAACACAAGGGTCCTGATGAAGGGTTTTGACCTGAAACGTTGACTCTATTTCTCTCTCCACGGATGTTGCCTGGCCTGCTGAGTTTTTCCAGCATTTTCTGTTGTTATTAAACACAAGGTTTGCTGGGTGAAAGGATCAGAAAGTAATGCTGGAATCTGTCTTTGAAAGTAAGTGTCTGGTGTGTTTGTTTCAGCTCCGCCTACTTTTCTGTACTGAGAGCTTGTCTTGTCTTGAATGATGGACAAGCAGCTGTTTTAAGTTTGTTAATTGTTTTACAAAAGATAAGCTTCATCCTTGAAGTTAATGTGCCTGGAATAAAATGAATAGAACGTTTACAAAGCATGTGTGAATGTTTCTTTGTTAGTGTGGCTTCTTCCTTTGTTTTTCAAGTTTTAAAATATTGGTTTGAATTGAATTGGAATTATTGCGGTTAATTAACCTATTAAAACCAGACTTTTATTGTGGCCACGGTGAAATTCTGGTTGCTGTAAATTTGTGTGGAAGCTACTAGTTCCGGATATGTGGCAAAAACATATCAACAATTTTTGGAAATTTTTGACTAATTGCAAGTATGGGTGACCAGGAAAAAAAAAGAGGAAATGCTATTGTGTGGAGTTGCTTCACAGAATGCTTAGGATATCTCATTTTAAAGCTACAAGACTTTGCAAGCTGTGAGGTTGTGTGACCAAACCTGACAGTGATTGATGCCTGTGTTTGTCTTCTTTTGAAATGCAGCTGTGAACTCTGTTTTTAACTCCACAAGCAGATGTGGGTTTTGTAAACATTTTGGGCATTGTTAAATTTTTCAGTTTTAAATTTGAGTGGATTGATGAATTAACCCATTTGGCTCTTAGGAAAGCCACAATGGATTGTCTGTTTTTTACTTTTAAGCAGGGGGCCAGATGAGTGTTGATGGTGCAAGGTTACCAGCTCCAGGATGGGGAACTCCTGTACGCATTGAACGCTTTGATGCTTGTAGTGGATGGGATTGAACTATATCAGGAATCACAGCAGCTCAGAAGCAGCACCAATGAAACCATAACCTCACTGGATACAGGGTTTTCTGTTGTAAATGAGATGAATGTAACAATTAAAAATGAAACTATAACATAATATAATTGGACAGTGAGGATAACGGAGCAGAGGGTGCATGAGGGGCAAAGGATTTGTTTAAAATGCTCAAATTAAAAATCATTATGATAATATTCATGACCTGATCAGTCCAAAGAAGCCATTCAATTAAAGATGAAAGAGAAACCAGTGCCACCCGATGAGGGGAGTGAAAATTGCACAACCCCATTCCCTGCTCCGGTTAATGGATTGGTGTTGGTTCCTAGTGAGATGTCAATGTTACATGATGTTGTATTAGATGCAAGGGAGGTTATTGTCAATATGTCTGGTATCTAACAGTACTATGTGTATTAAACCTAAAAGGATAGTAAAAAGCAGGAACAGGACTATTCTGCCTTTAATGGATCAGAATCCAATGCATGTTAAAGCATTAACCGAGATAGACGATTTGAGGAAATACGTGTCCATTTTTGGATATGGGTTACCTTGGATAAATGAAAGTCTCACTGAGTTTGTGAAATGGATTGGAGAAGTGGGAAGGATATTCTCAGTATTAAAAGGGAGGAATGATGCTAATGCCAGAATAATAACCTCTTTAATGAACGAGGTGACTTCTTGGTGTGATTTGGGATTTAATTGTATAGACCTAGCTCCATGGGTAAGACTGTGCTCACAAGCTCTGTTTGGTTACAGCTAGTGTGTGTGATCGTGCTTATGTGGGAGTGGGGAATGCGGGCAAGACGTAACCAAAGAAAGAACAAGGGAAGACAGGTTGGGGATACGAGGGGACTGCTCTCGAATTAGCTTTAATAATGTGAAATGGGGTATAGATATCGTATTATCTATATATATAAAAAGGATATGTTTATCTGTCTGTCTCTCTGCCTCTCTCTCTTTCTGTCTCTCTGGCCGGCTATACAATCAAAAGTTATAGAGCGTACCTACGCATATGTTATATCAAAAGAAAGCTCATCATTAGGGGACTCTTGTAGGTGTATTTACTTTTGCTCCGACAAAAATTGTGCCGAGTGGTCGGACAAAAATTGTGCCGACGGTATCCAAAAAACGTTCAAAATTCCTCTCATTATCCGCTCATTTGCATCAAGTGGGGGCGGGTTCATTGTGGTGTGCGGGCGGGCAATCCTGCAGTTGAGTGACGTGATGATTGACCAATCCTACAGTTCAGTGACCTGACGGTTGACCAATCGGTGCGTGTGTGGGCGGGCCTTATCATTCTGAACTGAGGTGAGTCGCCGCCATCTTGATTCCAAACTTTTCATTTATTTTTCCCACTTTCTGCATGTTTCTTTTCAAATCTACATTTCCAGCAAAAAAACAGTTGCTTTTAAAACAGAAATTGTTTTTTAAAAAAGTTAATTAATTGGTAAATCTTTTCTCTAACATCTAGAATTTTCCTACCTTTCACCATTTTTCCAGGCCTGTAAGCCTGGGCCTGTGTTGCCCAGCCACACCCGAGCTAGGCACCACCCGTTGCGCTCAACAAGCGGCTCATGGTCGCCGCCATCTTTGTGAAGGCTGGAGGGGGCGGGCCTGAGCAGAGCATCGCCACCGCCGCCATCTTAGTAAAGGCGGGTGGGGCAGGAGTCAGCGCGCGCGGCTTGAGTCCGGCCCGGCCTCACGCGGTAGGTTGCGTGGCGGCATCTCTCTCTCTGCACTTGAAGCCGGCTCGGGTGGGGGGCAGGGCTCGGGGTTCGGCAGATTGGGGCGGGGGGGGCGGGGCTCGTGAGATCGGGCCTCGGGAGATCGGGGGGGGGCGAGCCTCGGGAGATGGGGGGGGCGGGGCTCGGGAGATCGGAGATCGGGCCTCGGGAGATCGGGGGGGGGGGCGAGCCTCGGGAGATGGGGGGGCCGGCCCTCGGGAGATCGGAGATCGTGCCTCGGGAGATTGGCACTCGGGAGATCGGGGGGCGGCGCTCGGGAGATCGGGGGGTGGGGCTTGGGAGATCGGGGGGCGGGGCTCGGGACATTGGGAGATCGGGGGGCGGGACATCGGGAGATCAGGGGCGGGACATCGGGAGATCGGGGGCGGGGCTCTGGAACTCCCCCCTCTCCCCCCTCTCCCCCATCAGCGGCAGAAGGGAGAGGGTCTGCTGGCTCCCCCCTCCCTTTCTCCCCCCCCTTCCCCTCCCCCCTCCCCCTCCTCTCCCTCCCCTCCCCCCCTCCCCCTCCTCACCCTCCCCTTCCTCCTCCCTCCCTTCCTCCCCCCTCCTCCTCCCCTCCCCTCCTCCCCCCCTCCTCCTCCCCCCCACCCCCCTCCACCCCCCCTCCCCCTCCTCCCCTTCCCCTTCCTCCCCCTCCCCCTCCTCCCCTTCTTCCCCCTTCCCCCCTCCCTCCTCCTCCCCTTCTTCCCCCCTCCCCTTTTCTTCCCCAGCCCCTTCCCCCCTCCCCCTCCTCCCCCCTCCTCCTCCCCCCCACCCTCCCCCTCCTCCCCTTCCCCCTCCTCCCGCTCCCCTCCTCCCCCTCCTCCCCTTCCCCCTCCTCCCCCTCCCCCCTCTCCCCTTCTTCCCCCCCTCCTCCCCCTCCCCTCCTCCCCTTCTTACCCCCCCTTCCCCCCTCCCTCCTCCTCCCCTTCTTCCCCACTCCTCCCCTTTTCTTCCCCCCTTTCCCCACCCCCTTCCCCCCTCCCCCCTCTCCCCTCCCCCTTTCCCCTCCCCTCCCCTCCCTTCCCCCCCTCCCCCTCCCCTCCCTTCCGCTCCTCCCCTCCCCCCTCCTCTCCCTTCCCCCTCCCCTCCCCCTCCCCTCCCTTCCCCCCTCCCCATCCCCCTCCCCTCCCTTCCCCCCTCCCCATCCACCTCCCCCCCTTCTCCCCCTTCCCCCCAGTCGTTCTCTCTCTTCCCCCCAGTCGCTCACTCTCTTCCCCCCAGTCGCGCTCTCTCTTCTCCCCAGTCGCTCTCTCTCTCTCTCTCTTCCAACAACAACATGCCCTCAAAAATCCCTCGGCACCACCGGGCACTTCAGCTAGTAGGGGATAAAAGGGGACTATGTCCGATTGGAATACATACTGCTCCAACTCTGGTGAAATTTCTGCACATGAATAAATATGAATGACATTTGAGGGAGGACTGTAAGATTCTGAATAGTGTAATAAAACCGCTGCTACCATGTGGAGATCGAAATTGCGAACGAATTGTAAGATGATAACGGACGGATTTAAAATCTAAGAAATCAGCATGTGTTCTTTGTTTGTGAAGACACAAAATGGTGGTCAGCTTGTGTTCTTTGGTTGAGAGGCCACCGGGACAAGAAGGGGAGAACATACATCTCACAGAAACAAGAATGTGACATGCAGATGGAACTCCAATTAGGGAAGGTTTGGAGTGGACAGACCTGTGATGAAATATTTCCATTCATCACTGCCTGTGACTGAGATCGGTTTCAGTGTCATTTCCCTTCCCCCAGACCTCATTGTATTGTGTACTGGAATGTGCTGTATTGTATACTGGAATGTGCTGTGTGTAGGGCTCCGCCCATACCTGGCCCCGTTTGTAAGCTAGCTTTCAGTCTAGCCCCAGTCTCCAGAAGGACGACATCGCTCTCGCTTACGTGTTTCGTTCTAAGTTAATAAAAGCCTTGTTTTGTTCTGCTACCTGCGAGTCTCGGAATTATTGAGGCACATCAATTTTATTAACTTATTTTCACCACTATGGATCAACTCCTGAAACCCGAACGTTTGGATTTGGATCAACATGCTCCAGACGCATCAGCACGCTTCGGACACTGGTTTGAGTGTATGGAATTCTTCCTGGACAATTCCGCAGCCGTCGAAGACGCTACGGATGCTGCAAGGATGAGACTCGGAATTCTGCGGAATTGGGTAAGCCACCGGGTTTACCCCCTCATCCAAGACGCCGAGACGTACCTGGCCGCCTGTGACATCTTAAAGGCGCATTACCAGCAGCCTACGAATGAGGTGTATGCTAGGCACCTGCTCGCCACCCGCGCACAGCGACCTGGGGAATCGGTGGTGGAGTTCCTAAGCACCCTGAAAATGCTTGGCAAAGACTGCAAGTGCCGAGATGTAAAAGCCGCAGTGTACACTGACGAGCTTGTTCGCGATGCCTTCATCACAGGCCTCAGCTCCACTTACATCCAGCAAAGACTGCTGGAAAAAACGGGGTTGGACCTGAAACAGGCTGCGGACACCGCGCGATCCCTGGATGTGGCCCAGAGAAACTCGGACGCCTACTCTTCAGCCCGCGCCGTCCAAGCCGCCACGTGTGCACCGAGGGCGCCGCCATCTTGGAAGGCATCTTCCCCGCCCGACAGCCCGACACCGGCTGGGCCCCGCTCTCCCCCCAGAAGCCCTACGACAGCCGCGACGCGTCAGGGACCCAACTGCTACTTCTGCGGGCAGCCAAAGCACACCAGAAACCTGTGCCCGGCGAAAGGCACCACCTGCTTTAAGTGCGGTAAGAAGGGGCACTTCGGGAAGGTGTGCAGAGGGAACCCCGCCGGAAAACCAACCGCCGGAAAACCCGCCACCGCCGCGTGTGCGCCGTGGGAGCGGCCATCTGGGACGCCATCTTGCCCGACCTCGTGGGGTCCGCCATCTTGTGAGCAGACAGCGTGGACGCCATCTTGTATTGATCAGGGCCCTACAGTGGCATCGGTCACAGTGGACCAGACCAGGCCGCACCCGCTATCCAGATCAATGGTGGACATCGAGGTAAACGGGTGCCGGGTTAAATGCTTAATTGACAGTGGAAGCACGGAGAGTTTTATCCACCCAGAACTGGCACAACAACTCTCCCTAAAGGTGGTCCCTACTCAGGGTACCATCTCTATGGCTGACAAAACCCAGACATCGACCATTCTGGGTTACTGCACGGTACAATTGTGCGTTAACGGAACTGTATATGATAATTTTAAAGTATTAATCATGAAGAACCTATGTGCGAGCGTGATCTTGGGCCTGGATTTCCAGTGCAACCACCAAAGCATCACGCTCAAGTACGGTGGGTCCCAGCCGCCCCTCACAGTGTGCAGTCTGGCTACCCTGAAGGTAAAGCCGCCTTCGCTATTCGCGAACCTTACCCCTAACTGCCGGCCAATAGCGACCAAAAGCAGGAGGTACAGCTGGGAGGACAGGCGGTTTATCGCGACCGAGGTAGACAGGCTCCTGAAAGAGCACATTATTGAACGCAGCAACAGCACGTGGCACGCCCAAGTGGTAGTGGTAAGGGGTAGCGAGAAGAAACGGATGGTGATCGACTATAGTCAAACGATCAACAGGTACACCCTACTAGACGCCTACCCACTACCCCGCATATCAGAAATGGTGAACCAAATCGCCCAATACCGGGTGTTCTCCACCATCGACCTCAAGTCAGCGTACCACCAGCTCCCTATCAGACCAGAGGACCGCCCGTACACCGCCTTCGAGGGGAACGGACGCCTCTACCAATTCCTCAGAGTCCCCTTTGGGGTGACGAATGGGGTCTCGGTCTTCCAGAGGGAGATGGACCGCATGGTCGATGACCACCACTTGCAGGCAACCTTCCCCTACCTCGACAACGTCACCATCTGCGGTCACAACCAGCAGGATCACGACTCGAACCTCGAGAGGTTCCTGAAAACCGCACAAAAACTCAACCTCACCTACAACGAGGACAAGTGCGTTTACAACACCACGCGCCTCTGCATACTAGGCAGCGTGGTGGAGAATGGGGAAATCGGACCAGACCCCGACCGATTGCGCCCCCTACGGGAGCTGCCCCTGCCCAACACTCCCAAAGCCCTGAAAAGGTGCCTGGGGTTATTTTCTTATTATTCCCAATGGGTCCCCAACTACTCCGACAAAGCCCGCCCCCTCTTGAAAGCATCCTCTTTCCCGCTCTCTGCTGAGGCCCACGCCGCCTTCAAAAGCATTAAGCAGGATATTGAGCGGGCCACGCTACAGGCAGTGGACGAAAACACTCCATTTCAAGTGGAAAGTGATGCGTCTGACTTCGCCTTGGCGGCCACCCTCAACCAGGCGGGGCGGCCCGTAGCTTTCTTCTCGAGGACCCTCCAAGGGCCAGAGATCAGACACTCCTCCGTGGAAAAGGAGGCCCAAGCCATCGTGGAGGCAGTGCGCCACTGGCGTCACTACCTAGCCGGCAAACGCTTCACCCTACTTACCGACCAGCGGTCGGTAGCGTTTATGTTCAATAATAAACAGAGGGGGAAGATTAAAAATGATAAGATTCTTAGGTGGCGGATCGAGCTCTCCACCTTCGAGTATGACATAATTTACCGGCCAGGGGCCCTTAACGAATCCCCTGACGCCCTCTCACGAGGGATGTGTGCCAGCGCCACCGGGGATCGGCTACAGACCCTCCACAACGACCTCTGCCACCCAGGGGTCACGCGGCTGTTCCACTTCATAAAGTCCCGTAACTTACCCTACTCGATTGAGGAAGTTCAGTCCCTGACCAGGAACTGCCGCACTTGCGCTGAGTGCAAGCCTCGGTTCTACCGCCCAGATAGAGCCCACTTAATCAAAGCTACACGGCCCTTTGAGCGGCTCAGCTTAGATTTCAAGGGCCCCCTCCCGTCCGTCGACCGCAATGTTTACTTCCTGAACATTGTGGACGAATACTCCCGGTTCCCCTTCGCCTTCCCCTGCCCAGACATGACCAGCGCCACGGTCATTAAATGCCTCAACAGCCTGTTCTGCCTGTTCGGTATGCCGAGCTACATCCATACGGATAGGGGGGCGTCCTTCATGAGTGAAGAGCTACGCCAGTACATGCTGTCCAGGGGGATCGCCACGAGCCGTACCACCAGCTACAACCCCCGGGGTAACGGCCAAGTGGAGCGAGAGAACAGGACAGTATGGAAAGCAGTCACTCTAGCTCTAAGGACCAAGGGCCTCCCTATCTCCCGCTGGCAGGAAGTCCTCTCGGATGTGCTCCATTCGATACGGTCGCTATTGTGTACGGCCACTAATACCACGCCTCATGAACGAATGTTTGTCTTTCCCCGGAAATCCACCTCAGGCATATCCATGCCATCATGGCTCTCCACCCCAGGTCCGGTACTCGTGCGAAGGCATGTGAGGGGCCACAAGATGGACCCTCTCATGGAGCCAGTACACCTACTCCACGCCAACCCCCAATACGCATATGTCCGGCACGCCGACGGAAGGGAGGACACCGTGTCCATAAAAGACGTCGCCCCAGCCGGCATCGACAACAGCCATGGCAATAGCGGCAACGACGATCACAGCAACTCTTACTCACCCACTACTCTTTCATCACCCCCGGAAGAACACCGACCAACGGCACCCCCACCAACTACCCCTTCAACAACCCTGGCGGCACCCCCAGCAGAGACACAGGAGGCTACCGGGGACACCCAGCCGACACCCGCGGCACCGCAACAGCCACGTCGGTCGCAGAGGACTATCAAACCCCCAAACAGACTAAATCTATAGAAGGGGTGAATGTGATGAAATATTTCCATTCATCACTGCCTGTGACTGAGATCGGTTTCAGTGTCATTTCCCTTCCCCCAGACCTCATTGTATTGTGTACTGGAATGTGCTGTATTGTATACTGGAATGTGCTGTGTGTAGGGCTCCGCCCATACCTGGCCCCGTTTGTAAGCTAGCTTTCAGTCTAGCCCCAGTCTCCAGAAGGACAACATCTCTCTCGCTTACGTGTTTCGTTCTAAGTTAATAAAAGCCTTGTTTTGTTCTGCTACCTTCGAGTCTCGGAATTATTGAGGCACATCAAGACCTATCCAAGGGAGGCAGAGAGTAATTTACGATCAACGAGGCCTTATAACCCAATGGCGGGAGCTTTCAGAGATAAGAAGGAGAACAGAGAAGAAAAAAAGCAGGAGGAAGATTGAAGTGAGAAAGCTGGCCAGTTCATGTTTCAACTTACAGTTTCCTTTGACCGATCACCCAGAAATGAAGGAGTATATATGAGAATTGGACATGGGCTTAGATAAAGTTAAAGGGGGTACTTTTATGTACATTTGAATCATTAAAGGGGCATTTTTATATACTTTGAATTGATAAGTTCCAGGCATATTTATTGCCGGGAGTTCTTTGAATTTATTGACAAAGGTGCTTCTATGTACACTTGAATTTTGAACTATAGTCTGATTAAAAGACCAATTTTATTGACCACATCCTTGTCTGTCATTGTTAAGCTAATTCGTAATTCTCGAGGTCCGAACAGTAGTAAGAGAAAGTGCTACAAGGAGCAGGTATGGCAGCTCAACATCCCTGGTTACAGGATTTTCAAACGGGATAGAGAGGGAGGGAAAAAGGGAGGGGGGGTCGCGGTATTGGTTAAAGAAACTACTACAGCTGTGAGGAGGGATGATATGTTGGAGGGATCATCAAACGAGGCCATATGGGTTGAATTGAAAAACAAAAAGGGGCAATCACACTGCTGGGAGTGTACTACAGACCCCCAAACAGTGAGAGAGAGATAGAAGAGCAAATATGTAAACACATTTCTGAGAAGTGCAAAAATTATAGGGCAGTAATAGTAGGGGATTTCAACTACCCCAATATTAACATAGAAATATAGAAACATAGAAGATAGGAGCAGGAGTAAGCCATTCGCCCCCTCGAGCCTGCTCCGCCATTCAATGCGATCATGGCTGATCATCCAAATTCAGTACCCTGTCCCTGTTTTCTCTATATATCCCTTGATCCCTTTAGCCTTAAGAAATATATCCAACTCCTTCTTGAATATCTTTAATGAATTGGCCTCTACTGCCTTCTGTGGTAGAGAATTCCACAGGTTCACCATTCTCTGGGTGAAGAAATTCCTCCTCATCTCTGTCCTAAATGGCTTACCCCTTATCCTTAGACTGTAACCCCTGGTTCTGGACTCTTCGACCATCGGGAACATCCTTCCTGCATCTAGTCTGTCTAGTCCTGTTAGAATTTTATAAGTTTCAATGAGATCCCCTCTCATTCTTCTAAACTCCAGCGAGTACAAGCCCAATCGACCCAATCTCTCCTCAAACGTCATTCCTGCCATCCCAGGTATCAGCCTGGTGAATCTTCGCTGCACTCCTTCCATGGCAAGAACATCCTTCCTCAGATAAGGTGACCAAAACTGCACACAATACTCAAGGTGTGGTCTCACCAAGGCCCTGTATCTGGGATAAAATTAGTGTGAAGTATATATAGGTGTGCGGAATTCCTAAAATGCTTTCAGGAGAACTTTTTTAGCCAGGATGTAGCAAGCCCAACAAGGGAGGGGACGGTTCTGGACTTAGTTTTAGGGAATGAAGAGAACAGATAGAAGGCGTATCAGTGGGGGAGCATTTTGGTGCTAGTGACCATAATTCAGTTAGATTTAAGGTAGTTGTGGAAAAGGACAAGGATAGACCAGGAATAAAAGCTCTAAATTGGGGAAAAGCAAATTTTGCTAAGCTCAGAGGGGATTTAGCCATAGTGGACTGGAAACAGCTACTTGAAGGTAAATCAGTGTAAGAGCAGTGGGAGGCATTCAAGGAGGAGATCTGGAGGGATTAGACCAAACATGTGCCCTTAAAGAAAAAAGGTGGGACTAACAAAAGTAGAGTCCCCTGGATGTCTAGGGACATACAGGGTAGGATAAAGAAAAAAAGGGAGGCGTATGACAGATACCGAGGGCTAAATACTCCAGAATCTTTAGAGGAGTACAGAAAGTGCAGGGGTGCAATTAAAAAGGATATTAGGAAAGCAAAGAGAGAGCATGAAAAATTCTTGGCAAGTAAAATCAAGGAAAACCCAATGATGTTTTATAAATATATTAAGAGTAAGAGGATAACTAAAGAAAGGGTAGGACCTATTAGAGATCATGAGGGTAATCTGTGTGTGGAGGCGGGAGGCGTCGATAGGGTTCTTAATGAATACTTTACATTTGTTTTCACAAAAGAGAGGGTCAAAGCAGACATTGCTATCAGGGAGGAGGAGTGTGAAATATTAGATGAAATAAAAATAGTGAGAAAGGAAGTATTAAGGGGTTTAGCAGCTTTAAAAGTGGATAAATCCCTAGGCCTGGATGCAATGTATCCCAGGCTGTTAAGTGAAGCAAAAGAGGAAATAGCAGAGGCCCTGACCATCACTTTTCAATCCTCTCTGGCTTCAGGTGTGGTGCCGGAAGAGTGAGGGACTGCTAATGTGGTACCCTTGTTTAAAAGGGGGAAAGGGATAGACCGAGTAATTACAGGCCAGTCAGCCTAACCTCGGTGGTGGGAAAATGATTGGAAAGAATTCTGAAGGACAGGATAAATCTTCATTTACAAAGACGTGGATTAATCAAGGATAGTCAGCACGGATTTGTTAAGGGAAGGTCGTGTCTGACAAAATTGATTGAATTTTTTGAGGAGGTAACAAGGAGGGTAGATGAGGGTAGTGTGTTTGATGTAGTGTATATGGACTTTAGCAAAGCTTTTGATAAGGTTCCACATGGCAGACTGGTCACGAAGTTAATAGCCCTTGGGATCCAGGGCAAAGTGTCAAGTTAGATTCAAAACTGGCTCGGAGGCAAGAAGCAGAGGGTAATGGTTGATGGGTGTTTTTGTGGCTGGAAGGCTGTTTCCAGTGGGGTTCCGCAAGTCTCAGTACTAGGTCCCTTGCTTTTTGTGGTATATCTCATTGACCTAGACTTGAATATAAGGGGTATGATTAATAAGTTTGCAGATTATACTAAAATTGGCTATGTGGTTGATACTGAAGAAGGAAGCTGTAAACTGCAGGAAGATATCAATAAATTGGTCAGGTCGGCAGAACAGTGGCAAATTGAACTCAATCCAGAGAAGTGTGAGGTAATGCAATTGAGGAGGGCTAACAAGGAAAGGGAATACACATTAAATGGTAGGACACTGAGTAGTGTAGAGGAACAAAGGGACCTTGGAGTGCATGTCCACAGCTCCCTGAAGGTAGCAGGTCAGGTAGATAAGGTGGTTAAGATGGCATATGGAATGCTTGACTTTATTAGCCGTGGCTTAGAATACAAGAGCAGGGGGGTTATGCTTCAACTGTATAAAACACTGGTTAGGCCTCAACTAGAGTACTATGTGCAGTTCTGGACACCACATTACAGGAAAGATGTGATTACACTAGAGAGGGTACAGAGGAGATTTACAAGGATGTTGCCGGGAGTAGAGAATCTTAGCTATGAGGAAAGACTGGATAGGCTGGGTTTGTTTTCCTTGGAACAGAGGAGGCGGAGGGAAGACTTTATTGAGGTGTATAAAATTATGAGGGGACTAGATAAAGTGGATAGAAAGGACCTATTTCCCTTAGCAGAGGGGGCAAAAACCAGGGGGCACAGATTTAAAGTAATTTTTGGAAGGTTTAGAGGGGATTTGAGGGGAAATTTCTTCTCCCAGAGGGTTGTGGGGATTTGGAACTCACTGCCTGAAAGGGTGCTGGAGGCAGAAACCCTAACCACATTTAAAAAGTACTTGGATGTTCACTTGGGATGCTGTAACCTGCAGGGCTATGGACCAAGAGCTGGGAAGTGGGATTAGGCTGGATAGCTCTTTGTTGGCCAGCGCGGACACGATGGGCCGAAAAGGCCTCCTTCCGTGCTGTAACTTTCTATGATTCTATGAAGCAGAAAATGGGCTTGTATGACAGATATCAGTTTGAGAATACAAGTGAGAATCAGGCTGAATATAGAACGTTCAGAGGGGAAGTGTAAAAGAAAATAAGTGGGGCAAAGAGAGTATGAGAATAGATTGGCAGCTAACATAAAAGGGAAGTAAAAAGTCTTCTATAGGCGAGGTGGGACCGATTCGGGACGAAAAAGGAGACCTACGCATGAAGGCAGAGGGTATGGCTGAGGTGCTAAATGAGTAATTTGCATCTGTCTTCACCAAGGAAGTAAATGCTGTCAAGGTCATAGTGAAAGAGGAGGTGGTGGAGTTACTGGAGGAGATAAAAATTGATAAAGATGAGGTACTAGAAAGACTGGCTGTATTTAAAGTAGATAAGTCACCAGGACCGGATGGGATGCATCCTAGGATGCTGATGGAGGTTAAGGAGGAAATCGCAGAGGTACTCGCTGTAATCTTCCAATCCTCCTTAGATATGGAAGTGGTGCCAGAGGACTAGAGAATTGCAAATATTACATCCTTGTTCAAAAAATGGTGTAAAGATAAACGCAGCAACTACAGGCCAGTCAGTTTAACCTCGGTAGTGGGGAAGCTTTTGGAAATGATAATCAGCGACAAAATTAACAGTCACTTGTACAAGTGTAGATTAATTAAGGAAAGCCAGCATGGATTTGTTAAATGCAAATCGTGTTTAACTAACTTGATCGAGTTTATTGGTGAGGTAACAGAGAGGGTTGATGAGGGCAATGCAGTTGATGTGGTGTATATGGACTTCCAAAAGGCGTTTGATAAAGTGCCACATAATAGGCTTACCAGCAAAGTTGAAGCCCATGGAATAAAAGGGATAGTGGCAGCATGGATAAAAAATTGGCTAAGTGACAGGAAACAGAGAGTAGTGGTGAATGGTTGTTTTTCGGACTGGAGGAAGGTACACAGTGGTGTTCCCCAGGAGTCGGTGCTAGTAATCAATGCATTTCTTGATATATATTAATGACTTGGACTTTTTTTTATTTTTTTTAAATTTGTTTATGGGATCTGGGCGTCATTGGCAGTGCCAGCATTTATTGCCCATCCCTAGTTGCCTTTGCGAAGGTGGTGGTGAGCCGCCTTCTGGAACCGCTGCAGTCCATGTGGTGAATGTACTCCCACAGTGCTGTTAGGTAGGGAGTTCCTGGATTTTGACCCAGCGACGATGAAGGATCGGTGATATTCTTCTAAGTCAGGATGGTGTGTGACTTGGAGGGGAACTTGGAGGTGGTGGTGTTCCCATGCGCCTGCTGCCCTTGTCCTTCTAGGTGGAAGAGGTCGCGGGTTTGGGAGGTGCTGCTGAAGAAGCCTTGGCATGTTGCTGCAGTGCATCTTGTAGATGGTACACACTGCAGCCACAGTACGCCGGTAGTGGAGGGAGTGAACGTTTAAGGTGGTGGATGGGGTGCCAATCAAGCGGGCTGCTTTGTCCTGGATGATGTCGAGCTTCTTGAGTGTTGTTGGAGCTGCACTCATCCAGGCAAGTGGAGAGTATTCCATCACACTTCTTATTTGTGCCTTGTAGATGGTAGAAAAGGTTTGGAGAATCAGGAGGTGAGACACTCGCCACAGAATACCTAGCCTCTCACCTGCTCTTGCTGCCACAGTATTTATGTGGCTGGTCCAGTTAAACTTCGGGTTAATGGTGACCCCCAGGATGTTGAGAGTGGGGGATTCGGTGATGGTAATGCCGTTGAATGTCAAGGGGAGGTGGTTAGACTCTCACTTGTTGGAGATAGTCATTGCCTGGCACTTCTGTGGCGCGAATGTTACCTGCCACTTAACAACCCAAGCCTAAACATCGTCCAGGTCTTGTTGCATGCGGACATGGACTGCTTCATTATCTCTGGAGTTGTGAATGGCGCTGAACACTGTGCAGTCATCAGCGAACATCTTCATTTCTGACCTTATGTTGGAGGGAGCAGCTGAAGATGCTCCCTCCAACACTGCCCTGAGGAACTCCTGCAGCAATGGCCTGGGGCTGTGATGATTGACCTTCAACCACCACAACCATCTTCCTTTGTGCTAGGTATGACTCCAGCCAGTGGAGCATTTTCCCCCTGATTCCCATTGACTTCAGTTTTACTAGGGCTCCTTGATGCCAGACTTGGTCAAATGCTGCCTTGACGTCAAGGGCAGTCACTCTCACCTCACCTCTGGAATTCAGCTCCTTTGTCCATGTTTGGACCAAGGCTATAATGAGGTCAGGAGCCGAGTGTTCTTGGCGGAACCCAAACTGGGCATCAGTGAGCAGGTTATTGGTGAGTAAGTGCCGCTTGATAGCACTGTCGATGACACCTTCCATCACTTTGCTGATGATTGAGAGTAAACTGATGGGACGGAAATTTGCCGGGTTGAATTTATCCTGCTTTTTGTGGACAGGACATACCTGGGCAGTTTCTCACATTGTCGGATAGATGCCAGTGTTGTAGCTGTACTGGAACAGCTTGGCTAGAGGCGCGGCTAGTTCTGGAACACAAATCTTCAGCGCTATAGCCGGGATGTCGTTGGGGCCCATAGCCTTTGCTGTATCCAGTGCCCTCAGCCATTTCTTGATATCACGTGGAGTGAATCGATTTGGCTGAAGACTGGCTTCTGTGATGGTGGGGACCTCGGGAGTAAGCCGATATGATTCATCCACTCGGCACTTCTGGCTGAAGTTGGTTGCAAATGCTTCAGCCTTGTCTTTTGCACTCGTGCTGGGCTCCACCATCATTGAGGATGGGTATATTTATGGAGCCTCCCCTCCCATTAGTTGTTTAATGATCCACCACCATTCACAACTGGATGTGGCAGGACTGCAGAGCTTTGATCTGATCCGTTGATCATGGGATTGCTTAGCTCTGTCTATAGCATGCTGCTTCCGCTTTTTAGTATGCATGTAGTCCTCTGTTGCAGCTTCCCCAGGTTGGCACATCATTTTTAAGTATGCCTGGTGCTGCTCCTGGCATGCTCTTCTACACTCGTTGTTGAACCAGGGTTGGCCCCCTGGCTTGGTGGTAATGGTAGAGCGAGGGATATGCTGGGCCATGAGGTTACAGATTGTAGTGGAATACAATTCTGCTGCTGCTGATGGCCCACTGCGCCTCATGGATGCCCAGTTTTGAGCTGCTAGATCTGTTCTGAATCTATCCCATTTAGCACGGTGGTAGTGCCACACAACATGATGGAGGGTTTTCTCAGTTTGAAAACGGGCCTTTGTCTCCACAATGACTGTGCGGTGGCCACTGCTACCGATGAATCTGCGACAGGTAGATTGGTAAGGACGAGGTCAAGTAGGTTTTTCCCTCGCATTGCTTCACTCACCAACTGTCGCAGGCCCAGACTTGCAGTGATGTTCTTCAGGACTCAGCCAGTAGTGGTGCTACCGAGCAACTCTTGGTGATGGACATTGAAGTCCCCCACCCAGAGTACATTCTGTGCCTTTGCTACTCTCCGTGCTTCCTCCAAGTGGTGTTCAACATGGAGGAGTACTGATTCATCAGCTGAGGGAGGGCGGTAGGTGGTAATCAGCAGGAGGCGTCCTTGCCCATGCTTGACCTGAATTCATGAGAGTTCATGGGGTCCAGAGTCAGTGTTGAAGACAATGACACAGGGCCACTCCTTTCCGACTGTATACCACTGTACCACCCTCCCCCCGGTACTTCTGTCCTGCCGGTGGGACAGGACATACCCAGGGATGGTGATGGAGGAGTTCGGGACATTTGCTGAAAGGTATGACTCTGTGAGTATGACTATGTCAGGCTGTTGCTTGTATAGTTTGTGGGGCAGCTCTCCCAATATTGGCACAAGTCCCCAGATGTTGGTGAGGAGGACTTTGCAGGGTTGACTGGGCTGGGTGTGCCATTGTCATGTCCGCAGCCAGTGCCGAGGTCGATGCAGTTTCATTCTTGTTATTTTGTTTTGTACCGGTTAGTTACAACTGAGTGACTTGCTAGGCCATTTCAGAGGGCAGTTAAGAGTCAACCACATTGCTGTAGGTCTGGAGTCACATATAGGCCAAACCAGGTAGGGACTACAGATTTCCTTCTCTAAAGGACATTAGTGAACCAGATGGGTTTTTACATCAATCTGATAGTTTCATGGTTACCATTACTGATACAGGAAACTTTGTGCTATCTGGAGGTGAGCTATCCGGCAATCTGGAGCCACCGGCAAAAATCAGCAGCCATTTTTTATTCTTTTTGTTTGTTTTCTTTGCTTTGTTTGAACAGTCAAGCTGTGCAAGGTCTGTAGCTATAGCAACAGCTTCAGCTACAGAGCTTGCAGGCCACACCGGAGTGTTTAGAAGCTGTTGCTAAGCAACAGTGTTTGTTCTCAGATAGGGAGATAAGAATCTCCATCTCTCTCAATATTAACTCTGGAGAGTATGGCAGTTTTCAGGGAACGGCAGCAGCTTGGTCCCGTGGGTGCCGGATAGCACAAAGTTTCCTACTAGCTTTTTATTCCAATTTATTTAATTAACTGAATTTGAATTCTCCAGCTGCCGTGGTGGGATTTGGACTCACGCCTCTGGATTATTAGTCCAGGCCTCTGGATTACTAGCCCAGTGACATTACCACTATGCTACCATTCCCATGGAGTAAAGGACACAATTTCAAAATTTGCAGATGACACAAAACTTGGAGGTACAGTGAGGAGGATAGTGATAGACTTCAAGAAGACATAAACAGGCTGGTGAAATGGACAGACACGTAGCAATTGAAATTTAACGCAAAAAGTGCGAAGTGGTACATTTTGGTAGGGAGAACAAGGAGAGGCAATATAAACTAAAGGGTACAATCCTAAAGGGGGTGCATGAACAGAGAGACCCGGGGGTATATGTACACAAATCATTGAAGGTGGCAGGGCAGATTGAGAAAGCGGTTAAAAAAGCATACAGGATACTGGGCTTCATAAATAGAGGCATAGAGTACAAAAACAAGGAAGTTAAGATGAACCTTTATAAAACACTGGTTCGGCCTTAACTGGAGTATTGTGTCCAATTCTGGGCACTGCACTTTAGAAAGGATGTGAAGGCCTTAGAGAGGGTGCAGAAAAGATTTACGAGAATGATTCCAGGGATGAGGGACTTCAGTTACGTGGATAGACTGAAGAAGTTGGGCTTGTTCTCCTTAGAGCAGAGAAGTTTGTGAGGAGATTTGATAGAGGTATTCAAAATCATGAGGGGCCTAGACAGAGTTGATAGAGAGAAACTGTTCCCATTGGCAGAAGGGTCGAGAACCAGAGGATATAGATTCAAGGTGATTGACAAAAGAACCAAAGGTGACATGAGGAAAAACTTTTTTACACAGCAAATAGTTAGGAACTGGAATGCACTTCCTGAAAGGGTGGTGGAGGCAGACTCAATAAGAACATAAGAACATAAGAAATAGGAGCAGGAGTAGGCCAATCGGCCCCTCGAGCCTGCTCCGCCATTCAATAAGATCATGGCTGATCTGATCCTAACTGCCAATCCACTATCACAGAACCATCTCCTGCATCTAACAGAATTAGACACACGAAATAGGAGCAGGATCAGGCTACACGGCCCCTGGGCCCGCTCCGCTAGCCACAGGGCCATGACCGATCCGAACCTAGACTCATGCCCAAATTCCTGCCCACTCCCCGTAACCCTTAATTCCCTTTACTTCTAGGAAACTGTCTATTTCTGTTTTAAATTTATGTAATGATGTAGCTTCTACAGTTTTTTGGGGCAACATATTCCATGGACCTACCACCCTCTGAGTGAAGTAGTTGCTTTCAAAAGGGAATTGGATAAATAAGTACCTGAGGGGAAAAATTTGCAGGGCTACGGGGAAAGGGCTGGGGTGTGGGATTAGCTGAAATGCCCTTGCAGAGAGCCGGCACGGGCTCGATGGGACGAATGGCCTCCTTCTATGCTGTAACCATTCTATAATTCTATGATTTCACTGCAAAATCCGTGCCAATGCCTTATCCTTCTTGGTAATTGGAGGACATTTTTTAGAGAGGATCATTTTTCATGAAGGATTGGGTTCATCTGAATAGTCTGAGGGTTACAAGGCTAGCTCAAAGTGTAGAAAATGCCATTGAGAAACATCTAAATTGGTTAGGACAGAAGATACCACAACTCAAAGTGTATGTAGTTTCACTAGGGCTGGGGACCCATGGGGCAGCTGATGGTAGTAGTATCACTGCAATAAATTTGAATTACAGTACTGTGATAGTTTACAGGGATGAACCATGTGAAGCATACACAGAATTCCTTGAAATGTTTTTATCTTAAATCTACACGTTTTCAAAATAAAATATTAGAATTACAGGCATATGCTTCAAATGACAATTGTTACAACAGGCATCTCTGAAATACTTGGTGGATAAAAATGATGGATCTGAAGTGCAGTTAGACAGGTTCAAGGGATTCTGAAAAAATAGGTTGACTCACAAAGGAGGTGATGTAGCTTTAGTTGTAGAAGAGGATATAACTGTGATAGAGAAGGAGGATATTGGTCAGCAGGAGGGAGTTGAACTGGTTTGAGTGCAGCTAGATCATGGAGCTGGTCCAAAGTTGATTCTTGACACATGGCCTCTGGGATAACATGTTTAGCAAAACTGGGAAATTTGTGATCAAATTATAAAAATAGCAGAACATTGTGTTGCTATGGAAAATTTAACTAGCCATCCATTAGGTGACCTGTCAAGTTCAGGGAGGCAAGACTGAGTTATTTGTTGATACTGTTATCTGCCTGCTGGCCCCTGTCCAAAAATATGCTAATGCACGTCCGTGAGATGAAGTCAAGCGAGCAATCATGGGACAGGCAGAAGATCTGCTGTTAATTGAGTTAGCATCTACTGCTTTTTGTGGGAGAGAGTTCCACACTTCTACTACCCTTTGTGTGACGAGGTGTTTCTTAACTTCTCTGCTGTGGTTATAGTGGTAAAGATCACTGTCAATTCATATTTAATTTAGTGCTGATACACAGTACAATGACGACCTCAGTTTCTATTGACGTTCTTTATTTATTTTCAATACTATATATTGGAATCATGATTTATGACATGAATGCATTGAATTTATGCATTAGTAGAAAGAAACATTTTGGTTAAAATACCATTAATGTTCTTATAAGCTTTCAATGTAAATATGTAAACAATGGCCTGCAAACATTTACTGCACAATGAAGTACATACATAGTCCAATAAATGCTAAAAGTTATTTTTAAATCTTAAATGTACTTTTAACATTACCTTATTGAAAGTTATGCAATAGATTGAGTGATTAAAGCATCTTGATTGATCAGTTTCATATTAAAATGCAGCAACAGTATTGTGAAAGAGTCAATAATTAAGCTTGAGTTGAATAGCCAATTTTGCCTTATACCTAAGATAACATTTGCATATTCCCCAGTGATATTCTGCATAAAATGGAGTGCACAGCGGTGTGGTAGCAAAGCACTTATTTAGGCACAATTCATCCACCCCTCTGGTTCAAAAATTGCTCTGAGAGAAAGTCGACAGCTGTATTTGTACACCAAAGGTCCACTTGTGAGGTAATAATGCCCTGTTAAAAAAAAAAGTTTAGTTATTATTTGCTAGAAACATGGGACTGTAGGGGATGGCGTGTGTGCAGCCAGCTTCGCCCCTGACTGGTTTCTGAGTGGTTCGAATTGCTCCCACACCCCTGGGTTCTAGACACTGGAATTAGGTACAGGCGGCAATACAGAATTGGAGTAGACAACTGATCTGGTGCAAGAAAACTGTATTTTTATTAAAAGGCACAATAAAATTACAACACTGAAAATTACTGGAATAGTTACAGGCTTACAAGAGTACATTTAATTAGGAATGGGGAACACACGGCACATCGAGGGAAAAATCACAGTAAAAATCCCCTACCTTTGTCCCACCCCCAATATCTAACTAAATAGCGCTCTGAGGGGCCAGAGAATATGCTCACCAATAAAGGTTTCTGGACAGGTCAAATCCTGTCGATCAAGCCGGTTGCGGTTTTGGGGCTCGCTCTTTGTGTCCTTTGGGGCCTGCCGTCATCACGTGGTCCGAAGGCGCGGCGGTGGAGTCGTCTGAGTAAAGTACCCTTTTTTCTCCGTTAGAGATAAGGGCCTAGAAATTCCCTTGGGTTTGCGCCCATTTAGGGGCGCAAGAGTGGGTTGCACCGGAAGTTGCGTCGCCGCTGAAATTAGGTGGGCCTTTAAATCGGCGTAAGCCGGTAGTGCTGCGCCGGCACCGATGACGTCATCGGTGTGCGCAGCGCCCCGGTACCGCCCGAAACCACGCCGATCCCCATCTTCAGTAGCGGCCGCCTCTTCCCTGGCGGCCGCTAACAACGTTTTGAAAACCTGGCCGTGCTGCAGCCTTAGAGGCGCTATTTAAAGCGGAGGTGTGGCCGGCCGCTTTTTCGGCGGCCGCCTGCCCGCACCTCCTTCCCCGGCCTCATCCACCCCCCCCCCGCGGCATTGCCGGCTGGTATCCGTGGAGCCCGGCACTTCGCCGTTGTGCCGGGCTCTTTTGCCGGCACTTTCAACGGGGCTCCGGCCGTTGCAGGCACCTCCCCCTTAAGAGAAGGGGGAGGCCTGCAGTACAGCAGCCTGCCGCTCCGCATCGGGTGGCGCAGCGGGACCGGCAGCGCTGAAATTCACTTTCAGCGCCCCAAGCGGGGCGGGCACACCCTGTACCAGCGCCCGCTTCCGCTTTGGGGCGCTGAAAGTGAATTTGGGGCGGGCACAACTGGCTCGGCGGCGGGCGCTAAATTTCCGGCGCAAACGTGCTGGCGGGGCGTCACCAAATTTATAGGCCAAGGAGTAAAGTCTTTGTTGGGTACTTTACCTTGTAGAGTGGAAAACTTCAAGTTTTGTTCTTCTGGTGGTGGTCTGGTCGTCGAAGTTTTATTGCGGTTGGGGTTCGGTTGGCTGTCTCCGGTGTTGGCTCGGTGGCGGTGGCCTAGATCACTACCTGTGCAGTAGGAATGATCCGAAGGTATGGTTTACCCGGCCCTTTGTTACCGCGGTGCTCGTGGTCATTCTGCTTCCTTGAGTTTCGAGTATCTCTGGACCTGAGCATGTGCCTGCTCGTCCCCACCCAATGCTTCCTTGCGTTTTGAGTGACCTGGGCCTGAGCGTGTGCCTGCTCGTCCCCAACGCTTCATTGTGTTTTGAGTTACTCTGGACCTGAGCATGTGCCTGCTCATCCCCCAACGCTTCTCCACACTGCCCTGCTTTGGTTGCTCGTCGGCCCGCCTTCGTCTGCTCCAGCCCACTTGCCTTATTCTGGTTACCGGTGGGCCTACAATTATGCTCTTTTCGGAGTTCGTTATCTGTGCGCCAAATCAGGGTTAGTTCTTTGTCTAATTTTGGTGGGCTTGTCTAAGGTGATTATAGTCGTTCACCTTAACTGCTTTTTGGGTGGTTGCCCCGTTGCTAAATGATCTTTAATGTCTCAGTGTTTGTTATTCATAATGTTTAATCTGCATCTTCCTGACTTGGTAGCTACTTCGAACTGTAACCGATTATTTATGCAAAGGTTTGATGGGTTCAAGATTAAGTCTTTCCCGAGTTGATTAAGGATGCGCATTCTGTATTATCTAGTTGTCTGGCTTCAGAAATAACAAATCTCTCACAGGCCCAGGCATGTCAGGTTTTTCAAAGCCCTTTTGAATTTGACCTGCCGTTTTTGCAGGGCCCTGCTTTCAAATCTTGCAGGCTTCTGTCATAAGGTCCAGAAGCCATTTTCATTAAGGTACCCTTATTAATAGCTTTGTCCTTCAGGGTCCCTTTATTACTAACTTTGGGGAATGTGGGAATTTTGAGAACCCTACACTCCCCCCCGTTGATACTAAAACTCGCTTTAAGTATCATACTTACGGTGAGCAAAATTCCCACCCACCACAGCCAATCTTCCCTGTAATTACCTATCTAAAGTCCCATGACACATGCATTTCCCATTCTTCGAAAATGTAGTGTACATAAGCATACATAGGCAAAATACAATAGTTTACACACATCCAAGCATGGAGGGGTCCAACACCCCTGCACCACTTGGTACATACACATCTTCATTAAAATAACATGTCAAAGCCTTTATTAAAATAACAAAAATGCAAAAAACCAAAAATCTTTATTCAAAAATACAAAATACAAGATTCAAACAGGTGGATCTCCCTCCACCTTAATATAATGCTCTTTCCAAGTCCTTTGGTTTTGGAATTCTAGTATTTGGCCTTTTCCCTTGCACTGAGTGCACACTAGGTACAATACTATTCCCAGCTGGCAAACCATGAGGATGTGGGAAGCCATTCTAACCCATGAAGGGACCTCTATATTTTTTAAAAAGTCCCACCAGGGTGGAACTACAATGTTCAATATCTTGGCCCCTATATCTATTGTCTTCTGCTCTAACGTGTAGAAATGTTTATGTGAGACTATTACTGCTTTAATATCTTGGTCAGATGTTCTGGAAGAGGGGGGATTTCGTAGCCGAAATTTGCTACATATTTTTGCAGGTTGGTCAAATTCTCTTTTACAGTGAGGTGAACAGTGGTGGGTACAGAAATGGGGACAATTCGTTCCTGGGCCACTTGAACTTCTGCCTCGGGTTTAAAGCAGAAACTGCTGACACTTACCAGACACCAGCTATGCTGTCCATGCTGGTAGTGGGGCGCACCTGTGGTGACACAATATGTCCCACCTCCTATATATGCTACCTGTGGGGGAACATGGTCTTGTGCCATTACCTCAATGGTACAGTTTATAGGTTTTGCGCCAGCAGCTTTAAACCCGCACTGCGGTTTTGAATAGGCGTTCAAGTGCTGGGGACACAGTATTATGTGTGCTCCCTGGCTCCGGCACCCCGAGAGGTCAGTACCTGTCATAGCGTGCTCCCACTTTATGACATAAGGTGGGACCGCTGTGAAACGGATGATTGAATGACTCCAATGTTCTCTACCCTGTATACCGGCGCGGGTTGGGCTGCCCCACCCATTACCGGCATCCTCACTACTATCCCCATGACAGTGTGGTTAGACCGCCCACAATCTACTGGGACAAGGTAGGCCTCAGAAGCTAGCCGGAGTTGACACGGGCTCAGTGCATTCTCAAATGGATGGAGGGCTGTGAGGTGCTTGTTGCTGATCCAAGAGGGGACTAAACCCTGTTTTAAATCCTCCAGGTTACTGCGGCCCTCGCCTAGCAACCATGCCCCGTACAGTACGCACACCTCGTTCTGTGCAGCCTGATCTGAAGCATTCCTGTCCTTTCTTATAAGGGCATTTAGAGTTATTTCATGCTTCTCCAGCTCAGAAATGATCTCTTTAAAATGGACCGTCATAGCCTGGTCCTCGTGATTTTTCGCAATTGTGTTTTCTAACCGTTTATCTGTGTCTGCAATTCTATATCATCCAGGCTGTTTATAACGGAGGATCCTGTGTTAAACGCTGTGAAAACATCATTCCAGGCTCCCCTTCTTTGTCTCCCCGCATTACCAAAATACTCCATGTGTGTAGTGTACAGTTCTGTCTTGCCTACATTCGCAAAATCGAACTCGTAGAATTTCCTAAACATTTCTCTTAACAGGGCCTGGTATAGCTGTTCTGTCTCTTTGGGGCACCACTCAGGTAAGTATAACTCGGTGAGGTTTAGGATCACGGAAGCTACCACGTAGTGTACCCCCTGTTATAGCACCTTTTCCGTCGGCACTAGTACCAGCCCATTCCCTGGTCCCTTGGTGGTGGCAGGGCACCCCTCTCTGTATGTCCCTGCTTTCTGAGCCGTGGGCAGTGGCTTACTGGCACGTGCCACTAGTTCAGTGGCTTTGACTGGGGCTAGGTAGCGTGGGACTATGCAAGTGTGTATGTGGGAATCCCATTCCACTCCCTTCCCCTTATCCTGCCATGAAGCAGAGAAGATGATGGATATGCCTGTGGGACAGGCCCTTTGTGACCCCCACATACAGACATAAATTCTTTGTTCCGACTCCCACCACTTATCCCAGCACACTCTAGTCCCCGCTCGGGTCCCTGTTACCATCCGGTAGGTGTCATTCCCTAGTCGTACCCAGTCAGCTGTACGGTCCCCCATGTCTCTGCTCAGCTTTCTGAGCCACCACCACCTTCCCAGGGGAATCTGTCCTCTGCAGGTCAGGCACACGCGTTTCCCCTCAGTGACCCCGACCCGTGAGGCCACAACCTGTATGTTGGGGCAGGGGAGGAAGGCCACCCCGTAGGTGAGCCCGGTCTGGCTGGAGTACCGGGTGGAGTTGGATCCCAGCTACCCTGGCCATCTTCCCTCATGGGAATAGATAGCGGGCTCCTCCACGCCTTGTTCGCTGCCCCCAGCAGTCACAACCGGTGCTCTCTCTCCTGAGCACCCATAGATGTGGGAGTCCTCCACGTCACCTCGCTTCCCAGTACACACTCCTATCAGGGTGAGTAGGAGTATGCCTCCCTTCATCTCGCGATCCCTTCTGTAAAGAGACACAAGAGCATATAGCCAGGTCCTGAGAAGATTCTCTGGCTTGGGTAAAGCATAGTCGAGTCTTGCGACCTCGACTCAATACAAACATTCTTAAACAAACAATAATGCTTAAACTACCAATCACCTCGTATAAACTTAAACTAACACCCAAACTTAACAATAACAAAAATTACATCACATAAACTACGTACATCCGCCGCCCATCTCTGGGCGGCCAGCCTAATCCCTGTTCGGGCTGCAGCACACTACTCCCTTCGGTGTGGCTGCTCTGTCCTGTTCCTTTGGTCCCTCGCAGCCTGCGGCTGCTGGCTGGGGACCTCTGCCCTCAGACCGATCCCTGATTTGAGAGGTTGCCCTTTTAAACTGGGGAGCCGGTGACCACGGTTTCCTTCGCTGTGGCATTCGTGGGGATCTTCTTGGGACTTTGGCTGGTGGGGGTTTTCTGGCTGGTGCTTCTTTAACACGAGCCACTGCCCCCTCCGGTGCGGTCTGTGGGCTTTCCACTACCGCTGGTTGGGGATTTTTCTCTTCAGGCTTTACCTCTCCTAAACCTGTGCTAGGGGCGGGTAACTCTTCGTAGCCTGATGTTGCAGGCTGAGGGTCCTCGTCCTCAGGTCCCACCTCATCCAAGCCTGGGTCAGGAGCAGGGTATTCGCCCTCACATCCCACCTCATCTAAATCCCAGAAGAGTGGGGGAGTGTCCCAAATGGTGGGCGTGATGGCTCCTCCCCTAAAACAAGCCACTGCACCTGCCTGTGCAGACTATGGCCTAGAAATTGGCCTGAGGCGCCCAAGCGGCGCAAAGTTCGCTTATGCGCTGGAATTTGCGCCGCGATCGCCACATTAGCGATCACCGCAAATTCAGTTGAAGTGCCCCTAGAGGGAGACGGGGCGCGGCTCGAGGCGCTCCGCGTCCCTCTTAGGGCGCTGAAAGTGAATTTCGCAGCGCTACGTGCCGCAGCGCCACACGCTGCGGCACGACACACTGCGGTACTGCAGGTCTTCCTCCCACTGTTAAGGGGGAGGGGCCTGCAACAGGTCAAGCCCCGATCGCGAGTGCCGGCAAAAGAGCCCGGCACCAAGGGGAAGTGCCGGGCTCTCGGGAAACAGCCGGCAATGCCGCGGGGGTGGGGGACCAGGAGGCCGGGGACGGAGGTGCTGGCAGGCGGCCGCCCCGCACCTCCACCTTAACTTGCGCCTCTGCCGGCGCAGCAAGGCCCTGTGAACCGGGCGCAGGTAGCGAACGGCGCTACAGCGGCGTTCGTTACCAAATATCGCGATCGGGGCGCGAATGGGGCGCTGCGCACACCGATGACGTCATCGGTGGCGGCGCAGCACAAAAGGCTAACGCCACCATTAGCGCCCCTGCTGAATATCGCGGGAGGCGCAGCCAGTGGCGCTACAGCCACTGACTGCCTCTTTAGGCGCTAACAGGTGGCGCTACTCACCCAATTTTCCCCCCTGTGAGTTTTCCCAGGCTGCAGGCTGAGGATCTCTATCCTCAGACCGTGCCCCAACTGGCTGTTCTCTTTTCTCGGGCTTAAACAATTTGCATTAATATGGAACCATTTGATGTGCTGAGGCAACTTTATGGCGTATACCATGGGGCTTACCTTGTCTACAATGCTGTAGGGCCCCATGTATAATGGTTCTAGACTTCCTACCCGAGCAAAATTCCTCACCATAACCTGCTCCCCTATCTCCCACTCATGGTGTTTTCGGGGTTCTAACAGCAATCGGTTACTCCGATGCTGCTTTCCCATGTTCCCAGCCGCCTGCCCGTGGACCTGTTTAAGGTGCTCGAAGAGATTCCTGGCGAATCTGTCCCGGTTTACCTCCCTGAGCTGACCTTCTGTGAGCACCGGGGCTAGTACATGGGTGGGAGTCCGCATAACTCTGCCAGTCATCAGCTCGTGCGGGGAGTACCCTGTGATTTTTGACTGGCTGGCTCGGATCCCCATCAGGACCAACGGTAGGACCTCTGTCCATTTTCTGGGTGAGTCCACCGTCTCTTTCCTCAGCCTTTCTTTCAAGGTCCTGTTCATCCTCTCCACAATCCCTGAGGACTGCGGGTTGTGTGCAACGTGCCATTTCCCCTCGATGCCGAGTACCATAAGGGTATTCTGCATGACCTGCCCGGTAAAGTGACTCCCTTGGTCGTACTCCACATACTGTGGTAGCCCCCATCGCGAGAACACCTCCCTGACCAGGATCCTGGCTGTGCCCAGAGCTGTGGCTGTTCTGCAGGGGAAGGCTTCTACCCATTTCGTGAACACATCCACCAGGACTAGACAGTACTTATAGCCTCCCTGTGCAATGGGTAGGGGCCCAATGTAGTCGACCTGGATTGACTGCCATGGCCCCTCTACCCTCCTGATGTGTCCCATAGGTACCTTCCTTTTGTGGGGGTCAGGGTTGTTAGCAGCACACACCAGACAGCTGGCGCAGAACTCGCGGACATCTTCCCTAAGTCCTGGCCACCATCCCGCCTGTTCCACACGCTGCCAGGTGGTCTCAGGCCTGGGATGCCCCGCTCCTGGAGCCTCATGGGCCAGTTGAAGGAATTCCCTCCGGTGCTGCTGTGGTACCAATCAATGTTCTCCCCTAAACAGCATGCCTTCTTTCACAGAGAGGGCTGCTGTAAGGGCCCTCTACCCTTTTTCCCTCAGTCACTGCACTGAGGACTGCCTTGAGGACGGGGTCTTGGGTTTGGATCATCTTAAGTTCCGGGGCTAAAGCTACCCCTGCACTCCCTTGTATCCCATTCCTACCCCTGACTGCTGCTATAGGACTGGACCCATATGGGTTCCAGAAAGTGCCTGTGCGGGCACCCTCCTTAGCTAGCACATCGGCCTGCTGGTTGCCCTGACTACGGGGTTCTGTGGAGGAATGGGCTTTCACCTTATGGATGAAAACCTCCCCTTCCAAACCCACTGCTGCTAAGATTTTCTCCAGCAGGGGTTTCACCGTGAGGGGTCCCCCGCCAGCGGAGGTGTATCCGCGGCGGGACCAGATGGCCAGGTACTCTGTACACGAATTGCACGTGAACATACTGTGATGAAATATTCCATTCATCACTGCCTGTGACTGTGGTTGGTTTCAGGTTCCCCCTTACCATTGTATTGCCTGTGACTGTGGTTGGTTTCAGGTTTCTCCTCACCATTGTATTGTGTATTGGAATGTATGGAATGTGTTGTGTGTAGGGCTCCGCCCATACCTGGCCTCTATGTAAGCCAGCTCAGTCTGGCATCACAGCCAGTACTGCAGACCTCCAGGGAAGATACCTCTCTCCACTGCGTGTTATCTTCTAAGTTAATAAAAGCCTTGTTTTGTTTCGCTAACATCGAGTCTCGGGATTATTGAGGCACTTCAATTTTATTAACTTATTTTTCAACACAATGGATCAACTCCTGAAACCCGAACGTTTGGATTTGGATCAGCATGCTCCGGACGCATCAGCACGCTTTGGACACTGGTTTATGTGTATGGAATTCTTCCTGGACAATTCCGCAGCCGTCAAAGACGCTACGGACGCTGCGAGTATGAAACTCGGAATTCTGCGGAATTGGGTAAGCCACCGGGTTTACCCCCTCATCCAAGATGCCGACACGTACCTGGCCGCCTGCGACATCTTAAAGGCGCATTACCAGCAGCCTACGAATGAGGTGTATGCTAGGCATCTGCTCGCCACTCACGCACAGCGACCTGGGGAATCGGTGGAGGAGTTCCTAGGCACCCTGAAAATGCTTGGCAAAGGCTGCAAGTGCCGAGATGTAAAAGCCGCAGTGTACACCGACGAGCTTGTTCGCGATGCCTTTATCACAGGCCTCAGCTCCACTTACATCCGGCAAAGACTGCTGGAAAAAACGGGATTGGACCTGAAACAGGCTGCGGACACCGCGCGATCCCTGGATGTGGCCCAGAGAAACTCGGACGCCTACTCTTCAGCCCGCGCCGTCCACGCCGCCACGTGTGCACCAAGGGCGCCGCCATCTTGGAAGGCATCTTCCCCGCCCGGCAGCCCGACACCGTCGGGGCCCCGCTCTCCCCCCAGAAGCCCTACGACAGCCGCGACGCGTCGGGGACCCAACTGCTACTTCTGCGGGCAGCCAAAGCACACCAGAAACCTGTGCCCGGTGAAAGGCACCACCTGCTTTAAGTGCAGTAAGAAGGGGCACTTTGGGAAGGTGTGCAGAGGGAACCCCGCTGGAAAACCAAAACCCGCCACCGCCGCGTGTGCGCCGTGGGAGCGGCCATCTTGGACGCCATCTTGCCCGACCTCGTGGGGTCCGCCATCTTGTGAGCAGACAGCGCGGACGCCATCTTGTCTCAATCAGGGCCCTACAGTGGCATCGGTCACAGTGGACCAGACCAGGCCCCACCCGCTATCCAAATCAATGGTGGACATCGAGGTAAACGGGTGCGGGGTTAAATGTTTAATTGACAGTGGAAGCATGGAGAGTTTTATCCACCCGGAACTGGCACGACAACTCTCCCTAAAGGTGGCCCCTACTCGGGGTACCATCTCTATGGCTGATAAAACCCAGACATCGACCATTCTGGGTTACTGCACGGTACAATTGTCCATTAACGGGACTGTATACGATAATTTTAAAGTATTAATCATGAAGAATCTATGCGCGAGCGTGATCTTGGGCCTGGATTTCCAGTGCAACCAACAAAGCATCACGCTCAAGTACGGTGGGTCCCAGCCGCCCCTCACAGTGTACGGCCTGGCTACCCTGAAGGTAAAGCCGCCTTCGCTATTCGCGAACCTTACCCCTAACTGCCGGCCAATAGCGACCAAAAGCAGGAGGTACAGCTGGGAGGACAGGCGGTTTACCGCAACCGAGGTAGACAGGCTCCTGAAAGAGCGCATTATTGAATGCAGCAATAGCCCGTGGCGCGCCCAAGTGGTGGTGGTAAGGGGTAGCGAGAAGAAACGGATGGTGATCGACTATAGCCAAACGATCAACAGGTACACCCAACTAGACGCCTACCCGCTACCCCGCATATCAGAAATGGTGAACCAAATCGCCCAATACCGGGTGTTCTCCACCATCGACCTCAAGTCAGCGTACCACCAGCTCCCTATCAGACCAAAGGACCGCCCGTACACCGCCTTCGAGGCGAACGGACGCCTCTACCAATTCCTCAGAGTCCCCTTTGGGGTGACGAATGGGGTCTCGGTCTTCCAGAGGGAGATGGACTGCATGGTCGATGACCACCACTTGCAGGCAACCTTCCCCTACCTCGACAACGTCACCATCTGTGGTCACAACCAGCAGGATCACGACTCGAACCTCGAGAGGTTCCTGAAAACCGCACAAAAACTCAACCTCACCTACAACGAGGACAAGTGCGTTTTCAACACCACGCGCCTCTGCATACTAGGCAGCGTGGTGGAGAATGGGGAAATCGGACCAGACCCCGACCGATTGCGCCCCCTACTGGAGCTGCCCCTGCCCAACACTCCCAAAGCCCTGAAAAGGTGCCTGGGGTTATTTTCTTATTATTCCCAATGGGTCCCCAACTACTCCGACAAAGCCCGCCCCCTCTTGAAAGCATCCTCTTTCCCGCTCTCTGCTGAGGCCCACGCCGCCTTCAAAAGCATTAAGCAGGATATTGAGCGGGCCACGCTACAGGCAGTGGACGAGAACACTCCATTTCAAGTGGAAAGTGATGCGTCTGACTTTGCCTTGGCGGCCACCCTCAACCAGGCGGGGCGGCCCGTAGCTTTCTTCTCGAGGACCCTCCAAGGGCCCGAGATCAGACACTCCTCCGTGGAAAAGGAGGCCCAAGCCATCGTGGAGGCAGTGCGCCACTGGCGCCACTACCTAGCCGGCAAACGCTTCACCCTACTTACCGACCAGCGGTCGGTAGCGTTTATGTTCAATAATAAACAGAGGGGGAAGATCAAAAATGATAAGATTCTTAGGTGGCGGATCGAGCTCTCCACCTTCGAGTATGACATCATTTACCGGCCAGGGGCCCTTAACGAATCCCCAGATGCCCTCTCACGAGGGATGTGTGCCAGCGCCACCGGGGATCGGCTACAGACCCTCCACAACGACCTCTGCCACCCAGGGGTCACGCGGCTGTTCCACTTCATAAAGTCCCGCAACTTACCCTACTCGATTGAGGAAGTTCGGTCTCTGACCAGGAACTGCCGCACTTGCGCTGAGTGCAAGCCTCGGTTCTACCACCCTGATAGAGCCCACTTAATCAAAGCTACATGGCCCTTTGAGCGGCTCAGCTTAGATTTCAAGGGCCCCCTCCCGTCCGTCGACCGCAATGTTTACTTCCTGAACATTGTGGACGAATACTCCCGGTTCCCATTCGCCTTCCCCTGCCCAGACATGACCAGCGCCACGGTCATTAAATGCCTCAACAGCCTGTCCTGCCTGTTCGGTATGCCGAGCTACATCCACACGGATAGGGGGGCGTCCTTCATGAGTGAAGAGCTACGCCAGTACATGCTGTCCAGGGGTATCGCCACGAGCCGTACCACCAGCTACAACCCCCGGGGTAACGATCAAGTGGAGCGAGAGAATGGGACAGTATGGAAAGCAGTCACTCTAGCTCTAAGGACCAAGGGCCTCCCCATCTCCCGCTGGCAGGTAGTCCTCTCAGATGTGCTCCATTCGATACGGTCGCTATTGTGTACTGCCACTAATGCCACACCTCATGAACGAATGTTTAGCTTCCCCCGGAAATCCACCTCAGGTGTATCCATGCCATCATGGCTCTCCACCCCGGGTCCGGTATTCGTGCGAAGGCTTGTGAGGGGCCATAAGACGGACCCTCTCGTGGAGCCAGTGCACCTACTCCACGCCAACCCCCAATACGCGTATGTCCGGCACGCCGACGGAAGGGAGGACACCGTGTCAATAAAAGACGTCGCCCCAGCCGGTAACGACAACAACCACGGCAATAGCAGCAACAACGACCACAGCAACTCTTACCCACCCACTACTCTTTCATCACCCCCGGAAGAACATCGACCAACGGCACCCCCACCAACTACCCCTTCAACAACCCTGGCGGCACCCCCGGCAGAGACCCAGGAGGCCACCGGGGACACCCAGCCGACACCCACGACACCACAACAGCCACGTCGGTCGCAGAGGACTACCAAACCCCCGAACAGACTAAATCTATAGAAGGGGTGAATGTGATTAAATATTCCATTCATCACTGCCTGTGACTGTGGTTGGTTTCAGGTTCCCCCTTACCATTGTATTGCCTGTGACTGTGGTTGGTTTCAGGTTTCTCCTCACCATTGCATTGTGTATTGGAATGTATGGAATGTGTTGTGTGTAGGGCTCCGCCCATACCTGGCCTCTATGTAAGCCAGCTCAGTCTGGCCTCACAGCCAGTACTGCAGACCTCCAGGGAAGATACCTCTCTCCACTGCGTGTTATCTTCTAAGTTAATAAAAGCCTTGTTTTGTTTCGCTAACATCGAGTCTCGGGATTATTGAGGCACATCACATACTGTCCGAGCAAATCGTGTATGGGGTGGGGAAGATTTTGGGGTGTGTAACAACGTACACTACCATGGACATTTCAGCCTGCTGGGCGCTCATGGTGCTGGGGAGCTTAATTGCCAGGGCAATGTTTGCCGCTGGGTCATAAACTCCACACCCTGTGAGTCGCTCACCAGCCGACACTGTGCTGGAGCCATCCACATAGATTTCGTGGCCTGTGGGGTGTATTCCAGCCCGCAAACCTATGTCCACTTCCCAAACCCCTTCTATGGAAGACCGGTGGGCTGTTCCAGGATATACCAGGTTAGCTGCGAGCTTTGGCTCACAGAGCCCTTTCACCTTTAGGTCCATCTGTGAGAGAAGCAGGGTCCAGTGAGCAATGCGGGCAATGCTCACTGTCCCATCCTTGATTCTCCCGTCCAGGAGCATCTGGGTAGGCATGTGATGGATGAGGAGGGTGATGGGAGAGGCGCCTGTGAAGATCAGTGATCATTTCACAGCCCAATGTGTGGCCAAAAGGTGCCTCTCACAATTGGAGTAGCTCTTCTCCACATCCGTGAATATCCTGGATGAGTAGACCACCGGCCTCAGCCCACCATGCCGCTCTTGAGCAGCACAGCACTCAGGCTGTCCCCGCTGGCTGCTACCTCCAGGAAGAACTCTTTCCCCCCATCTATAGCCCCTAGAGCTGGTGCAGTCTGCAGATCTTCCTTGAGCCTGAGAAATGCTGCCTGGCAACCCTCATCCCAAGCCCACTCCACTCCCTTGTTTAAGAGTCGGAGCAGCATGGCTGCATAGTCCTCAATAAAATCTCTTCAGTACCCGGTTAGCCCTAGAAAAGATCATACTCCCGTGACTGTGTTGGGGACTGGTAAGTCCTGTACCACTTCCCTTCTAGCTTTGTCTATGGCCCTTTCCCCAGCGCGTATGGTCAGACCCAGGAATTTCACCTCCTGCTGGCCGATCTGCATTTTCTTTGGGTTTACATTAAAACCCTCCTGCCTGAGCAACTCCAGCAGCTTGGCCAGTAGTGGGCCATGCTCCTCTCTCGAATCGGTGAAGAGGAGCAGGTCATCCACATATTGTACCAGCTGCCTGGGCTGGCTGAAGCCCTTTAGACTGTTTGCCATGCATTGATGGAAAATGCTAGGGCTATTGTGGAAGCCCTGAGGCAAACAGTTCCAGGTGTACTGTTGCCCTTTAAAAGTACTGGTCCTCTCTCCTTAAAGGGATGGACCAAATCCCGTTGGAAATATCCAGCACCGTGAAAGTGGTCATGGATGCTGGGATTCTTCCTATCAGGTCGGCAACTGCTGCTACTGTGGGTGCACAGGCTGGGATGTTACTGTTGAGCGCCCGGTAGTCCACCGTGGCCCTCCAGGAGTTGTCCGGCTTTCTAACTGGCCACAGTGGAGAGTTTATGTGGGTGGCTATCGGTCTCAGGACCCCCTGTTGTACTAAGGAGGACATGGCTGCTTCCATGTCTGGCTTCGCTTCCCTGGGGAAGTTATACTGTTTTTGTGGTCGGGACATGGGATCCCCGTCTACGCTGACCTTGAACCCGTTGACCCTCCCACAGTCGTGTTTGTGTGTGGCAAATGTGGCTAGGTGGGCTCGCACAAATGCCTGGAACTCCTTTGGGGTATTACTGACCATGAGCTCGAGGTTATAACCCTCTTTAGGCTTCATGGTGCACAGCGTCCCCTTCCCCTCTTTCCCTGGGATGACTACTACACCGCCTTCCTTTCCTGTACTTGCCCCCCATAGGCAATGATTCCTTAAATCCACTAGGATCCCGTGGCCCACAATAAAGTCGGCTCACAGGATACCTTTTCCACTCTCCACTTCCCACTTCATTAGGATACAGGTCCACTTAGAGCAGAGTGTACCCAAACGAATGGACAGCGGGATGGAAAATGAGCCAGCCTGTTCGGTACCTGTGAATCCCAACAGGCTGATGGGACCCCACTAGTTAGAGGTGAGATGGTGGGGTTATCTGAATGGATCACGGTGCAAGATGCCCCCATATCCAACAGATAGGTCCCCTTTACCTTTTCTACCTCCATCTCAACGAGGGGTCTCCTCCATAATTCATACTGCAGGGAACACAGGTAAACATGCTGCGCTGGCTCTCGTCAGGGCTGTGGGTTAGATGGGGCTGATGGGGTCAGAGCACATGTGGTGGTTGCTACCCTCCCTGGGCCAGTCAATAGGATCCTCATCGTGTCCAGAAATGACTCGACCGTGGCGGGAGGGATTCCTAACTCTGTCTTTTGGGCTGGGGCTGGGGTATCCTTTCCCTTGTTACCCTTCCAAGGGTTTTTGCACTCCTTCCTCCAGTATCCATCCTTCCCACACCCGTAACAATTAAGCTTTGTGCTGGAAGGGTTATTCCCTTCCTGATGCCACTCCTTCCTACCCTGTCTGGGTTTTACTTCATGCACCTTCCCCTTAGGTGGGTGTGCATCAGTTCCCCTACCATTCCTATAAGCTACGGTCAACTGTTTGATCACCGTGTGTTCGGTAGTCAGGGGGTTCTTGGGGTCGAACCAGGCTTCCGCCTTGGCCCTGACCTGTGGCAAGCTGTTTGCCACCAGGCAACGGAACCAGTGGGCCAGCTGATCCCGGTCCAGGTACGCCCGGTTAGGTGCCCCTGAACAGGCACTCCTATACACCGGCCACAACCAGTCCGCGAATGCTTGCGGGGTTTCCCCTGCGAGCTGCACTGTCTTCTCCACTCGGGAGGAAGGACTTCCCTCATTCATCCCCATGGCCTCAAGAACTTCCTCCTTGAGTTCCCCATACTCGCACTGTCCCTTCTTACACTGGTCAGAAAGGGACTGGAGGAGCTTACCCTCCAGGGAGACCAGCAGCATTTTGGCCTGTTCGGCATCATTGCACTCATTGATGCTGGCTGCCTATTCCACTTCCCTGAAGAGGACCGAGAGGTCCCCCTTTTCTGTGAGCTTTAGTATGTGGCTTAGAACATAAGAACATAAGAACATAAGAAATAGGAGCAGGAGTAGGCCAATCGGCCCCTCGAGCCTGCTCCGCCATTCAATAAGATCATGGCTGACCTGATCCTAACTGCCAATCCACTATCACAGAACCATCTCCTGCATCTAACAGAATTAGACACACGAAATAGGAGCAGGATCAGGCTACACAGCCCCTGGGCCCGCTCCGCTAACCATAGGGCCATGACCGATCCGAACCTAGACTCATGTCCAAATTCCTGCCCGCTCTCCGTAACCCTTAATTCCCTTTACTTCTAGGAAACTGTCTATTTCTGTTTTAAATTTATGTAATGATGTAGCTTCTACAGTTTTTTGGGGCAGCATATTCCATGGACCTACCACCCTCTGAGTGAAGTAGTTCCTCCTCATCTCAGTTTTGAAAGAGCAGCCCCTTATTCTAAGACTATGCCCCCTAGTTCTAGTTTCACCCATCATCGGGAACATCCTCCCCGCATCCACCCGATCCAACCCCTTCACAATCTTATATGTTTCAATAAGATCGCCTCTCATTCTTCTGAACTCCAATGAGTAGAGTCCCAATCTACTCAACCTCTCCTCATATGTCCATCCCCTCATCCCCGGGATTAACCGAGTGAACCTTCTTTGTACTGACTCGAGAGCAAGTATGTCCTTTCTTAAGTATGGACACCAAAACTGTACGCAGTATTCCAGGTGCGGTCTCACCAATACCTTGTACAACTGAAGCAATACCTCCCTATTTTTATATTCTATCCCCCTAGCAATGAAAGCCAACATTCTGTTGGCCTTCTTAATCACTTGCTGCACCTGCATACTAACCTTTTGAGTTTCGTGCACCAGGACCCCCAGATCCCTTTGTACTTCAGTACTTTCCAGTTTCTTGCCATTAAGATAATAACTTGCTCTACGATTTTTCCTGCCAAAGTGCATAACCTCACACTTTCCAGTATTGTATTCCATCTGCCAAATCTCTGCCCACTTACTTAGCCTGTCTATGTCCCCTTGAAGGTTTTTTATGTCCTCCTCACTCACTACTTTCCCCCCCATCTTAATATCATCTGCAAACTTTGATATATTACACTCGGTCCCCTCCTCCAAATCGTTAATATAGATTGTAAAGAGTTGGGGACCCAGCACTGACCCCTGCGGAACACCACTAGTTACTGATTGCCAGTCCGAGAATGAACCATTTATCCCAACTCTCTGCCTTCTGTTAGATAGCCAATCCTCTATCCATGCCAGAATATTACCCCCAATCCCGTGTTTTTTTATCTTAAGCAATAATCTTTTGTGTGGCATCTTGTCAAATGCCTTTTGGAAGTCTAAATACACTACGTCCACTGGTTCCCCTTTATCCACCCTATATGTTACTTCCTCAAAGAACTCCAGCAAATTTGTCAAACATGACTTCCCCTTCATAAAACCATGCTGACTCTGTCCTATTAAATTATGATTATCCAAATGTCCTGTTACTGTCTCCTTAATAATGGACTCCAGAATTTTACCTACCACAGATGTTAGGCTAACCGGTCTATAGTTTCCAGCCTTCTGTCTACTGCCCTTTTTAAATAAGGGTGTTACATTAGCAGTTTTCCAGTCTGCCGGGACCATTGCCGAGTCCAGGGAGTTTTGGAAAATTATTACCAATGCATCCACAATCCCTACCGCCACTTCCCACAAGACCCTAGGATGTAAGCCATCAGGTCCAGGTGATTTATCCGCCTTGAGTCCCATTATTTTACCGAGTACCACTTCTTTAGTGATTTTGATCGTGTTTAGCTCCTCCCCCCCTTTAGCCCCCTGTTTGTCCAGTGTTGGGATATTCTTAGTGTCTTCTACTGTAAAGACTGATGTAAAATATTCATTCAGTGTTTTTGCCATCTCCATATTTCCCACTATTAATTTCCCGGTCTCATCCTCTAAGGGACCAACATTTACTTTAGCCACCCTTTTTCTTGTTATATAACTATAAAAACTCTTACTATCTGTTTTGATATTTTTTGCTAATTTACTTTCATAATCTATCTTCCCTTTCTTAATCAATCTTTTTGTTATTTTTTGCTGTCTTTTAAAGTTTTCCCAATCCTCTATCCTCCCACTAGATTTGGCTACCTTATATGCCCTTGTTTTTACCACAGCTCTCAGCTGTTGGGTGCCGTAGGGAACTACGAATTGGTTTTGGAGGGGTCCCTCTTCCCCGTCATGAGCAGGTGGGCCAAACCGTCGTTGCCGGGCCGGGCAAATCGGCCCCGGTTCCAGCCTCGCTTGCGGGGGTTGTTCCACCTCCGCTTCTACCCCTAACACCACCTCCCCTTGCTGCCAGACTTCGCTAACACCTGGCGCTACAGGTGGTGGTCGTGGGACCTCCTGTTCCTCAACTGGGTCGGCCCTTGTCACTACCACTGGTGTCTGAACCATTCTCCCCTCGTTCCTTGTAAAAACCGCCTGGGCTGCCTTCGGGCTTATGAGGCACACCATGCCCTTTGCCTTCCTTAGGGCCAGGCTCAGATTCTCTATCTGATCATTGAAGGGGCCATGATCTGCATCTTCAAACCCCTGGTCGCTCGCTAACTTATACGCTGCCTTTATGTCTTTTACTTACTCCTCCTGCTCTCTTACTTGTCTCGCTAGGCGGGCATTCTTCTCCCGCAACCTCAGCTCATTGCTCATGGCCTCGGTGACCTGGCACTGTAGATATTCCAGCCTGGCCTTATGCTCCTCCATTAACTGTACCCTTTCCTGATTTAGGGCCTGCAATTCTACCAGTAACTTCTCCCGTGCTAGAGTCCTGTCTTGGACTTCCACGGCTGACTCCCGTATCTCGGCTGCCTGTGCTTCAACGAGCCTGTACAGAAGCTGGATCTGATTCTTGAAGCACATCAACCAGATAGGCTTTCCTATGGATTTCCTATGATCCTTCCCTTCTGTCCATTTAGCTGCAGCATCTACTAGACACCCAGCCTTTAACAGATTAGTGATCCACTTCTTAGTGATATTCACTTTACTGAATACATAATTAGAAATCCTCTCCTCCATTATGGTTTGCTCTTCCGAATCAGTGTCTACTGTACCGCAGCCCTGTTGCGAGAGTCCTGCCGCGATCGTCATTTCTGTAGGGGGTGACGTGTGTGCAGTCAGCTTCGCCCCTTACTGGTTTCTGAGCAGTTTGAATTGCTCCCACACCCCTGGGTTCTAAACACCAGACTTAGGTACAGGTGGCAATACAGAATTGGAGTAGACAACTGATTTGGTGCAAGAAAACTGTATTTTTATTAAAAGGCACAATAAAATTACAACATTGAAAATTACTGGAATAGCTACAGGCTTACAAGAGTACACTTAATTAGGAATGGGGAACACACGGCACATCGAGGGAATAATCACAGTAATAATTGCCCTACCCTTGTCCCACCCCCAATATCTAACTAAATTGTGCTGTGAGGGGCCAGGGATCATGCTCACCAATAAAGGTTTCTGGACAGGTCGAATCCTGTCGATCAACCAGGTTGCAGTTTTGGGGTTCGCTCTTTGTGTCCTTTGGGGCCTGCCGTCGTCACGTGGTCCCAGGGTGCGGCGGTGGAGTCATCTGAGTAAAGTACCCTCTTTTCTCCGTTAGAGATAGGGAGTAAAGTCTTTGTTGGGTACTTTACCTTGTAGAGTGGAAAACTTCAGGTTTTGTTCTTCTGGTGGTGGTCTGGTCGTCGAAGTTTTGTTGCAGTTGGGGTTCGGTTGGCGGTCATCAGTGTTGGCTCAGTCGCGGTGGCCTAGATCACTACCTGTGCAGTGGGAATGATCCGAAGGTATGGTTTACCCGGCCCTTTGTTACCGTGGTGCTGTTGGTCGTTCTGCTTCTTTCAGTTTTGAGTATCTCTGGACCTGAGCATGTGCCTGCTCGTCCCCACCCAATGCTTCCTTGCGTTTCAAGTGACCTGGGCCTGAGCGTGTGCCTACTTATCCCCAATGCTTCATTGTGTTTCGAGTTACTCTGGACCTGAGCATGTGCCTGCTCATCCCCCAACGCTTCTCCACACTGCCCTTCTCTGCTTGCTCGTCGGCCCGCATTCATCTGCTCCAGCCCGCTTGCCTTATTCTGGTTACCGGTGGGCCTACAATTTACTCTTTTCGGAGTTTGTTATCTGCGCGCCAAATCAGGGTTAGTTCTTTGTCTAATTTTGGCAGGATCGTCTCAGGTGATTATATTCGTTCACCTTAACTGCTTTTTGGGTGGTTGCCCTGTTGCTAAATGATCTTTAATGTCTCAGTGTTTGTTATTCATAATGTTTAATCGGCGTCTTCCTGGCTTGGTAGCTCCTTCGAACTGTAACCGATTATTTATGCAAAGGTTTGATGGGTTCAAGATTAAGTCTTTCCCAAGTTGATTAAGGATGCGCATTCTGTATTATCTAGTTGTCTGGCTTCAGAAATAACAAATCTCTCACAGGCCCAGGCATGTCAGGTTTTTCAAAGCCCTTTTGAATTTGACCTGCCGTTTTTGCAGGGCCCTGCTTTCCAATCCTGCAGGCTTCTGCCACGAGGTCCAGAAGCCATTTTCTTTAAGGTACCCTTATTAATAGCTTTGTCCTTCAGGGTCCCTTTATTACTAACTTTGGGGAATGTGGGAATTTTGAGAACCCTACAGGACCCACATTTCCTTTTGTGTTCCACCAGATTCATGTTGTAACTCTGACAGAACATCTTGGAAACAGGCAGGTACCAGGTTCCCGCCGATTTTGGGAGTTTCCAGTTGGCCGTATAATGGGCAGAACCTCTGGCTGCCTCTTAAAAGTTCAATGATGCCAAGAGGGTGGAGTTGAAAGAGGGCGAAGGGACTTTGGGGGAAAAATTTGGTTGCTTTGCGCCTCCCAAAGCAACTAGCGCCTGGGTGCGGCGCCACCAACACCTCCCACGAAATTCAGCGGGAGGTTAGCGGCAGCAGTAACTGGTCATCACCCTGCGCAGTGCCCCGCTCATGTCCTGGCCGCGACCTTCAGGAACATCCCCTACTTACCGCCGGACGCTATGTCCGAAGGGTTCAGGGGGGCCTACATGCGGCCAGGGAGGCGCTATTTAAAGACGAGATGCAGGGCGGCCTTTTTTGTATCTGGCCACCTGCCAGCACCTGCCTTTGATCCCGCCCCCCGGCTTCCTTGCCTGCCCCCCTCCCCCTCGCGGACTGCCAGCAGTGCTCCATGAGCCCTGCACTTCTCTTGACTATCGTGTTCTTTTGTCAGCACTTCCGATCCCAGATGGGCCCAGTTGGGCCCCAGGTCGCGCTGTGCAAGTCCCCTCCCCTTTATGAATAGGAGGAAGGCCTGCAATTGTGTGGCACGGATTGCCACAATATTCCGTCGCATCGCCCCAAGAGGGAGGCAGGGCGCTTCCAGTAGTGCCCACTTCCCTCTTGGGTCACTACCACTCAATCTCCATCGCGGTGGTGCAAATTTTTAGCCCTTTATGTTTGTGTTCCTGCATTCCTAGCCCAAAAGGGCTTCAAGTAAGACTTGAAGCTGATATGCTGAGAGAGATGATATGCATGTTCAACAGAATGATACAAGTGAGAGCCACTTGTATTGACAGGCCAGGGAAGCATCGTACACCCGAGAAGAAAAAATGGTTGTGTATGTACCTTTAAGAGAATAACTGGTCTCAGACTGCAGTACTGGCAGTGACCACCCCTGTATAAAAGGCGCTAGAGAGTCTCTGTTGGTTAGTTTCGTTTATGCCTTTCACCAGTAAAGACTTGTTTGTTTCTCTCCTGCTAGTCCGTGTCTCAATCATTCACGGACTTAACAAAAGTAACTTGTTTTTAAACTTCTGGATTGGCTTCCTTACACAGGAGGACTGAGGAAGGGAGTCCATTGAGCTTCTGGGGGTTCCTGGGAATTCACCCCACTCCCCCGCCAAAGGTGGCCAGACATCAGTGGTTCGATTTTAACTCAGCCGTCAGGCGGGCTTTGAGGCATGTGGGGGGTTAAAATCGCACCCTGGTTCCCGACACCTAGCCATTTTAACCCAGGCATGTCTGATGGTCCCGAATCAGTCTCGCCTGCAACAGGCGGGATTGGTCTTCAGGGCCTTTAAACAGCACGCATTGGCCTTTATAATCCCGTTTTAACAGGGCCTTGCCTGTTTAACCCTTTTCCCACGTAAAACACGTCTGGTGAGTAGCACACCTGTGAAACCTGGCGTGAACACTATTGGCTTGCTGGCTATCAGCTGCAGGTCAACCATTAAAGAGGAGATTTGATCAGTCATCATTTGCAGATGGCAGGACTTTGTTGTTTCAGGCCTGGGGCAACTTTTACCAGGCTTAACCACACCTGTGGAAGGTTGGAGCCTCACACACTTCTTCAGTGTGACCTCCTGCGAAACCCCTCTCGCCAGCCTCACTCAGCGCTTCCTCAACTGAGGCATCTATCAGAAGCATGGGAGGCCTTCTTTTCCTTCCCTTCTTGGCATTAGAGGACCTCCAGCCCCATTCGCAAAATGACACACGCCACAACTGCAGAAGTTGCCATCAGAATTTTTATGCAAAACAAACAACTGAATGCATTTTTACAGAATAGACAACATTTCACCCAAGTGACTACCCTTGTGACTATTAGTCCTTTATTGTCCTCTTACGCGTGCTCCTACGTAGTGGTTCCACTGTGGCTTCAGCAGATGTGGAGGCCCCTTGCTCACTTTCCTGCTGTTCCTGTCTCGACACCTTTGGCGGGCGTCCTCTGGGGTGGCGAGCCTGTGAGGGCTCGTCAGCAGTCTACTGCTCCTCCGGCTGTGCAAGAGTTGAGACGTCTATCTCAGTTGGGTATGGGCTCTAGCAGGGCACTGACCGAGGGCTCTGCAGTTGCATGGAAGTGTGAGCGCTTGGAGAGGAGCCCCCACTTCCTTGAGGTCTGCCACCAACCTCCCTCTCATAGGTCAGGTCCCCCTCAGTGCCTGCAAGTGGCTTCAGGGCACCTTGCTGCACATCAGGGGGGCCATGGGGGCTCGTATCTGCAACGGCAGTCCTACTCAGAGGGCCTGCCATGAAGGTCTGGTTTCTCTGATCAATAGATGCCCCTCGCTCCTCAAGAGATGTCATTCTATTCTGAACACTCACCATGTTTTCCATAACCTGGCGACTAACCTCCTCCATGGCTGTAGCCCTCCTCTCCTCTACCGTAGCCAGCCTTATCATGGAGGCAGCAATCATTTCCACGTAGGTAGCCATCCTTTCCGTGTTGATGCGTTCATGCGCCAATGACTCCACAAAGGCTCTGCTCATGTTCGCTATGGACTCCTCCATTCGCTCCACACTCGCAGCGACTCTAGAGACAAAACCTGCCAGAGACTCCTGCATCTGTGCCTGGAGTTCCATCACCTCTGATCTTACGGATGGACCCAGAGGCAGAGGGTCGACATGCAGCTGAGCCGAGCTGGCAGAGTCCTGCGCCCGCCGACGAGGACTCTCCACTGCTGTCCCTGTCTCCACAATCTGCTGATGTTCACTTGTGAGCTGTGATGCACCAGGTGACAACTCTACTCTATGTCCCAAAAGTCCCACCGAGGTGTGAGTGTCTGTGCTGGTGCTGGGTGCACTTATTTCTGCTGACGCTGCGCCCTCAGAGGTTGCAGATTTTTCTGAAGAGTCTGGCTGCTCAGGCTCTTCCTCCTGCACACTGGGGACAGGGGCTCTCGATGGTCCTGTGGGGGAGTCAAGGAAAAAGTTAGAGATGTGATGCCAAGGTTACATGCACATTGCATTTTGCAGATGATCATAAGTCCATATGATGTAGCTTCAGAATCATTATCAGTGACTCATGCAATGCCAATGAGAGAGATGGGAAACTTTTCTGTCACCAGCTTGCGGGGATGCTCCTGTCTGTCCTTCCCTAACACCCGCATCTATGTCAGCCCCGACGATCCCCAGGATGCCTTCCTCCCAGGGGGTGAGCTGGGCTAATGAGGGCGGCCCTCCTCCTGTCCTGGCTCACTCTCTCCTGCTGTGAGCTCTCTTTTCCTGCAATGAAGTAGACAAGTGGAGGTTGAGTGAGAATGAAGGAGTGAGTGTAGAGATTGCATAGCATAGATACTTAGAAGGAGACAAAGTTGGAGTGAGGTTGCAAGACCAAGGGCCCTCCCTGTGTGTTGTCAGTTGTGTTCAAAGCATCAGAGTGAGAGGGAGTGTGAGGGCTGCATGGTGGAATAGTTATGTGAATGTGAGCATAGAGAGAGACGGAATGGGTAAAGGTGCATGGATCTCAGTGTCAAGTGGGATGTGGAGGAAGAGATTGCTAAAGCTGAGTGCTGGTGAGGAAAGGCAATGGGGGTCAGATTGAGGGTGATGGAAACTTCAGATAGTACTTACTTTTCCAGTGCGATGAAGGTCATGGAATCTTTTTCTGCACTGCATCCAGGTGCGCCATGTGAGCCCCAAGGAGTTGACTTCCCCTGCCACCTGTAGCCACACAGCCTTGGTCTGACTGGGAGGCCTCTTCCTCCCTGAAGAAGGGGACAGGACCTTCCCTGTGGGCCCTAGCACCATCCAGCAATGCCTGGAGTGAAGCCTCATCAAATTTGGGGGCAGCTCTTGCCCTCCCGCTGGCCATTGCTCCTGCAGGCTCCTGTGCCATCTCAATGGTAAAGTTTGGAAGCCTGCAGAAGAAGCAAGGCTTGCTGTGGGCCCTAAAAGCAGCAGCAATTATGATGTCATATTCTACGACTTTCTGACTGGAAATACTCAATTGCCAAGGTTTCCCACACGTTGGAAATCAATTGGCCAATTGAGTGAAAATTGCATCAATCTCACAGACCCATTTAGATTTGTGTGGGAAACACCAAATTCGGGGAACCCGACAATTCCCCGCACCTGAGTTAAAATCGAGCCCCAGATGTCCCAACAGGATGGGACAGGTGGGCACCAGAGATGTGACTATAGTGGCATGGATGGCAACGTGCCCCAAGTTAAATTGGTAGCTTTTCCAGCAACCCTGCAATATTCAGCAGGGTCATTGTTGGAGAGCACTCATGAGAACAATCACAGATTAATTGTCCAATTGAGCCGTGTGAATTTTTGGTGTCATATTTTCTTGAATTGAAAATTTGGACAGGTAATTTTGTGGTCCTGGGTAACTGTGTTACTGTTCTTAGCATTATGTGTAATCAGGATTAGAGAGATAAAAACTTTTTTCTCTCCAAACAGATTACTCCTTTCTCATATCGTCATGTTGAAAGAAAACTAAAGAAATCGAACAACAATTCCTGAAAAGTATCGATGTAAGCAAGTGTCAGTCTTGGCTCAGTGGTAGCACTCCCACCTCACAATCAAATGTTTGGGTCCAAACTCCACTCAGGGACTTGAGCTTCAGAGCATCACTGAGGTAATTCTACACTGTCACAGTTGCCATTTTACAGATGTTATGATCAAATAATTCACTTGCTCCCAAATTAGTCAGCAATTGGGAACAATGCAAATTGGGCACGGCAGGAGTGGAGTCTCACAATTTTGGGTCTTATATATGAATACAGTCTGTTCATGCAGAGCATGCATAGATGTGCAGATAATTAAAAACAAATCAGGACAATGTACTTTAGTTTTTAGCTTTAGCCGAAGGAACACTGCCAGCAAGAGACTAAACAAAATCAGTGAACGATGCTGTCACCATTTTGTGCCTGGTGATGTTGGTGTTGGGGCTGATCATGGAGGGATTCAGGGGACCAAGGAGAGATTTTTTTGAAGGGCACTGATGTTGCTGGAATAGATGGCAGCAGAAGTTGAGATGACAGAAGCGATCTGTCAGTGGTGAGAGAGCTTGCTCCAAGGAGGTAACAATGGATAGAGAGTTTAATCCAAACACTTCTGTAACATTTGCTTATTGAATTATCATTGGCCCGCAGGCATCTGTAAGGAATACCTTTTATATTCACATGTGATCGCATGCTGAGTTGTCATTGGCCTGCAGGCATCTGTAAGGACTACTATTGTTTTGAAGACCCAGGCTAAGGGTCCTAATGCCAGGCTTTTCCCCATGGATGCTGCTATGAGTAAGATCAGACCTAATCTATATATATATATAATAATAAGAGTACGTCTCTCTGTCTCTCTGTCTGTCTGTCTCTCTGTCTGTCCGGCTATACAATCAAAAGTTATAGAGCGTACCTACACATATGTTATATCAAAAGAAAGCTTATCGTTAGGGGACTCTTGTAGGCATATTTACTTTTTAGTCACACAAAAATTGTTTGGACAGTGTACAAAAAACTTTCAAAATTACTCAAAAATCCACTCATTAGCGCTTGACCAATCCTACCTCTCATTAGTGTTCAGTGATGTGCTGCTTGACCAATCCTGCAATTCACTCACCTGAAGCGGGAGGTGAGGGGGGGAGGGGGAGGGAGGGAGGCAGGGAGAGAACAGCACAGGGAGAGGGGGAGAGGGACAGAGAGTGGGGACACACAGGGGCACGGAGACCGCGCGGCCCAAAATTGCCCTGGCAACGCCGGGCTCCCCTGCTAGTGCTTAATAAAAGAGTTAAACTGTAATACTCCATTGTCCTGCAAGTTATTATTTTTGTACAAAGTGGGCAAAACAAGACAGCTTCCAAACTGCATAAAGCTCAAAAGTGTCTTCCATGTCCTGAAGGCTCAAGCTTCTGACATTGGAAAGTGAACAGCTGAGAAATGGTAGCTCTCATACCACTTTTGCAGCCGTCACCTATTCACAGCAATGGGGAAAGATAGAGAACCCGACTTACTTACCTGACGTGATCTCCAAACAACGTGAACCCCGTTAAAAATGTGGTAAAATAGAAATAGGCTGGCAAAATAGTAGTTAACAAGCATTTAACTATCTTAAATGCCTCCCCCACCGATTGGTGTTGGGTCTGTTCTGAAATCGTAGACCCGACATTTTTGAAACTTACATGAAGGTGGGTTGGGGGCGGGCTCCCAGGTGATTCCTGGCCTCACGGGCAGCAATGTGTTCGTGTGCTGGTGGCATTGGTACCGCCGGCTAATCAAGGTCTTCCTCATCGTCCTCCTCAAACTCATCCTCCTCCTCTGAAGAGGCTGTGCGCTCTACGCGTTCTTCCTCATGCAGTGCTAATCCTCGCTGCTGTGCTATGTTGTGCAGAGCACACGTTCTTAATGGATAGCCCTGGTCTCTAAGCAGCCAGCCGGCAAGACTGTTTGGAGGAATGAAGAGCTGAGGAATGGTGGAGTGGTGCAGGATGTAGGAGTCATGGCTACAAGAGCAGGTCAGAGGCTAAGCATTCTGCAGTGAGTGTCTCACATCCTGACACCCCAAAGCTTTTCCACCATCAATTGTTAACCCCTCGCTTCTGTGAGGAGGATCAACCCCAAACTTGGGGAATCAAGGTTCGCTGCTTTAGGAGACTCAACACGCCGATCAGTCTATTGTCACTTTCTCAGTAATACACAAAGTCAGAAACTGTAAAATAAGTAAAGTTTTATTCCGGTCACCGGTACTGGACTTCACTCTGAGAAACCCTTTGTGTTTGCCCACAAGGAAGCATCCTCTAGAGTGCGCCCTGAGACTCACGGAGCTACAATATTTATACATTTTCATAAATTGCAAGTCATCATGAGAATACAGAAAACTAGGCGATCACACGCTACACAAGTCATTTGTTTCTTTTTACAGAGTTCTGTTTAAAATTCACTTTAGCTTTCAACAAAATTCAGCCCTGAGACTGTCTCTACTCTGTTCTATAAACATTCTGTTTCTGTTCTTTCTTATCTATTTGTACTGCATTCCCACAGTCCTGCATCAGTTTTTACATTTAAACTATTCACTGCATGTCAAGTAGTCCATCATGCCTTGCGAATCATTGGTACAGCAATATTGGATTAACACCTAGCTTAACACTACAAGGCACAAGTAAGGAGTGTGATGGAATACTCTTCACTTGCCTGGATGAGTGCAGCTCCAACAACACTCAAGAAGCTTGACACCATCCAAGACAAAGCAGCCTGCTTGATTGGCACCCCATCTACCACCTTAAACATCCACTCCCTCCACCACCGCCGTACCATGGCTGCAGTGTGTACTATTTACAAGATGCACTGCAGCAACTCACCAAGGCTTCTTCGGCAGCAGCTTCCAAACCCGCAACCTCTTCCACCTAGAAGGACAAGGGCAGCAGGCACATGGGAAAACCGTCACCTCCAAGTTCCACTCCAAGTCACACACCATCCTGACCTAGAAGTATATCGCCGATCCTTCATCATCGCCAGATCAAAATCCTGGAGCTCCCTACCTAACAGCACTGTGGGAGTACCTTCACCACACGCACTGCAGCAGTTCAAGAAGGCGGCTCACCACCACCCTCTCAAGGGCAATTAGGGATGGGCAATAAATGCTGGCCTTGCCAGCAATGCCCATATCCCATAAATGATTTTTTTAAAATGCTCCCAGGGAACTTGGCGCAAACATGGAGAATGATCTTCCTATGGTTGCAGACCAGTTGCACATTGTAGGGGGTTTCTCTTGCTCGTTCTGGTCTCCTGCCAGGCTTTGTGCAATAATTACCCTTGAGTGGTTCGACCCACTCTCCCCTACGGTTCTAGACCTTGGACTTAGATGCAGAGAACTGTAGTGCAGAGAAAGGACTCAATAGACCAGGTTGAATAGCACGAAATGGATGCTTTTATTTTTAAACAGTTTGAAGCATTACAAAATACATGTCATAGGCACAGATTAAAGTAACTACAATCATGCACAAATTTATGAACTTGACTCTATGGAAATGGGGATCACACGGCACGTCGTAAAAGGGGAAACACATTACGATTTAACCTTACTCCCTCCCCTAAATACCTAAACTAAGTTTCGATTTGAGGAACTCGGGATCATGCTCACCACTATCAGAATCGCAAAAAGGGGTTCGCAATCTTTTAGCACAGCTTTCCGTCGTCACGTGGATCTGGAAACTTCTGGCGCAGTCGATATTCTCTCTCTCTCTCTCGAGGCGGCGGGGTAGACACAGCCTCGATGAGCGCTCGTCAAGGTTGAGATCCACTAGTTTCGATTTGGGTTCATGGAGCAGTCCCTGCCACCAATGTGATATTGAAGAAATGGATGCACGTGTCGAGGCCTTGCCTGGCTAGGCTCGGAATGTCCTTTTTATCCGACCTGGATCATCGGTTTTTTCCCGAGGGTGTCTTCTCCTTCGGCCTGGGTCGTCGATGATCTCCCGACAACAGCACCCGGGCCACCCTCGTCGTCTTCCCGTCGTGGCCGAGCCTTGTCTGGCTGAACACCGATCGTGTCCCGAAATCGAAGTGCTGCCTTGCACTGAAAAGTCCGTCCGAAGCGTCCTCGAAAAGAAGAAACGTCTTGGTCGAATTCCGAAGAAGTGAAACGTGAACTTGATCCTGGATCTGTGTAACTGTAACCGTCCCGTGATGGACTTTCAATCCATAGTTATACCCTTTTGGGACAGTCTTATCTCCCGCCAAATCATAGTCCTGTCTTTGTATTAATTTTGGCGGGCAGAAATCTCTGCAGGGGCGCTTTGTCTTGTAACGGGAGCTGGTGATAACTTAACTGGCCTTCCTGGCCGATAATGTCTTTTAATGTCTTTTACATTGTCACCGTGACTCGGTTCACATATTGATCGGTCTGGAGATTTCCCTTGATGGCTGTTAAACGGTTTCTCCTTTGTACATTAAATGGGTATAAGTGTTCATGCATTGTCCGCCCATATCTTGATGGGCCCCATCCTGTTTGCCTGAAACCGTCCTGTACTTAGAATCCATTGAATATGTATGCTGTTTCCCTGAGTTTCGGTTTCCCGATACTGGCTTTCGCGGGCTTACTGTCTTCAATCCACAAGCCTGTCTGGCTTGCAGTAACAGAAATCAAATGGTCCAGAAACTGATCATGAGGCCCGGCGGCCATTTTGTATGCCCTTTTATCAAAGGTTTTTCTGTGCAAGCTTACTTTGGTCAATAAACTGTCTTATTTTATCCTGTTTTCTTGCGTGATTATTGCTGAAAATTTCGAATCTTTAAACATTGAGGGAATGGAAGCCCTTGTGGTTGATAAACACTGCTGAGTTATGATGGGGTACCCTGATGGCCACATGTGTGCAGTTGATTATGCCCTGCACCCGTGCGAATCCAGCCAGAGCCGCAAAGCCAACCGCACACTCAGCAGCACTGGCTTCATCAGTTGCAAATTTTATATAATTTGCTGACTTATCAAATAGGGCATCGGTCACATGCGCAATGCATCTGTGTGCAGCCGACTGCGAGATGCCACAAATGTCTGCTGCAGATGCCTGGAAGGAGCCTGAGGCGAAGAAGTTGAAGGCAAGGGTGACATTCACAACTACTGGTAAGGGGTGTCCACCCACTCCTCTGGGTTGCAGCTCTTGCTCCAACAATCTGGAAAAGTCCACCACTTCCTGGCGCAATAGCCTAAGCCACCGTTGGCACTGCTGCTCAGTCATATTGAGGAAACATGTTGAGGTCAAGCATGAGCGAGGAAACCTCCTGCTGATTGTAGGGTTTTTTTTCCTGCTCTCTTGCCCGTTCTGGCCTCCTGCCAGGCTTCGTGCAAGAATTACCCTTGAGTGGTTCGACCCACTCCCCCTACGGTTCTAGACCTTGGACTTAGATGCAGAGAACAGTAGTGCAGAGAAAGGACTCAATAGACCAGGCTGAATAGCACGAAATGGATGCTTTTATTTTTAAACAGTTTGAAGCATTACAAAATACATGTCATAGGCACAGATTAAAGTAATTACAATCATGCACAAATTTATGAACTTGACTCTATGGAAATGGGGAACACACGGCACATCGTAAAAGGGGAAACACATTACGATTTCCCTTAACTCCCTCCCCTATACCTAAACTAAGTTTCGACCTGGGGAACCTGGGATCATGCTCACCACTCTCGAAATCGCGAGAAAGGGGGTTCGCAGCCTTTTTGGCACCGCTTTCCGTCGTCACGTGGATTTGGAAACTTCTGGCGCAGTCGATATTCTCTCTCTCTCTCTCTCTCTCTCGAGGCGATGGGGTAGACACAGCCTCGATGAGCGCTCGTCAAGGTTGAGATCCACTAAGTCTGTCATGGATTTTTGTTCATGGAGTAGAACAACAACCCAATGGGATGTTGAGACACGGAAGTGTCAGGCCCGGAATATCCTCTCTCTGGCCTGGATCGTCGGATTTCCAGAGGGTTTCTTCTCCGTCGGCCTGGGTCGTCGATGATCTCCCGACCCCAGTACCCGGGCCACCCTTGTCGTCTTCTCGTCGTGGCCGAGCCTTGCTTGGCTGAACACCGACCACGTTATCCTTTTTCCGAAGCCGTCCGTCTTTAAAAAGACGAGAACGTTTTCATCGATGCCACAGTCGTCCAAGAAGAAGAAACAGCTGTCGTTCAGTCAAGCGAAGTTGCTCAAGTAACCCGAAGTCCGAAGCTGTCCGAAGAAGTTAAAGTAACGTATATGGACTTTCAATCCATAGTTATACTCTTTTGGAACAGTCTTATCTCCCGCCAAATCATAGTCCTGTCTTTGTATTAATTTTGGCGGGCAGAAATCTCTGCAGGGGCGCTTTCTCTTGTAACGGAGCCAGTGATAACTTAAACTGGCCTTCCTGGCCGATAATGTCTTTTAATGTCTTTTGCATTGTCACCGCGGCTCGGTTCGCATATTGATCGGTCCGGAGATTTTCCTTGATGGCTGCTAAACGGTTTTTCCTTTGTACAATAAATGGGTATGAGTGATTTTGCATTGTCCGCCCATATCTTGATGGGCCCCATCCTGCACTTGTAATCCATTGAATATGTATGCTGTTCCTCTGAGTTTCGGTTCCCAGATACTGGCTTTCGCGGGCTCACTGTCTTCAATCCACAAGCCTGTCTGGCTTGCAGTAACAGAAATAAAATGGTTCAGAAACTGATCACGGGGCCTGGCGGCCATTTTGTATGCCCTTTTATCAAAGGTTTTTCTGTGCAAGCTTACTTTGGTCAATAAACAGTCTTATTTTATCCAGTTTTCTTGTGTGATTTTTGCTGAAAATTGCGAATCTTACAGGCCCCCCTGTGATACTGATAGCTTGCTTAAAGTATCAATAATCCTTGATGAGCAAATTTTCCCTGATTCCCCACATCCAAACATTCCTGGCACTATCTATGACCCTCACGACACATGCAGTTCCCATTTCCGCAGAAAACGAAAATTACCTTTTGTACATTTGGACAATCATAGACAGCGTATTTTAAACTATAACACATTCACTTGTCAGATGTGCGGGGGTTGATACCCCCTGGCACCATCTGCATGCATCTTTTATTAATCCAAAAAAACTTAAGAACGACTAACAACATAACAATACTTATTTCATTATAACCCAAAACAATCACAAAAAAATTTAAAATGGAGGGACGCTTAATCTTATACTAGCAGCTTAGAGTGGGGTATCTGCTTCCCCCATTCGCACATAGCGTTCTCTCCATTCTCCTGTGTTCTCGTGCCTCTGGAGGCGTTTGCCTCTTTTGCAATGCACGAAGAGCAAAAATATCACAATCAAAACCTGACATACTACTAGGATATGGGATGCTATTCTAATCCAGGCGGGGACCTCTATGTTGGTGAACAAGTCCCACCATGGTGGGATGGTTATGTCCAATATGTCTTTTCCTATCTCTAAAGTCTTCTGCTCCAGTGTGTAGAAATGTTTCTGTGAAACTATAACGGCTTTTAAAATCTTAGTGAGGTGTTCGGGAAGAGGGGGAATGACATAACCAAAATGCGCGACAAATCATTGTAAGTCTGTGAAATTCTCTTTGATAGTGATGTGAACGGTGGAGGGCGCAGGAATGGGGGCAATTCGTTGTTGTGCCACTTGAACCTCGGCCCTGGGTTTGAAACAGAAACTGCTATCACCGACCGAACACCACTCGTGTTGTCCATATCGGTACTGAGGCACTGCAGTGGTGACGCAGTATGTCCCACCCCCGATATATGCTACCTGTGGGGGCATATGGTCCTCTGCCATTGCCTCCATGGTGCAATTCACCGGCTTTGCGCTAGCAGTCCTGAACCCGCACTGTGGTTTCAGAAAGGCGTTCAAGTGCTGGGGACACAGGATGATGTGTGCTCCCCGGCTCCGACATCCCGAGAGGTCGGTGCCTGTCATCGTACGCTCCCATCTGATGACGTAAGGCGGGACCGCTGCGTAACGAATGTGTGCGCCCCCCCGAATGACTCCAATGTTCTCTACTCTGTACACCGGGGCGGGCTTTGCTGCGGGACCCAACACCGGCATTCTTACTACTATTCCCATAATAGTGTGATTTGAATGTCCGCAGTCCACTGGGACTGGGTATGCTTCTGCGGCTAGTCTGAGCTGGCACGGGCATAATGCATTCTCAAAAGGGTGGAGCGCTTGCAAGTGCTTGTTGCTGATCCAGGACGGGACCAAACCCTGTTTTAAATCCTCAAGATTACTGCGGCCCTCGCCCAGTAACCACGCCCCGTACAGCACACAGGCCTCGTTTTGCGCAGCTTGATCGGACGCATTCCGATCCTCCTTAATGAGTGCATTTACCGTTCTCGCGTGTTTCTCCAGCTCAGCAATTATGTCCTTAAAGTGTAGTGTCATGGCCTGGTCCTCATGCAACTCAGAACCCACTACCTTGTTTTCGTCTGTCAATATGTTCCTTAACTGGGCTTTTAAACCGTTGATCTGTGTCTGCAGCTCCACGTTATCTAGAGCGTTGACAACAGATGTCCCGGTATTAAAAGCAGTGAATATGTCATTTACAGTACCCCTTCTTTGACTCCCGACTCGTTCCAAAACTTCTGGCGGTGTGGTGTATAATTTGTCTCTGTCGATGTCGGCAAAGTCAAATTCGTAAAATTGTCTAAGCATACGGGTTAACAGGACCTGGTATAATTGTTCCGTTTCTTTGGGACACCACTCCGGCAATCTTACCTCAGTGAGATTTAAAATCACTGAGGCCACCGCGTAGTGTATCCCTTGGTACAGCACCTGACCGGTGGGTACCAATACTAAACCGTTCCCGGGTCCCTTGGTGGTGGTTGGGCACCCTCCTTTCTGGGCTAGTGCTACCGGAAGCGTGGGCAGGGGCTTGCGTGGGCGGGTGATGAGTTCAGTGGCGTTCACCGGAATAGGGGAGTATGGGGCTCCGCACGCTCGAGTGCTAACATCCCATCTCATTCCCTTCCCTTCATCCTGCCACTGCCTCTGGAAGAAGATGGATACGCCCTTTGGGCAGACGTGTCTCGAACCCCACATACAAACATATATTCCCTCATCTGGTTCCCACCATTTGTCCCAACACACACGTAATTGTCCGTGAGTTCCCGTAATAGTCCGATGGGTATTATTACCCAGTCGCTCCCACTCGACCGTAGAGTTTCTCATGTCCTTTCCCAGCTTTCGTAGCCACCACCATCGCCTTCGTGGTACGTTCCCATTGCACACCAGACAAATCCTCTTTCCCACGGTGACGCTGACTCTGGGCGCAAGGATCCTCACTCGAGGGCACGTTAACGAAGTCTCTTGGTAGGCAAAACCGAAATTGCTGGAATATTCCGTGGAATTTGTTCCCAACCAACCTGGCCATCTCCCTTGGTGGAAGTAGGTGGCGGTTTCCTCAACCTCTCGCTTCCCCGTCCCATCCGTTGCGATGGGGGCCGTGTCCCCGGAGCATCCGAAAATGATGACGTCCTTGGTGCGGCCTCGGTAGGCCCACCCGCACCCGATCGCCATGAACGCGATGAAAATCCTTTCCATCATATCCCAGGTTTCTGTAACCAACAAAATGATGTAGCCGGGCTCCCGATAGGTGCTGGCCTAAATTAGTTGGATGCGCGGGTTCCTGGACCCCGCTCCCTAACAAACACACATACCGGGCAGACCTCAAAATTGTACTCTTAACACCATATACTTTACATTCCTTAAAACTATGACCATAATTACCTAACTTAACTTATGTACAGCGCCGCCCTCCGTGGGGTGGCTTTCCGAATCCCTGTGAGGCCTGTCGTGTGCCACACCCTGCGGTGGGGCTGCATTGATCTTTGGCTTTGATCCCCTGCAGCCTGTCGCTGCTGAACGGGGATCATGCCTTCCTGGGGCTGCTCTAAACCGTGGTTGGGAAGGATGGGGAGAATCTGGCCAAGATTTTCTGGGCTGTGGCGCTCGAGCCGACCTACGAGGGGCTGCTTTGGGTCGGGCTCCCGGGGCCGATGGACCGGGGGTTGGGACTGTTACCGTCACAGCCTGTGGTTCCTCCACAGCTGCCAGCTCCAGCTCCCCTTCCTCAGGCTCCGCCCCCCCGGGGTCGGGATCTGTGGCTTCTGACTCCACCTCACCTGTCCCTACAGGTAGTGAGTCTCCGCCCCCATTCCCTACCTCCCCCAAGCTTGAGTCGAGGGCGGGATCGTCGCCCTCTGACTCTTCCTCCTCCATGACTGGGTCTAAGGCGGGGTCGAGCTGTTCGTGCTCTCTCCTGCCTAAATCCCATTCAAAAGATGAGACCTCCCACTCCAATGGGATGGCCTCTCCCTTCACGCAGGCTACTGCTCCAGCCTGTGTGGTCTGTGACTCTGTTACAGGCTGAGGACCTTTGTTCTCCGACCTGGTCCCCTTTGATGGCCCTTGTGCACCCGATTTAAATAGTTTACACTGGTTGATGTGAAACCATTTGGTACGTCGGGGCATTTTCACTGCATAAACCATGGGGCTGGCCTTGTCCACAATGCTGTAGGGCCCCATGTACAGTGGTTCAAAACTCCCTACCCTGGCGTAGTTTCGGACCATGACCTGGTCTCCGACTACCCACTCTTGTTGTTTCCGAGGTTCCAACAACAGTTTATTTCCCTGGTGCTGTCTTCCCATGTTCCCAGCCGCCTGCCCATAAATCTGTCTCAGGCGCTCCAAGAGGGTTTGGGCGAATTTGTCCCGTTTCACCTCTCGGAGCTGGCCCTCAGTGAGCACCGGGGCTAGCACATGGGTGGGTGTTCGCATGATCCTTCCAGTCATTAACTCGTGCGGGGAATACCCCGTGCTTTTGGACTGGCTGGCTCGGATCCCCATGAGGACTAAAGGCAGGACCTCCGCCCATTTCTGGGGCGAGCCCATTGTCTCTTTCCTCAGCTTTTCCTTGAGGGTCCGATTCATACGCTCAACAATCCCGGATGACTGGGGATTGTATGCTACGTGCCACTTTCCCTCAATGCCCAAGAGCATAAGGGCGTTCTGCATTACTTGACCGGTGAACTGACTCCCTTGGTCGGACTCTACAAAACGGGGGAGTCCCCACCGTGAGAACACTTCCCGAATCAAGATCTTAGCAGTACCCAGTGCCGTAGCTGTTCTGCACGGGAAGGCTTCTACCCATTTGGTGAACACATCTACCAGGACAAGGCAGTACTTATAGCCTCCCTGGGCGGCGGGCAGGGGCCCTATGTAGTCGACCTGAATCGACTGCCATGGTCCCTCTACCCTCCTGATGTGTCCCATGGGCACCTTCCTTTTGTGGGGGTCTGGGTTGTTAGCAGCACACACAAGACAGCTTGCGCAGAACTCACGGACATCGTCCCGAAGTCCCGGCCACCATCCCGCCTGCTCTACCCGTTGCCAGGTGACCTCAGGTCCGGGGTGTCCCGCTCCTGGACCCTCGTGGGCCAATTGCAGGAATTCCCTCCGGTGCTGCTGCGGCACAACCCACTGCTCCTCTCGGAACAGCATACCTTCTTTGACTGTGAGGGCTGCCGTACTGTACGGACCTTCTACCTGTTTGCCTTCTGTGATGGCTTTTAGGACTGCTTTTAGGGCGGGATCCAGGGCTTGGACGGTCTTTAGGTCTGGGGGCGGTGTCACCCCTGTGTTCCCGGGAATTCCCTCCCTGCCTTGGATCGCCGCCACGGGTCCGGGTTCGTATGGGTCCCAGAAAATGCCGTTGCGGGCACCCTCCCTGGCTAGCGCATCCGCCTGCTGGTTGCCCTGACTGCGGGGCTCTGTGGTGGAGTGAGCCTTCACCTTATGGATGAACACCTCTCCTTTCTCCCCCACAGCTGCTAGGATCTTTTCCAGCAAGGGCTTATCTGTTAAAGGCCGCCCATCCGCGGAGGTGTACCCGCGTCGGGACCAGATGGCGAGGTACTCTGTACACGAATTGCACGTGAACATGCTGTCTGAGCAAATCGTGTATGGGGTTGGGAAAATCTCGGGGTGGGTAACCACGTACGCCACCGCGGACAGTTCAGCCTGCTGCGCGCTCATAGTGCTGGGGAGCTTAATTGCCAGGGCAATGTTTGCCGCAGGGTCATAAACTCCACACCCTGTGAGTCGCTTGCCGTCAGATACAGTGCTAGAACCGTCTACGTAGATCTCGTGGCCTGTGGGATGTATCCCGGCCCGTAAACCTATGTTCGCTTCCCATACCCCTTCTACGGAACATTGATGGGCTGTCCCGGGATATGCCATATTGGCTGCGAGCCTTGGCGCGCAGAGGCCTTTAACTTTGAGATCCATCTGGGAAAGGAGGAGGCTCCAGCGCGCAATCCGAGCGCTGCTTACGGTCCCATCCTTAATCCTCCCATCCAGAAGCATCTTCGTGGGGGTGTGATGGGTGAGGAGCGTAATGGGAGAGGTCCCTGTGAAGATCACTGATCTGTTCACAGCCCAATGCGTGGCCAGGAGATGCCGTTCGCAATTGGAGAAACTCCTCTCCACATCCGTGAGCACCCTGGAGGAATAAACTACTGGTCTTAGCTTGCCGTGCCGCTCTTGGAGCAGCACTGCGCTCAGGCTGTCCCCACTAGCGGCTACCTCCAGAAAGAACTCCTCTCCCCCATCTATGGCCCCTAGGGCTGGCGCGGTCTGCAGATCTCTTTTCAACTTCTCGAACGATGCCTGGCACCCCTCGTCCCAAGACCACTCGACTCCCTTGTGTAAGAGTCGAAGTAGCGGGGCCGCTGTGGCAGCATAGTCCTCGATGAAATCTCTGCAGTACCCGGTCAATCCCAAAAAGGACCTTACACCCGTTACTGTGTTGGGAATCGGCAGATCTTGTATAGATTCCCGCCTGGCCTTATCTATGGCTCTTTCTCCCTCGCGGATGGCCAGGCCCAGGAATTTGACTTCCTGCTGGCCGATCTGGGCTTTCTTTGGGTTTACTTTGAAACCCTTCCTTTCTAACAGTTCCAACAATTCGGCTAACAGTGGGCCGTGCTGCTCCCTTGTATCTGTGAACAGGAGTAAGTCGTCCACATACTGCACTATCTGGTTGGGCTGGCTGAACTCTTTCAAACTCCCCGCCATGCACTGATGGAAAATGCTGGGGCTGTTGTGAAAACCCTGTGGTAAGCAGTTCCAAGTGTACTGTTGCCCTTTGAATGTAAAGGCAAACTTGTACTGGTCCTCCCGCCGCAGCGGAATGGACCAAAAACCGTTCGAGATGTCCAGCACCGTGAATGTGGTCGCCGATGCTGGAATACTCCCTATTAAGTCTGCAACTGCTGCTACCGTGGGCACGCAGGCCGGGATATTACTATTGAGGACTCTGTAGTCCACCGTGGCTCTCCACGAATTGTCCGGTTTCTTTACCGGCCATAATGGTGAGTTTACGTGGGTGGCTATCGTCCTCAACACGCCCTGCTGTACCAATGAAGATATTGCTGTCTCCATGTCGGGTTCTGCCTCCTTGGGGAAATTATACTGCTTTTGGGGTCAGATCATGGGGTCCCCGTCTACGCTGACTTCGAACCCAGTGACTCTCCCGCAGTCGTGCTTGTGGGTGGCGAACGCGGTCAGATTTTCTGACACACACGTCTGCAAGTCCGTTGGGACGTTTGTTACCATGAGCTCGAGATCGTAACCTCCTGACGGCTTCATAGTGCACAGGGTCCCCTTTTCTTCCTTCCCCGGGATTACGACTACCTTACCTAAACTGCCCTCGGCTCCCCAGAGACAGTGATTTCTCAGGTCCACGAGGATCCCGTGTTCCACCAAGAAATCAGCCCCGAGGATGCCTTTCCCCCCCCCCTCATTCCACTTCAATAGGATGCACGTCCATGTGGTGTGGAGTGCTCCCAACTGAATGGAGAGCGGGAGGGAGTACGCGCCAGCCTGTTCTCTACCTGTGAAACCCGCTACTAAATATGGAGCCTGGGCGGACAGATGTGAGGCAAAAGGTTTATCCGTGTGGATCACGGTACACGAAGCTCCCGTATCCAACAGGTAACTACCCCTTTGTTTCTCCACCTCCATCTCCACCACAGGTCTTCTCCAAGCGTCATAGCGGAGCGGACACAAGTAGACGGGCTGCGCGGGCGTCAGTCATTTAGGTGTTTCGGCTGGGGTCTCGGGGGCGGTAGGGCTGTTAGCAACCGCTACCTTCCCCTGCCAGGTCATCAGAGACCACATAGTCTCCAAGACTGACTCGATCGCAGCGGGGTCCACAACCGCACCACCCCCTTTAGTCGGGGCAGAGGCTACGGTTGGGTTCTGGACTGGTGTTGGGGCAGCGGCCTGCACTTGTGGTTGTGCTGGTGTTGGGTAAACTCTCGGGCCGTTGGCGACTCGGGCTTGGGCTTGATCTTGGGCTGCGGTGAACGCTCTCTCCCTCTTATCCTTCCAAGGATTCCTACAGTCCTTGCGCCAATGACCCTCCTTCCCACACCCGTAACAACTGCTATTGGCTTGAGGAGGGCGATTTCCCTCCTGACGCCATTCCATTTTAGCAGAGGCTGCGGGCCTCACCTCATGCACCTTTCCTTTTACAACAGGCGTTTTCTTGCCCTTGTTATTCCTATAACTGATCGTGAGCTGATCTAGCACTAGATCCTCCGTGGAGCGGGCGTTGGTGGGGTCAAACCATGCTTTGGCCTGTTCCTTCACTACTGGCAGGCAACCTGCTACCAGGCACCGAAGCCAGTGAGCCCTTTGTTCGCCATCCAGCCCGGCCCGGGCCGGCCCGCCCAGGCAGCTGCGCCGATACACTGGCCACAACCTGTCGGCGAAAACCCGTGGGGGTTCTCCCTCTAGCTGCACTGTCTTTTCTAAACGGAGGAACAGAGTTCCGTCCCCCTCTCCCATGATCTCCAGAATCTCATCCCGTAGCAACTCATAGTCCCTGTGCCCTCTCTTGCTCTCGTCAGGGAGACACTGGAGGAGCGAACTGTCCAGGGAGAACAGCAGCATTTTAGACTGTTCAACCCCGTCGCAGTCATTGACTGCTGCGGTCTGCTCCACGTCCCTGAAATGCACGGAGGGATCTCCTGACTCGGAGAGTTTTGGGATGTGACTTATCATCTCTCTTAGCTGTCGTGCGCTATGAGGCATTATGATCTGACTCTCAAGGGGTCCGTCATCGCCATTTTCTTCATTTGGACCGATCCTCCGGTGCCTCGTTGGACACAACGGCGCTGGCCCCGACTCTACTATCTGGGGGTGCTCTACCTCAGGGCTCTCTTCCTCTACCATCTCCGTCTCCTGTCCCGGAGTCCAAGACTCCTCATAAGCAGGAGGCGCAGAGGGTTCGGGGGTTGGTACCCCAACTGCCTCTTGTGGAATCGGACTTTTGGATTCCTTGGCTAGCAACAGCTGACTCGCTGGTGGATTTATGAGACACACCAACCCGTTTGCCTTCGCTAGGGCCTTTCTCAGGTCCTCTAGCTCCCGGCGGCAAGCGCTGTGGTCGGTGTTCTCAGATCTATCCTCCATGGCCATCTTATATGCTGCCCTGGCTCCCAGGAGCTTTTCCTCTTGGGCATCTACTTGTTTGGCTAGACGGAAACACCTCTCTCTCATTCTACCTTCACTGGCCTTGGCCTCAACGACCTGACATTTTAAATATTCTACTCGGATTTTGTGGCAGCGAATTACAGAGCGGCGTTCCTGATTCAGCGCGTCAAGTGATTCAATCAGCTTTTGACCACCCGCAACCTTTTCCTCTACGTCTTTAAGCAAGCCGTTGATCTGGACTGTCTGTGCTGCAACTACCTGGTCCAAAAGCTGGACTTGCTTCTTGTAGCACATCAGCCAGACCGCCTTTTCTACAGATTTCTTATGCTCTCTACCCGCTGTCCACTTGATGGCTGCGTCTAACGGGCGCCTATCCCTTAATAGATCGGATATCCATTGTTTTGTGAGGTTGACTTTTCCGAAAACATAATCTGCTATTCTTTCATCCATCACATTTCGTTTATTCAGATCTTGATCTAACACACTACTTTCCTGCTGCCAAGGTCCTGCCGCGGTCGCCATTTCTGTAGGGGGCTTTTTCCTGCTCTCTTGCCCGTTCTGGCCTCCTGCCAGGCTTCGTGCAAGAATTACCCTTGAGTGGTTTGACCCACTCCCCCTACGGTTCTAGACCTTGGACTTAGATGCAGAGAACAGTAGTGCAGAGAAAGGACTCAATAGACCAGGCTGAATAGCACGAAATGGATGCTTTTATTTTTAAACAGTTTGAAGCATTACAAAATACATGTCATAGGCACAGATTAAAGTAACTACAATCATGCACAAATTTATGAACTTGACTCTATGGAAATGGGGAACACACGGCACATCGTAAAAGGGGAAACACATTACGATTTCCCTTAACTCCCTCCCCTATACCTAAACTAAGTTTCGACCTGGGGAACCTGGGATCATGCTCACCACTCTCGAAATCGCGAGAAAGGGGGTTCGCAGCCTTTTTGGCACCGCTTTCCGTCATCACGTGGATTTGGAAACTTCTGGCGCAGTCGATATTCTCTCTCTCTCTCTCTCTCTCTCTCTCTCTCTCTCGAGGCGATGGGGTAGACACAGCCTCGATGAGCGCTCGTCAAGGTTGAGATCCACTAAGTCTGTCATGGATTTTTGTTCATGGAGTAGAACAACAACCCAATGGGATGTTGAGACACGGGAGTGTCAGGCCCGGAATATCCTCTCTCTGGCCTGGATCGTCGGATTTCCAGAGGGTTTCTTCTCCGTCGGCCTGGGTCGTCGATGATCTCCCGACCCCAGTACCCGGGCCATCCTTGTCGTCTTCTCGTCGTGGCCGAGCCTTGCTTGGCTGAACACCGACCACGTTATCCTTTTTCCGAAGCCGTCCGTCTTTAAAAAGACGAGAACGTTTTCATCGATGCCACAGTCGTCCAAGAAGAAGAAACAGCTGTCATTCAGTCAAGTGAAGTTGCTCAAGTAACCCGAAGTCCGAAGCTGTCCGAAGAAGTTGAAGTAACGTATATGGACTTTCAATCCATAGTTATACTCTTTTGGAACAGTCTTATCTCCCGCCAAATCATAGTCCTGTCTTTGTATTAATTTTGGCGGGCAGAAATCTCTGCAGGGGCGCTTTGTCTTGTAACGGAGCCGGTGATAACTTAAACTGGCCTTCCTGGCCGATAATGTCTTTTAATGTCTTTTGCATTGTCACCGCGGCTCGGTTCGCATATTGATCGGTCCGGAGATTTTCCTTGATGGCTGCTAAACGGTTTTTCCTTTGTACAATAAATGGGTATGAGTGATTTTGCATTGTCCGCCCATATCTTGATGGGCCCCATCCTGCACTTGTAATCCATTGAATATGTATGCTGTTCCTCTGAGTTTCGGTTCCCAGATACTGGCTTTCGCGGGCTCACTGTCTTCAATCCACAAGCCTGTCTGGCTTGCAGTAACAGAAATAAAATGGTTCAGAAACTGATCACGGGGCCTGGCGGCCATTTTGTATGCCCTTTTATCAAAGGTTTTTCTGTGCAAGCTTACTTTGGTCAATAAACAGTCTTATTTTATCCAGTTTTCTTGCGTGATTTTTGCTGAAAATTGCGAATCTTACATGATTACCACCAATGCCCTCCGTCAGCTGATGAATCAGTACTCCTCCATGTTGAACACCACTTGGAAGAAGCACTGAGAGTAGCAAGGGCACAGAATTTACATTGGGCGGGGGACTTCAATGTCCATCATCAAGAGTGGCTCGGTAGCACCACTACTGACTGAGCTGGCTGAGTCCTGAAAGATATAACTGCCAGTCTGAGCCTGCGACAGGTGGTGAGAAAGCCAACACAAGGGAAAAACCTACTTGACCTCGTCCTCACCAATCTACCTGTCACCGATGCATCTGTGCATGACAGCATTGGTAGCAGAGACCAACACACAGTCATTGTGGAGACAAAGTCCCGTCTTCACACTGAGGGCACCCTCCATCATGTTGTGTGGCTCTACCACCGTGCTAAATGGGATAGATTCAGAACAGATCTAGCAGCATCAAAACTGGGCATCCATGAGGCGCTATGGGCCATCAGCTGCAGCAGAATTGTATTCCACCACAATCTGTAACCTCATGGCCCGGCACATCCCTCACTCTACCATTACCATCAACCCAGGGGACTAACCCTGGTTCAATAAGGAGTGTAGGAGAGCATGGCAGGAGCAGCACCAGGCATACCTAAAAATGAGGTACCAACCTGGGGAAGCTGTAACACAGGACTATATGCATGCTAAAAAGCAGAAGCAGCATGCTATAGACAGGGCTAAGCAATCCCACAACCAACGGATCAGATCAAAACTCTGCAGTCATGCCACATTCAGTCGTGAATGGTGATAGACCATTGTAATGGGTTTTAGATCGCAGAGGTTTCTCTCTCCAGAGGCCTCTCTCTCTTGCACAGTAAAACCTTGAGTGGTTCGACCCACTCGCCCCTTAGGTTCTGTACACTGGACTTTGAGGCAGGAACTACAATGCAGTGAATACTCTATAGACCAGGTTTAATGAAAACGAAATGGAATTTTATTGTAATAAAGGAAAATTATCGAATGCAAGTCAATAAAATGGTACATGGGAGGGAAAAACAAATCATAATACAGTACTAACTAAGATAGATACAGGCATATCATACTTTACAAAAGTCATCACGAAATGGGGAAACACACGGAACATCGAGGGACAACAACTCATAATTAATTATCCCCTGAAATGCCCACCCACTAAACCTATCTAGATCAGATTATGAGGGGCCAGAAACATGCTCACCAACCTCGAGGTGAAGGTCACGGACAGGCTGGATGTCAGTAGGCCTCGACGTCGCCGCGAGGAGAGGCCTACTGCCTGACCATTTTCAAATAAGTTTCTTCGAGGAGGTCATTGTCCTTGGTCTCGTCAACGGCCCGAGGTGTATCGATGATCTCCCGATGGCTACCCTGGGGCTGGACGCAGACTCGAATCACCTTCTTGACTGGTCTCCGGATTGACGTTCCTCAATGGCCGATCCACGAGGTTCTCCGAGCTGTCTTCCCTCTACCGAAAGGGGTCTTCAAAGACGCAGCGGAAGGCTTCTGTACCAAAGGCTTCTAATAGCTATCCCGGGAGTCCCCAATTATATTTCTCATTGAGGCCCTTATCTCCCGCCACATCAAGGTTAGTCTTTTTTAACTTTTGGCGGGCTGGTATCACAACGGGGTAGTTATTATTTTTAAAGTACTTTCGGGATGGCCAGTAATGGCCATCTCTGGTCTGGAATGACCTTGTATTGTCTTGAATGTCTTTAATGGGTCTCTGATGTTCCCCCTATGATTATGAAACTGTTTCCCTTTGTCTGGGTAAATATTTAGATGGCTTTTATCTACAGGCCGATCTGACTGGATCTGCATCCAATCCATATGTATGGGGTTCTGTCTGGTTTCGTTTTCTCCGAAATGGCCTTCCAGAACTTACTGTGGGCTGAATCCAAAAAGGCTGTCTGGGGACTACAGGAAACATTTTAAAGTGTCCAAAAAGCTGGTCACGGGGTCTGGCGGCCATTTTGTGTGCCCTTTTTCCTGGGCTTCTTTTAAAATAGTCTTTTAAAAATTAAGGCCTCTTCTGCCAAGGGACCCTTATCTGACAATATTTAATTTTGCGAATCTTACACCATTAAACAACTAACAGGAGGAGGAGGCTGCATGAATATTCCCATCCTCAATGATGGTGGAGCCCTGCACTTGAGTGCAAAAGACAAGCCTGATGCATTTGCAACCATCTTCAGCCAGAAGTGCTAAGTGGATGATTTATATCGGCCTCCTTCTGAGGTCGCCACCATTACAGAAGCCAATTCGATTCACTCCACGTGATATCAAGAAATGGCTGAGCGCACTGGATACAGCAAAGACTATGGGCCCTGACAACATCCTGGCTGTCGTGCTAAAGACTTGTGCTCCAGAACTAGCCGCGCCTCTAGCTAAGCTGTTCCGGTATAGCTACAACACTGGCGTCTATCGGCAATCTGGAAAACTGCTCAGGTATGTCCTATCCACAAAAAGCAGGACAAATCCAACCCGGCCAATTACCGCCCCATCAGTCTACTCTCAATCATCAGCAAAGTGATGGAAAGTGTCATCAAGTGTGCTATCAAGTGGCACTTACTCACCAATAACCTGCTCACCGATGCACAGTTTGGGTTCCGCCAAGACCACTCGCCTCCCAACCTCATTACAGCCTTGGTCCAAACATGGAGAAAGGAGCTGAATTCCAGAGGTGAGGTAAGAGTGACTGCCCTTGACATCAAGGCAACATTTGAATGAGTGTGGCATCAAGGATCCCTAATAGAGCTGAAGTCAATGGGAATGGGGGGGAAAACGCTCCACTGGCTGGAGTCATACCGAGCACAAAGGAAGATGGTTGTGGTGGTTGAAGTTCAATTATCTAAGCCCCAGGACTTCGCTGCAGGAGTTCCTCAGGGCAGTGTCCTAGGCCCAACCATCTTCAGCTGCTTCATCAATCCCTCCAACATAAGGTCAGAAATTGGAATGTTCGTTGATGACTGCACAGTGTTCAGTGCCATTCACAACTCCTCAGATAATGAAGCAGTCCATGCCCACAGGCAACAAGAATTTGATGATGATCAGGCTTGAGCAGATGAGTGGCAGGTAACATTCGCACCACACAAGTACCAGGCAATGGCTATCTCCAACAAGCGAGAGTCTAACCACCGTTCCTTGACATTCAACAGCATTACCATCACCAAATCCCCCCACCGTCAACATCCTGGGGGTCACCATTGGCCAGAAACTTAACTGGACCAGCCACATAAATACTGTAGCAATAAGAGCAGGTCAGAGGCTAGGTATTCTGCGGTGAGTGTCTCACCTCCTGACTCCCCAAAGCCTTTCCACCATCTACAAGGCACAAGTAAGGAGTGTGATGCACTGCAGCAACTTGCCAAGGCTTCTTCGGCAGCACCTTCTAAACCTGCGTCCTCTTCCACCTAAAAGGAATAGGGCAGCAGGCGCATGGGAACACCACCACATTCAAGTTCCCCTCCAAGTCACATACCATCCTGACTTGGAAGTACATCGTCGCTCCTTCATCATCACTGGGTCAAAATCCTGGAACTCCCTCCCTAACAGCACTGTGGGAGTACCTTCACCACACGGACTGCAGCGGTTCAAGAAGGCAGCTCACCACCACCTTTTCAAGGGCACTTAGAGATGGGCAATAAATGCTGGCCTTGCCAGCGACGCCCACATCCCACAAACGAATAAAATAATAGCTCATCCTCTGCCTGTGAACCCTGTGCTGGGGGTATTGCCTCCGGCGAAGTCCAGCCCTGTGCTGATGCCCTCTGTCCTGTGCAGCATCAGGTGGTTGAGGTGAAGCCTGGCGCTCTTGCTGTTGTTATGGCTGCTGGGGTGCCTGGTTCTGCTGATGTTGGGGCTCTTTGTGGTCTGATTCTGAGGACCAAGGTGAGAGAGTGTAAACCGTAACCATTCTGATGTAATCGATGGCAGGTGACAGAGAGATGACAGATGCAAATCTGTGAATGCTGAGAGAGGTTGTTCCAATGAGGTGGAACTGGATAGAGAGTTGGCTCCAAACACTTGCAAGCTGCAGAAGGCTGTATGGGGGAGAAATTCGGTATCGCCCCGATTGGGGCGCAATTATTGGCCGGGCGCAAAGTTTAGCACCTGGCGCTAATTATTCCCACTGACTGCAAACTTGGCTTTTATCGCCCATGGAGGTGATTGGAGCACTAAGTCAGGCGCTACACGACTGTCTTAAGGCGCAAAGGCCGAGGAGCGAGGCGCTAACTTAGAGCGCGGGCGAAGTGCAGGTGATGTCAGTTAGTGATGGAACACAGACACACTGGCGCCGGCCAGTTCTTAAAGGGAAGGGTCGATCTTGCTCTCCAGCCACACCCTGCTGATTGCAGGCTTGAATCTCGTCGTGGACAGACCAGTGCCTGAAATTTCCAGCCAAGGACTATGGAGAGGGTGAGGGAATGACCTCAGCGCTTCAGTGACCGGGCATTGGAGGCTCTGGTTGGCGTGGTGGAGGGCAGAAGAGCTATACTGTACCCTGAGAGTGGCAGTAGGCTATTGCCGCGCGACTACAGAAGAGTGAGGAAGGAGATAGCTTAACACATCTCCTCCAGGAGCATGGTGCCCAGGACCCATATACAATGTGGCAAAAGCTTCAATGACCTCACTCAGGTCGTCAGGGATGTGGCTGTTTTTCAATACCTCTCCATCCCTCCATCTCAACCTCCAGAGGGTCTTAAAACCCCAATGCCCAGCACTCATACAAGACCTATGGCTATCTCATAAAACATACATGCACATTCTCCACACCTTGCATACATTAAGGGCTATTCAACTATGGGAGGCACATCAGGGAAGACCATGGCTGCATACATTAAGGGCTATTCAACTATGGGAGGCACACCAGGCAAGACCATGGCTGTATATTGTAAGGGGTGGTGTGTGTGTGGTCAGCTTTGCCTCTGACTCCCTGAGAGGTTCGAATCGCTCCCACTCCCTTGGCTCTAAACTTTGGACTTATTTGGGGGTGGTAATGAACTTGCAACAGACACCTGAGTTGGTCAAAATAATTGAAATTTTTATTTTGAGACAGGAAACTATACAATACAATAAAACTTATACTCTAAAAGGGGGAACACTTCGGAATATGCGAGGGAGAATGACAATAGCCAAAATACCTTACCCTACCAATCCCACTACACTAACTAGGTTGAATTCCAGAGGACCAGGAAATGCTCACCAAACGACTTTCTTGACAGATTGTAGAGGTTCGTGATTTTGGGATTCTGTTTAGTTGTGGTGGTTAGGGCCTGCCGTACCCCGGACGTGGTGGAAGACTGCACCTGCATTGGGTTTTCAGTCTTCGCTTTTCCGCTGATGCGGTTAGATGCGCAGTTGGATTTATTGGGTAAGTACCCAATTTCCATTGGTTAGGCATAGTTTTTAGAGCCTTTTGTGTCAAATCTTACCCAGGGGTAAGTCAGGCTAGCTTGTAGAGTGGAAACAAACTTGCGAATTTTCGACTTCTTATTGGTTGGTTTCTTGTTGGTTGCAGTGGCCCAATATTACCTAGTTGGTGGTAATATTGTTAATTGTTGGTTTCTTGAGGCCTTTGGTTGCCGCGATTTCCTTTTCCTTCCGTTTTGTTCTTCTTTCCTCAAGTCTCCGATCCTCCGACTATGTACGGTGATGATGATAATGAGTAATACTCTTTCTGAACCGTATTTTCTCTCCTGTACTGAACTTGAACTTTCTCTTGAGCTGTGTCCTCCACTGACTCTCTCAACTCGAACTGTACTGTTCACCATCTCTACAAGCAGGCCACAGTTATACTGTGTTGAGGCCTGGCTTATCTGACCGCTAAATCTCCTCTGGTCCATTGTTAATTTTGGCGGGTTCGTTAATTTTAATAGGTTTAAATTCTCATCGAGTTTCAGGGCTGGCCCCATCTATTTTTAATTGGCTTTTAACTGGTTTTGGGATTGCTTCAAAATCAGTTTTAAGTGTGCAAAGTGTTTTTGGAAATCTTTCTGAGTGGTTAATCTGTTGTTTGATTGTCTTCTCCTGCTGGGACCAGGCTCTCTTTTGTTGGTTGTTGGCATGTATTGTATTATTCATGTACTTGATGGCCCTGTGGGTTTCGGCAGGAACAGTCCTTCCGTGGGCTTATTGTCTTTATGTAGAATGGCTGGGATGGCCCAGAACATTCTCAGCCAATCTGGCCTTTTACAATACTCAAACTGTCTGTCCCACAGTGCCCAACCCATTCCTTTTGTTGCAGCTTTTCCACAGGCCTGAACATGCCTTTTAAACTAGCAGAAATCCTGGGGTTTTGATTTTAAGTCCCTTTTGGCCCAATATTTCCTTCAAACCGTTCAATATTTCTTCTTTTCTTGTTTTGGGGGAATCTGTATAGTTTTGCAAGCCTTACAGTATTTACTCAGATGCTGTCCTTTTTCTTGCAGGCCAAGCTTTCTCATAACAGAAGACAGCAGCAACGGCAGGTGGAGAGCAGCCACAGCTGCAACCCCTCAGTGATCTTGAGGCACGCGTCCACAGGTTTGTGGCAAGCCAGGTGATTGGTCCCGTCACCCCTGAAGAGGCCGGCCCCGTTCGGGACAGCAATGGTAAGGTCATCAGCTTTCTCTCCTCTCTCATTCCACTTGTCCCTCCCAACACCAGCCTTTGACACTTTCAATCCAACTTACTAAATCGCTGCACTCCTTCCTCCCTTACTGCCCCCCAGTCCTCTTGCTAAAGTCACTCTTGTACCACCCTGCTTTCAGATGGTGATTCACCAGCTGTGGAGACGAGCCCTCAAGCTGCCAGTGGGAGCGAAGCCGCAGGTGAGAAGGAAGAGGAAGCCGAAGCCTCAGCAGCACCCTCTCCCGAGGAAGCCCATGCCCAGACTGGGACCACGTCTTCCCTGGAGGGGAGCAGGTGGGAAGGGTCTGATGAGGGTGAAGCTCTGGGACCCAGCGGGCTACAGCAATGCTATGGGGGTAGGGAAGCTCGGTGGCCTTCTCCACGGTGGGAGAGTAGGCCAGCGAGTCCTGCTGCACTGGACGCAGAGGAGGAGTGGCTCATCGCTGAAATGAACACCCAGGTGGTGGACATGCACACTCAGCTCATGGGTGTAGTGGGAAGGGCGCCCGAAAGCATTGATGCACTGGCAAGGAGTGTGGAGCACTCCGCTGCAGCACAGGCGGATGCCGCGCAATTGCTTAGTGCTGCAATTCAGTCACTGGTTGCCGTGACCCAATCTCAGACTGCTCTCATGCAGACTCAGATTGAGGCCACACAAGCACTGAATGTTGCCATCGTCACTGGTTTGGACACATTGCCCCAGGGCTCTCACGGTACTGCAGCAGGCCAGCAATCTGTGCCCCGTGGGACTGCCAGTGTGTCGGTCGAGCAGGGAGGTGCTGTCCTCTCTCAAATGACAGCAGTCCTGCTGCCACCACTGTTACTTCCCCATTGCACTTGCCACCGCCTGTAGCCCAGACTGCTGCCGCCCATGCAGAGTTGGTGCAGTCTGCAGCCGAGCCCTCCAGGCCCAGAGCTGGTCAAGGGCATCCTTCAAGGGTATCTGCAGTCTCAGGATCTAACATTCAGCAACCTTCCACCAGTCTTGCTGCAGCCACTGGAGCCCCATTCCGGAGGAGCAGTAGGGTGGGAAGGGGGCAAGTGGGAAAGGGAAGGAGATCACCCTCGAAGGGCAAAAAGTAGGAGGTCTGATGAAATGTTGGGAATGTTTTTATTAAAGACCGAGGTTCGTGTAATTACTTTTGTTTAGTGTTTTGGCCATTATCTCCAGCTTGTGAGAACCAGTTATGTTAATGAATGATTTTTTGTGTTTGTTTCTATTAGTTTGTCATGAATAAATGACACACACAGAGTTTGTAAAATAAAAAAGTTGTATTCAAAATGTACATGTTTGGCTGTTGGAATCATTGCTGCCTTGGCCGGCTATAGGGGTTGCGGGTTGCTTTCCATCATGTTGTTCTCCATGCCAGAAGCCATTTGATGAGTAGGGGCCTGGAAGCGGCTTGTTATCAGTCTTTGATGGACGGCCCTTGCAGTTTCAGCATTGTGGGCCTCCCTCCCGCCTTGGTGCTGCTGCTGATCATCCTCCTCCTCTTCCTCCTCCTCTTCCTCCTCTTCCTCCTCCGGTGGTGCACCAAGGCCTGGTGGCATTGGCTGGGTCCTGAGGATTGCAAGGTTATAAGGATTGCAGCAAACAACTATGAAGAGGGAGACTCGCTCAGGGGAGTACTGCAGTGCTCCTCCTGAGTGGTCCAGACCGCAGAACCATTGTTTGAGCACACCGATCGTCTGCTCAATGATGTTCCTGGTGGCGAGATGGCTCTGATTATACAGCATCTCAGCAGGGGTGTTGGGGTTACGGAGCGGTGTCATCAGCCAGGTGCAGAGTGGATAACCCTTGTCCCCGAGGAGCCAAACACTTGGCTGATGCACTGCCTGGAAAAGCTCTGGCACAGCAGTGTGGCACAGGATGAAAGTATCATGGCTGCTGCCAGGATAGCGGGCATTGATAGCGAGTATCAGCTGTCTGTGGTCACACACCAACTGGAAATTTAAGGAGCGGAACCCCTTGCGGTTTCGGAAAACCTCTGCATTCTCCTGCGGTGTCCGCAATGCCACATGCGTGCAGTCAATGGCGCCCTGCGCCATGGGGATGCCCGCTATCCTCGCAAAGCCCAATGCGTGTGCATGCTGCTTGGCCCGGGTCATCGGTAAAGAGATGTAGTGGTATCTCCTTTTATAGAGGGCATTTGTGACCTGCCGGATACAGCAATGGACCGTGAACTGGGAGATATTGGCGATGTCCCCAGTAGCTGCTTGAAAGGATCCGGTGGCATAAAAATTCAGAACCACTGTGACGTTCACTGCCACCGACAGAGACGTCCTGGTCCTCAGTAGAGGCTGCAGATCTGGTTGCAGCAGGAGGCAGAGCTCAGTAAGCACCTCCTTGCTAAAGCGCAGCCTGCGCAAACACTGCCCCTCAGACAAATGAATGTAGGAGAATTGTTCCCGGAATACCCTGGAAGGGTAAGGTCTCCTGTGCAGATGTAGTCCCCATAGTCTCTTGAGAATCGAAGTAATGAAGGTTAAATCCAAAAGAACCTGCAAAGTGCTGCTCAGTAGCCAAAACTACTTCACACAGTGTTAACTCTCTGCAGATGTCTCTCTCTCTCTCTCTCAGAATCTCTCTCTGTCAGAGTGAGTGGTGCAAAAATGTCTCCCACAAAAAAAGGCAGGAAGAGGCCACCTTTAAATAGCGCTCCACCAGCCCCTTACCAACTGGAAAATGTTCCAGCCTCCCTGTCATTGCTTGCGGCAGGCGGAAAGGATGGGGGCGCTACTCAATATCTGGTCTGGGGCATTGCACGCTCGACTGATGTCATGATCTGCAGGCGAAGGAGATCGGGGCGGTAGAGTTTAGCTCCGCCGCAAAAACTCTGATCAATTTCGCGAGTGGCGTGAACATCACTGCGCCCGGGCGCTAGTTGCATTGCGCCCCATTAGCGCCCACTTAGGGCGCTAACGGGAGTTGCTAAGTAACTGAATTTTTCCCCCTATATGTCTTCCAAATGCAGTAACCAATGGTTTCTGAGCTCTGAAAGTGAACAGTTGCAACATGGTTACCTTTATAGAACTTCTGTAGCTGTCAGGCAATCAGATAATGCAATGCAGACTCAACTCACGACATGGTGAGCTGACGTGTTCCCCGAGCAGCGGGTAACCCATGGGGGAGCACGTATAATTGAAATTTAGCCTTAAAATAGCATTAATTGGATGTTAACTACTCAGTTAATGATGTGAATTGTCCCCCCTGCCGCTTGTTGCCAGGTCTGTTTTGCGCCGACTGACCCATCACCTGGGACACTCGTGTGGAGGCAGGTTGACAGCGGGTTCCCTACCCGCTGTCAATCTTTGCCATTTTGACACCTGACCCATCTCTGAACCTGCCCTCTGAGCGCAGCCTTTGTTTCTTTGTACCTTTTTTCAAGTGTGACACAAAAATGTGAGTGTGAAGCTTGAATTGCGGCAGACAGGAAATCCATGCTAAATGCATAATTTTAATATTACGAATATGTACCACATAGTCCCAATATTCTAAAAAATATAAATTCTTAAAAACAAGAGAGAAAATGATGTCCTCATAAGGTGACTTGATGGGGCTGATGTTGTGAGGCTCAGCTGCTGGAATGGAGCCTTGCTTTATAGGAGCACAGATCAGAGAAATGGCTCTCGGATCCTCTGATTTGTGACACTCCTGATGTTCCAGTGATAAATATTCAATCTGACCTCTTCGCACGGTTTTGTGACCCATGTTCCTATAGATAGGGTTTTGAGCAACAAAACAGCGTTTATATTCTTAATGTAAAGAGATCCATTCAATTTAAAACTACTGAATTAAAAAAAATCTGTTAAAATCTCACAGCTGCATCTTACTTACATCTTCCACACTGATTTCATTATTTTAATTTTATCACTGTTATTAAACTATAAGTTACCTTTCTCTACCAAGTGCACACTTACTTCGATATGCAAAAGCTGCATCCACGTTATTAGAAATTTCTGGCAAAACCTCACTTATTGATCTTGGATATCCACGGAACATTCGATTTCTACGTTGATTATAACTAAATAAGAGAGCACATGGTACAGTATGTTATGATATCCGGGGAAACAAACAACAGCAAAAGCGTCAGAAAATGGGTCAAAGATTGAAAAAGTTATGAAAGCACTTACAGCCAGAGTTGATCTCTCACAAAGAACACTATCCTTTCATGACCTTTACGCATTGCGGCATCTATTTTATTAACACTGCTTGGAAAACCAAGGTCAGAGATGGGCTTTGGGTAACCTGATCTCAGAACAGTCCCATTGAAATGCTAGTATTGAGATCCTGCAAGATGAACAGAAATTTATTGTAAAAATAATTGCAAAATGATTGGCCAATCCTCTCACTCAGTTTTATATTAAACAGACCTTATCATACTGTGTATAATTGTGATACTCACAGATGCAGATTGATTGACCTCCAGTGATGGCACACAAACAGAGACTTCCGTTGTGCTAACAATATTTGGAATAACCCATATTATTAAAAACTATGAGGAGGAGCATCCTCTAATAATTTGAAAATCATTACTGGAAGGACAATCATGAGAATGTTGCAGTACTAAGGTCTAAAGATTATTTTCTGCAACAACATTTTGGTTTGTATGCACTTCAGCAGTGGCATGATGCATGTGCTGATTCCAGCCTGTTGTATCATTTTCTACTGGTTTACAAAGCTGCTCATTAATACATTAAATACCATCTCAGCTGATCCCACACTCAACTTCACTTCGGTTAGCTATTTTTTTTCCCAAAAGCAGCTACTTTTTTGTTTCAATGGTGCAGTGAATAACTGCATCCAATTTGGGGAAGTTATTCCAAGAATTAACTCAAAAAGACTGTGCATCAATCAACATCTGTGTGGTGAAACCGCCTACCCACAGTACAAAGCACCACTGAAACTTTAGTATTGTGGAAGTGGTGAGACACTGAAATGCAGAGAGAAAAGAGATTCAGAGATGAAACAGGAGGAAAAGGAAAATGTAAAGAAAATCATGTAGGATTCGCAAAATTGAACTTTATATTATAAAGGGTCGAATGGCAGAAGAGGCCATGATTTTAAAGACTGTTTTAAAAGAAGCCTAGGAAAAAGGGGCTTTCAAAATGGCCACCAGACCCCGTGACCAACTTATTGAGACACTTTAAAATGGTTCCTGCAGTCCTCAGACAGCTTTGTGGATTCAGCCCACAGTAAGTTCTGGAAGCCGTTTCTGAGAGAACGAAACCAGACACCCACATATACATATAGATTGGATGCAGATCCAGTCCAGATCGGCCTGTAGATAAAGGCCATCTAAATGTTTACCCAGACAAAAGGGAACAGTTTCATATTCATGGGAAGAGCATCAAGGACCCGTTAAGGACGTCACCAGGACATTAAAAACAATGAAGGTCATTCCAGACCAGAGATGGCCCTTTACCGGCCATCCAAGAACAGTTTAAAATATAATAACTAACCCGTTGTGCTCCCAGCCTGCCAAAATTAAAACAAAAGACTAACCTGATTTGACGCGAGATAAGGGCTTCTGATGAGAAGTATATCTGGGAACCCAGGGGTAGAAAGAAAAGCAGCCATCGTGGTGCTATCATCGTATCAGTGGCGTCATTGCTAGAAGAAGGAGAAGAAAATGGTTCGAGCTGGCATCCCGCCCCGGGGTAAAACATCGGGAGATCATCGACCAACCCCTGGCCATTGACGAAACAGGAGGCCATCGACCCACTCCGGCTCGGGAGAAGAGACAATAAAAAAACTACAGAAGAAACTATAGAGGCCAGCCCGAGGTTCCTCTGACCGGGATCGAGCAGACGGCCCCCGACCCCGCCGACATCCTGACCAGCTGGTGTCCAGCTGTCCCCGACCCCCACCTCAGGAGAGAGGTGTGGCACAGCTCGCTGGGGCTCCACTAACCACGTGGAGACAGGACGCCTGAAAGGATCAAACGCAGACCTGTTTCAAAACCTTACACTTCCTAGTTGGACTGGTGAGCATGTTTCTGGCCCTTCATAATCAGATCTAGATAGGTTTAAGGGGGTGGACATTTGAGGGTACAATTAACATGAGTTGTTGCCCCTCGATGTTCCGTGTGTTTCCCCATTTCATGATGATCTTTGTAGAGTATAATATGCCTGTATTTGCCTTAGTTAGTACTGTGTCGTTATGATTTGTTTGTGTTTTCCACTCCCATGTACCCTCTTATTTGCTTGCATTTGATTTGTTTTACATTGTGCAATAAAATTCCATTTCGTTTCATCAAACTTGGTCTATAAGAGTTTTCTCTACATTGTAGTTCCTGCCCCAATGTCTAGAGTACAGAATCTAAGGGGCGAGTGGGTTGAACCACTCACGGTTTTACTGTGCAAGAGAGAGAGGCCTCTAGAGAGAGAAACCTCTGTGATCTAAAACCCCTTACAATCATAGTGAAGAGTGGTTAGGGGAAGATGATGAGTGCAGGCTTAATAGCTTCTCTACAGGAATAGGAAAATAAATCAGCAGGTAAATCTGCACCACCTCAGTCACTGCCTATTTACATAGAGTTGGGTAAATTTCGGCCTTTGCACTGGAATATATTTTGTACCACTGCCTTATAGAACATATACATAAGTGAGCAATTGGCCAATCTATGGAACAGACTCCCTAGGGACGACGGTGGAAGCAATTAGTATTGATTCATTCAAATGCAAATTAGATAGATTTCTTTCGGAAAACAACATTATTGGATACAGAATATGAGTAATTTGAGACATGACATGTGCAGCATACTTGAGAGGGAAAAGGTGGCTTTGAACCTATGGTACTCAAAGTTTCCCACCACTGTGGTTTTGTGTCATTTCTGGGTCTGTTGTAGACCAATTGATAGAGATTGATCTCTATGTTCAGTCAACAACTCCATTACCATTGTACCAGGATGATAGAAGGTGAACTAGATGGACTGTGGTCTTTTTTCATCCAGGAATTCCAATGTTCCTATGTTGATTTGATATGAACCTACGAAATATTTATATTTCTGAAGATTCTTAACTTTGTTAAAAAGCCTCAAAGATACATTTTGAAGCATGCAAACTCCATGTTCTCTATTGTACTGCTGTACAGGAGACTCAAGTGGTGTGTAGGATTCGCAAAATTGAGCTTTATATTATAAAGGGTCAAATGGCAGAAGAGGCCATGATTTTAAAGACTGTTTTAAAAGAAGCCTAGGAAAAAGGGGCATTCAAAATGGCCACCAGATCCTGTGACCAACTTATTGGGACACTTTAAAATGGTTCCTGCAGTCCTCAGACAGCTTTGTGGATTCAGCCCACAGTAAGTTCTGGAAGCCGTTTCTGAGAGAACAAAACCAGACACCCACATATACATATAGATTGCATGCAGATCCAGTCAAGATCGGCCTGTAGATAAAAGCCATCTAAATGTTTACCCAGACAAAAGGGAACAGTTTCATATTCATGAGAAGAGCATCAAGGGCCCGTTAAGGATGTCACCAGGACATTAAAAGCAATGAAGGTCATTTCAGACCAGAGATGGCCCGTTACCGGCCATCCAAGAACAGTTTAAAATATAATAACTACCCCGTTGTACTCCCAGCCCGCCAAAATTAAAACAAAAGTCTAACCTGATTTGGCGTGAGATAAGGGCTTCTGATGAGAAGTATATCTGGGAACCTAGGGGTAGAAAGAAAAGAGCGGCCATCGTGGTGCTACCATCGTATCGGTGGCGTCATCGCTAGAAGAAGGAGAAGAAGACGGTTCGAGCCGGCGTCCCGCCCCGGGGTAAAACACTGGGAGATCATCGACCAACCCCGGGCCGTTGACGAAACGAAAGGCCATCGACCCACTCCGGCTCGGGAGAAGAGACAATAAAAAACAGCAGAAGAAATGTTGGGGGCCAGTCCGAGGCTCCTCTGACCGGGATCGAGCAGACGATCCCCGACCCTGCTGACATCCAGACCAGCTGGTGTCCAGCCGTCACAGACTCTCACCTCAGGAGAGAGGTGTGGTGCAGCTCGCTGGGGCTCCACCAACCACGTGGAGACGGGGCGCCTGAAAGGACCAAACGCAGACCTGTTTCAAAACCTTACACTTCCTAGTTGGATTGGTGAGCATGTTTCTGGCCCTTCATAATCAGATCTAGATAGGTTTAAGGGGGTGGACATTTAAGGGTATAATTAACATGAGTTGTTGCCCCTCGATGTTCCGTGTGTTTTCCCCATTTCATGATGATCTTTGTAGAGTATAATATGACTGGACTTGCCTTACTTAGTATTGTGTTGTTATGATTCATTTGTGTTTTCCCCTCCCATGTACACTCTTATTTGCTTGCATTTTGATTTGTTTTACATTATGCAACAACATTCCATTTTGTTTCATCAAACTTGGTCTATAAGAGTTTTCTCTACATTGTAGTCCCTGCCCCAAAGTCCAGAGTACAGAATCTAAGGGGCGAGTGGGTCGAACCACACACGGTTTTACTGTGCAAGAGAGAGAGGCCTCTAGAGAGAGAAACCTCTGCGATCTAAAACCCCTCACAGAAAATGGCGACCATGGCAGGACTCTGGCAGCAGGATTGCAATGTACTAGATCCAAGTTTGAATGGATGAAATGCAATGGATGAGAGGATAGCAGATTATGTCTTTGGCAAGGTAAATCTCACTAAGCAGTGGATTTCCGATCTCTTACTGGATGGGCGTCCGGTGGACGCAGACATCAGATGGACAGAGAGCAAAGAGCATAAGAAGTCAGTGGAGAAAGCAGTGTGGCTGATGTTTTACAAGAAGCAAGTCCAGATCTTGGACCGGATCGTTGCAGCACAGGCAGCCAGGATCACAACCCAGGCAGCAGCGATAGAGGAAAAGGCCATGGGTGGGGAAAAACTCATCAAAGCGCTTCACGCGCTGAATCAGGAACGCCAAGTGGTAGCTAGTCAACATCAGGCTAGGATAGAGTACCTGGAGTGCCAGGTTACTGAGGCAAAGATCAATGAAATGAGGATACAGGAGAAAAACGCCCGCCTCGCACAACAGCTAAGAGCGCAGGAGGAGAGAGTAGTGGAGGTTAAGGCAGCTTACAAGCTAGCCCTTGAGCACGGGTTTGAGAGCACAGACCACGGCCCCTGCCAAAAGACCATAGAGGACTTAAGAACGGCCCTGCTTAATGCAAAAGGCATGGTGTGCCTCGTCAGCCTGAAAGCCAGTCACATGGACTTTTTAAAGGAATCAAAACAGCCGATTCCAGCCGAAGTAGTTGTGGCACCAGCCACCGAGCCCTCAGCACCGCTGAGCTACAGTGAGGCTTGGCCGGAAAAACAGGGGGTGGTAAAAGAGGAGGTAGCTGAGGTGGAATGTGAGGAAGAACAGCCACTGGTAGCAAAGCCGAGACCAGCACCGATGTGTCCTGCTCGGCACCAGAGGTTCGGTCCCAACGCCGCAAATGGCGATGCCGGACCCCACCAGAACCAGCTCGTGGTGCCCTACGCTGCCCAGCAATTAAGGTCCATGGTGAGCCACCTCGCAAGACTCACAGTAAAGGGAGATCCCTCGATTCATTTCAGGGAGATAGAGGAGACAGCAGCCATTAATGACTGTGATGATCAGGAACAGGCGAAAATGTTGCTTTTCTCCCTGGATTGCACAATCCTTCAGTGCCTCTCAGATGAGAGTAAGAGGGGACGGAAAGGGTATGCGGATCTCAGGTTGGAAGTTTTAGAAGTAATGGGAGTGGACGACGGTAGTCCGTTCGACCGTGTGGAAGGGACTGTGCAGCTATCTGGAGAACCCCCACGGGTTTTCGCAAAAAGGCTGTGGCCAGTGTATCGACGCAGCTGTCCGGGCATGCCTGACCGGGTTGCAATGAACGACGAACAGCGGGTTCATTGGCTCCGTTGCTTGGTTACCAACAGCTTGCCGCAGATACAGGCCCTAGCCAGATCTTGGTTTGATCCCCAAGGTCCCGGTGTCACGGAGGAGATGGTGCTCCGCCAGCTCAACGTTGCGTATAAGAATTGTAGAGGTCAGGAAACACCTGCCCAGAAGGGAAAGGTGCATGAGGCAAAACCCGCAGCCCCAAGCAAGAAGGAGTGGCGTCAGGAGGGGAATCGCCCTGCCCAAGCCAAGCTCAATTGCTACGGTTGTGGGAAGGATGGACATTGGCGCAAGGACTGTAGAAATCCGTGGAAGGATTATAAGGGAAAATTTCCCACAGCCCAAGCCCAAGCCCAGACCGCTGCCCCAGCACCAGCCCAAACCCAAGCCGTAGCTCCTGCCCCAGCACAAGGAGTTGGTGCAGCTATGGATCCCGCTGCAATTGAATCAATCATAGAGACAATGCGGTCTCTGATGATCGCGCAGGGGAAGATAGCCGTCACCACTGGTCTTGTCGTTCCCGAAACCCCGACCGCTGTGCCCAAATGACTAGAGCCAGTGCAGCCTGTCAACCTGTGTCCTCTAGAAAGACATGCACAGGAAGAGACCTCCTGTAAAATGGAGGAATACCTGCGGTGCCAGGTTGCAGAGGCTAAGCTAGTTGAGCAGGCTTTAAGGGAGGAGAACGCTAGGTTAACAGCGAGGGCTGGCAGTTTAGAGGGTCAGCTAAGGACTTGTAAATGGTTTCACATCAATCAGTGCAAACTGTTTAAGCCGGGTGCAAAAGAACCAGCAACTGAAGCAAGTTCTGAGGGTGAAAATCTTCAGCCTGAGGCAAGTAAAGAGCCACAGACCACACAAGCTGGCGTTGTAGCCTGCTTGGAAGGAGAAGCTGTCCTGCCCACCTGGGGGGAGGTTTCCCCTATGGCCTGGGAATCGGACGAGGAGGAGCCCGAAGATCAAGGCCCTCCCCCTGATCCGAACGCTATCGGAGCCGAGGAGCCCGAACAGCTGGGCCATGCCCTTGATATGATTCTGGAGGAGGTGGAGTTGGAGGGCGGAGATCCCGCCCGCGACTCAAGTTTGGGGGAGGTAGAAATTGGGGGCGAAATTCCTCCACCTGTAGGGACAGGTGAGGAGGGGTTGTCTGCCACAGACCCAAATCCCAAAGGGGCGGAGCCTGAGGGAAGGGAGCTGAAGCCGGCAGTCGTGGAGGAGCCATGGGCTGTGAGAGCCAAGGTTCCACCCAAAGGTCCACTCGCTACGGGAACCTCACCAAAGGCACCCCCTCGCAGGTCACCTCGGGCGCCCCAGCCAAGGAAGCCCTGGCCCGATTCCCCCACCTTCAGTAAACGCAGACTTGGGAAACCCCTGGCAGAACGCAGTCCCCAGTTGACAGCAAAAGGCTGCGAGGAACCCAAGCCACAGGTCACTGCAGCCCTACCACAGGGAGCGGCAAGCTGCAGTCCAATCAGGGATTAGGCAAGCCGCCCGGGGACGGGCGGCACTGTACATAAGTTTAAGTTTTAAGTTTAAGTTGTGTAAATATTAAAGTGAGTAGTGTTAAGTAGTTTTGGAATCTGCCCAGTACGTGTGTTTGTTTGGATCGAGGTTGGAAGACCCGATCATGCCTTCACCTAAGCCAGAATCTCTCGGGAGCCTGGCGGCATTGTTTAATTTGTTGCAGGAACCAGGAGAAAGATGAGCAGGATCCTTGTCATGGCCATGATGATCGGGTACAGTGTGGCCTATCGGGGCCGCACTAAGGACTTCACAGTGTACAGGTGCTCTGGCAACAGAGGCCCCATCGCGATTGACAGAACCGGCCCGCGGGACGCTGAAGAGACTGCTGCCTACTTCCATGAAGGAAGATGGCCAGGCTGGCTGGGGTCGAACTCTACTGAATACTCCAGCCAGACGGGGTTTGCATACAGAGAGACATCTCTGATGTGCCCCAGGGTGCGGATCATAGCACCCAGAGTCAGCGTTACCGTCGGGAAGAAGATTTGCCTGGTGTGCAATGGACATGTACCTTTGAATCGCTGGTGGTGGCTGCGCAAGTTGAGCGGCACCATGAAGAACTCCACGGTCGAGTGGGAGAGACTGGGTAACAACACCCATCGGACTATTACGGGGACTCATGGGGGATTGAGTGTCTGTTGGGACAAATGGTGGGAACCAGATGAGGGGATCTACATCTGTATGTGGGGTTCAGAACGAGCTTGCCCCACAGACGTCTCCATCTTTTTCCAAAGGCAGTGGCAGGATGCTGGGAAAGGAATGAGGTGGGACGTCAGCAAATGGGCGTGTGGAGTCCCATAATCTCAGATCCCAGTAAACGCCACTGAGCTCATCACCCGCCCCCGCAAGCCCCTGCCCATGATTCCGGTAGCCCGCAAGGAAGGGTGCCCCACCACTACCAAGGGACCCGGGAACGGATTGGTATTAGTACCCACAGGTCAGGTGCTGTACCAAGGGGTACACTACGTGGTGGCTTCGGTGATTTTAAACCTCACCGAGGTGCGCTTGCCTGAGTGGTGCCCCAAGGAAACTGAACAATTGTACCAGGTCCTGTTAACAAACATGTTTAAACAGTTTTACAAATTTGACTTTGCCGATGTCGACAGAGCCGAATTGTACACCACACCACATGAGGTCTTAGACAGGATAGGGAGACAAAGAAGGCGTGCAGTAAATGATATTTTCATAGCTTTTAATACAGGAACTTCCGTCATCAACACACTGGATGACGTGAAGCTGCAAACCCAGGTCAATGGTTTGAAAACACAGTTAAGAAAGATACTGACTGACGAGAACAAGGTAGTGGGTTCTGAGTTACATGAGGACCAGGCCATGACACTACACTTAAAAGAGATAATAGCTGAGCTGGAGAAACACGCCAGAACGGTAAATGCTCTCATCAGGGAGGATCGGAATGCGTCCGATAAGGCTGCGCAGAATGAAGCTTGTGTGCTGTATGGGGCGTGGTTACTGGGCGAGGGCCGCAATAACCTGGAGGATTTGAAACAAGGTTTAGTCCCCTCCTGGATCAGCAACAAGCACCTCGCAGCCCTCCACCCTTTTGCGAATGCATTGAGTCCGTGCCAGCTCAGACTAGCTTCAGAGGCCTACCCAGCCCCACTGGACTGTGGATGGTCCAATCACACCATTATGGGTATAGTGGTAAGAATGCCGGTGATGGGAAAGACAGCTAAACCCGCCCCGGTATACAGGGTGGAGAACATTAGACTCATTCAGGGGGGTGCGCACATTCGCTACACGGGGGTCCCACCTTACGTCATTCGATGGGAGCATGCAATGACGGGTACCGACCTCTCGGGGTGCCGGAGCCGGGGAGCACACATCATCCTGTGTCCCCAGCAATTGAATGCCCATTCAAAACCACAGTGCGGGTTCAGAACTGCTGGCGCGGAGCCTATAAATTGCACCATGGAGGCAATGGCACAAGGCCATGTGCCCCCGCAGGTGGCATATATAGGAGGTGGGACATACTGTGTCACCACTGCGGCGCCCCACTACCAACTTGGACAGCACGGTTGGTGTCCGGTTAGTGACAGCAGCTTCTGTTTCAAGCCCAGGGCAGAAGTTCAAGTGGCCCAAAAGGGTCGAATGGCAGAAGAGGCCATGATTTTAAAGACTGTTTTAAAAGAAGCCGAGGAAAAAGGGGCATTCAAAATGGCCGCCAGACCCCGTGACCAACTTATTGGGACACTTTAAAATGGATCCTGCAGTCCTCAGATAGCTTTGTGTATTCAGCCCACAGTAAGTTCTGGAAGCCGTTTCTGAGAGAACGAAACCAGACACCCACATATACATGTAGATTGGATGCAGGTCCAGTCAAGATCGGCCTGTAGATAAAGGCCATCTAAATGTTTACCCAGACAAAAGGGAACAGTTTCATATTCATGAGAAGAGCATCAAGGACCCGTTAAGGACATCACCAGGACATTAAAAACAATGAAGGTCATTTCAGACCAGAGATGGCCCATTACCGGCCATCCAAGAACAGTTTAAAATATAATAACTACCCCGTTGTGCTCCCAGCCTGCCAAAATTAAAACAAAAGACTAACCTGATTTGGCGCGAGATAAGGGCTTCTGATGAGAAGTATATCTGTGAACCCAGGGGTAGAAAGAAAAGAGCGGCCATCGTGGTGCTACCTTCGTATCGGTGGCATCATCGCTAGAAGAAGGAGAAGAAGACGGTTCGAGCCGGCATCCCGCCCCGGGGTAAAACATCGGGAGATCATCGACCAACCCCAGGCCGTTGACGAAACGGGAGGCCATCGACCCACTCCGGTTTGGGAGAAGAGACAATAAAAAACGACAGAAGAAATGATGGGGGCCAGCTCGAGGCTCCTCTGACCGGGGTCGAGCAGATGATCCCCGACCCCACCGACATCCAGACCAGCCGGTGTCCAGCTGTCCCCGACCCCCACCTCAGGAGAGAGGTGTGGCGCAGCTCGCTGGGGCTCCACCAACCACGTGGAGACGGGACGCCTGAAAGGACCAAACGCAGACCTGTTTCAAAACCTTACACTTCCTAGTTGGATTGGTGAGCATGTTTCTGGCCCTTCATAATCAGATCTAGATAGGTTTAAGTGGGTGGACATTTAAGGATATAATTAACATGAGTTGTTGTCCCTCGATGTTCCTTGTGTTTTCCCCATTGCATGATGATCTTTGTAGTGTATAATATGCCTGTACTTGCCTTAGTTAGTATTGTGTCATTATGATTCGTTTGTGTTTTCCCCTCCCATGTACCCTCTTATTTGCTTGCATTTTGATTTGTTTTACATTATGCAATAAAATTCCATTTCGTTTCATCAAACTTGGTCTATAAGAGTTTTCTCTACATTGTAGTTCCTGCCCCAAACTCCAGAGTACAGAATCTAAGGGGCGAGTGGGTCGAACCACTCACGGTTTTACTGTGCAAGAGAGAGAGGCCTCTAGAGAGAGAAACCTCTGCGATCTAAAACCCCTTACAGGTGCAGCTTAATATACATTCTCAGTGGAATTGCTGAACCTGTTCCACATTTGTCTTTGTGCCATGATTTCAGTCTGATAGACAACTCTGACATATTAAAGAGACAACAGTCTACTCCTGATAATTCAAAGTCATTTTTGTGTGCTAAAAAATTTAATTTTCCAACAATTTGAATTAAACAACGTGGATAATATAGCAAAGTGGGAATTTAAGGTGAATTATCGAATACCTTGAATTAGGAATAGTAAACTCTATGGGCTGAATCATCCTGGAAAAATAATGGTGAGTTCAGGACATACGCCATCATTAATGCACAAATCAGCCAGCAAGTTCAGGGGGTTAAGAGACACTCTGAGTGTTGCGAATCTCCAGAACTTGCTGGTCGATTCATGCCGCTCTGCCGTTTGCTTCACGCAAAAGGCATCTCGACCTCAGCTTCCCCATTATTTTTAAGAACTCTCTGGCTTGCACATTAATTGCCCATTAAACTCGCTGTAGTAAGTTAGGGCTCATAATTAACAGTGTAAGTACACTTTTAACAACGTGATCATTGTTAATGCAATGCCAATCAATCTCTCCAGCCCAGAAAGAGAACAATTTAAACTGTTGAGTCTCATTTCGAATTGTAATAATTTCTTACAGATTTTAACTATTTCAAATTTCACTAAAGTTCCAGATGCCCTGTTGCCCTTGTCATGCTGTTATCAGCTCTCACTTCCAGCAAGTTACAGCACAAATTATATGCTGAATGGTGAAGGAAAAAGAATCAATAACAGTGCTTGATCCAGCAGGGTTTGGCCCATGCATTATGCTTGATTTGAAAAAAATTATAGAGAAATATCCAAATCAACTATAGTTAATGTATGACTTTTATGCATTGTAGACAATAGAATATTAGTAACATAGTAATACATTTATTACTAAAAATAAATGGGCAACATGTAACCTGTAAAAAAATACAGGTGTCTCCTGTTGATTGCATAGGCAGGAAATATAGAACCTATATCATGATAAACAAAATTGCATCACTGGTTATCCTGGTGCAGAACTTGATGCGATCATTTCCTACATATGTGTTCATGGCTGGAAACCACACCAGCTGTCAGTATATACTCAGAAATGACCTCAATATGCTTTAATTGATCTTTATCGGGGAAGAATTGCTGTGGTTGCTTTGTGTATCAAAGTTGTAAACATCTTGGCCTGGAGTTTCCACTTTGTTACGCTGTTTGTTTCAACACAATCCGCATAAAATCGGCCAAACCTGCGCAAAAGATCGAGGAATTTCAAGCGCAAATTATGTCCAGTGCAAATCAAGTTTCCGTGATCTATTGCGCTAGTTTAAAAAGCATTACACTAGAAGCCCCACCCCCCACCCACCCAATACTGACCACACCCTCACATCGAATTAATGCCCATTGTGATTTTCCAGTAATTGCCTCCATTTGCTGGCCTTCGAGGAGGCTTTTAAAATTAAGTTGTTTTCTTCTTAGACACAAGGACACAAATAGACACATTTTAGAAGCTTTTAAATATTAAAAAATATTTAACTTACTAAGAAACTGACTACTGTACACCAATGTAAGTAGTAAATGGTTCTGTATAGTTTGTTAAAGTCATTTTCAGTTATTTAAAATTGGGTTACTCACAGGTGGTTGACAAGACATGCTGATTAAAAGCGCTTATTTTTTGTGATAAACCCATTTCTGCTGTAATAATAAAACTGTTACCACTCTTAAATATATCAAGGAATACATTGAAATGCAAAATAATTTTTTTAAGATATAATGGTCCGAAATTTGCGGTCGGTATGGCAGAGTACTCTCAGAGTACCGACCGCATGCACAAAATCCAGAACTTACAGTCTGTCAATGTATGCATTGACAGTCATCCACCCGGACCACGAAAAAGCAATTGCTCATGCAGAGTTCCGACTGGCCAGCAATTGCACACCGCAATATTACGGTTGATACAAACAGGTTCAGGGCCTGTTTGCTTCAGCATAAGGGGATTTATTTTCAGGCATGATTGAAACATTTTCATATCAGAAATGATACACATACACTGTATCAAATGAGTTTCTGCAAATATTGGCCTGGATTAGAGTTTTAATGATGTTGAAAATTATTGTCAAAAAGTTAAATTTTTAGTGAGGTTGGTGGAATGAAGCTAATTATGATTTAAATTCCAATTCCGTAAATTGTAATCAGATCATATTTCAGGATTCCATTACATAAGAACATAAGATGTAGGAGCAGGAGTAGGTCATTTGGCCCCTCGAGCCTGCTCTGCTATTCAATAAGATCATGGCTGACCGGATCTTGGCCTCAACTCCACTTCCCTGCCCGTTCCCCATAACCCTTGACTCTCTTATCATTCAAAAATATGTCTATCTTTACCTTAAACATATTCAATGACCCAGCCTCCACAGCTGTCCGGGGAAGAGAATTCCACAGATTCACGACCCTCTGAGAGAAGAAATTCCTCCACATTTCTGATTGAATAGGGTTTCCCCTTACTCTGAAATTATGCCACCTAGCTCTAGATTCCCTCATGAGGGGTAACATCCTCTCTGCATCTACCCTGTCAAGCCCCTTCAGAAACTTATATGTTTCAATAAGATCCCCTCTCATCCTTCTAAACTTCAATGAGTATAGGCCCAACCTGCTCAACCTTTCTTCATAAGCCAGCCCCTTCATCTCCGGAATCAACCTCGTGAACCTTCTCTGAACTGCCTCCAATGCAAGTATATCCTTCCTTAAATAAGGAGACCAAAACTGTACACAGTACTCCAGGTGTGGTCTCACCAATGCCCTGTACAGTTGTAACAGGACTTCTCTACTTTTATACTCCATTCCCTTTGCAATAAAGGCCAACATTCCATTTGCCTTTCTAATTACTTGCGGTACCTGCATGCTAACTTTTTGTGATTCATGTACAAGGACCCCCAGATCCCTCTGTACCTCAGCATTTTGTAAGCTCTCCCCATTTAAATAATAATATTCTTTTTTATTTTTCCTACCAAAGTGGATAACCTTGCATTTTCCCACATTAAACTCCATCTGACAGATTTTTGCCCACTCAGCCTATCTATACCCCTTTGGAGATTCTTTGCATCCTCCACACAATTTGCTTTCCCACCTATCTTTGTATCATCATCAAATTTGGCTACATTACACTCAGTCCCTTCATTCAAGTCATTAATATAGATTGTAAATAGTTGAGGCCCCAGCCCTGATCCCTGCGGCACCCCACTAGTTACAGCTTGCCAATCATTTATCCCGACTCTCTGTTTTCTGTTAGTTAGCCAATCCTCCATCCATCCATGCTAATATATTACCACCAACCCCATGAGCTGTTATCTTGTGTAGTAACCTTTTATGTGGCACCTTATCAAATGCCTTCTGGAAATTCAAAAACCACGACATCTACCGGTTCCCCTTTATCCACTCTGCTCGTTACATCCTCAGAGAACTCCAGCAAATTTGTCAAACATAATTTCCCTTTCATAAAACCATGCTGACTCTGCTTGACTATATTATGATATTTTAAATGTCCTGCTATCACTTCCTTAATGATGGACTCCAACATTTTCCCAATGACAGATGTTCGGCTAACTGGTTGATAGTTGCCTACTTTCTGTCTCCCTCCTTTCTTAAATAGGAGCGTTACATTTGTGGTTTTCCAGTCCACTGGGACCTCTCCAGAATCCAGGGAATTTTGGTAGATTGTAACCAATACATCCACTATCTCTGCAGCCACCTCTGTTAAGACTCTAGGATGCAAGCCATCGGGTCCAGGGGACTTGACCACCTTTAGTCCCATTAGTTTGCCTAGTACTTTCTCTCTGGTGATAGTGATTGTTTTAAGTTCCCCCCCCCGCCCCAATAGCCCCATGATTATCCATTATTGAAATGCTTTTAGTGTCTTCAACCGTGAAGACCGATACAAAATATTTGTTCAAAGTCTCCGCCATTTCTCTGTTTCCCATTATTAATTCCCCAGACTCTTCCTCTAGGGGACCAACATTTACTTTAGCTACTCTCTTCCTTTTTATATACCTGTAGAAGCCCTTTCTGTCTGTTTTTATATTTCTTGCTAGTTCATAAGCTATCTTCTCTCGCTTTATAATTTTTTTAGTCATCCTTTGCTGGTTTTTAAAAATTTCCCAATCCTCTGTCCTTTCACTATTCTTCATAACATTGTATGCTTTTGTTTTCAATTTGATACCATCCTTTACTTCCTTAGTTAGCCACGGATGGTTCATCCTTCTCTTAGAGTCTTTCTTTCTCACTGGAATATATCTTTGCTGAGAGTTATGAAATATCTCCTTAAATGTTTGCCACTGCTTTTTGACAGTCTTACCCATCTCATTGCAGGATTCCCGTCGGAAATGACTAAAATTGAATTGTGCTTTGTGATTGGAGGACCAGGCCCACGTGACCCCAGGTAATCTTCCGCACCGCCTGTGTCCCTGGGATCCATGGGCCATTTCACTGCCCTCCACCATGCAACCTCAGACCGCAGGTTTTCGCAGCTTCGCCACCATCCAGTAGGTGAGTCATTCTTTCGTGGTCAGAGGCATGCTCCGGAGGTATGTGCTAAAACACTGCCCGATTGCCCTGGGTCATGGAAGATTTTATGTTCGGCGATATGCAAATGAGTTTCAGCAGAAACGTGAGCAAAAAGGACACTTCTGAAAACTGGTGTAATTTTGAGCACAATTTGTGCTTGGATTGTCGATTGCACCCAAAGCGAAACACTTGGTGAATCTTTTTAAATGCATTTATGATGTTGCTACACATAGAACTCTTTCCCCTATAAATGACCCCATTGCAGAGAAAAAAAACGAATGAATTTATTAATAGCTTCATTTAAATAAAGCTCAGTTGCAGAAAAGATATTATACATTAAAGAAGAATAACTAAAATAAAAATTGTTGGAAATACACAGCAGTTCCAACAGCTTCTGAAAAAAAAAAAGTTCCACATTTGGGTTTAACCTTCATCAGGTGTGGACCCTGCTGACAAATATCCAGCTACTGTATTTCTAGCAATTTGATCTTTTATAGCAAAGGTGTTGCACTTTTTTTTAGCTTGCTACCAGTTGCTTGTAGTTTTTTCACTTTTACACAGCCTAAAATGAAGGTCAGACATGTTATTGGCGCTTTATGACTGATATTAGGTTCACCGGGTGGAAAGGAGGAGGTAGCAGCCCTGAAATCAGACCACTGCAATTCCCATCCCATTCCCGCTCCGATCCAGCCCACTGCCTGGTCCTTCACAAGGGCAGCCCAAGTGCCACCTGAATCAGGTGGCGGCACATTAAATTATGTAAATCAGTGTCATATGATGTAGATAGGTTGCCAATTGCAATTTCAAGGTACAAATGGGTGGAGCATACGCCGCACACACTCTGTCCATTGGTACCGGGCAGTGAACGGTCTAACTAGTGGTCCTTCAAGGGACAGCTGGCGGCTGCTAACAAACTGGGCCAGGAAATATCTAATTCTTTTTGGTGGAGCCAGGGCAGCAGGAGCATCCACTCTCCCTCCACAGTGTCCGACTATTAGTCAACTCAACATGGGAGCCAGCAAATATACCGCCCTCCCTTAAAGTAGACTGTCCGCTTGTTGTCTGCAGTTTGCTGGCGGAATGGAAATTGGGCCTGGACCCCTAAATAGCTCGGGCTTTCTCCCGGCAAGAAAGGGTATGTGGTATCGTTCTCTACTGGGAGTTAAAATCGGCTCATCTGAAATTTTTTTAGTTGAGTTTTGTATAGTATAAATAATGTAAAATTAACATGAGATTTAAAAAGTACATTACTTACCCATTCTTAAAAAAAAGAAATATTTCTTCATATTCTTAAGGTAGCATCCGTGAACAGGTTTGGGTCACAGATTTGTGGATCCTCTGTTGGAGGCTGTCTTGTTGTTTGTGTTGGAGGCTGGCTTGGTGCTTGTGTTGGAGGCTGGCTTGGTGCTTGTGTTGGAGGCTGGCTTGGTGTTTGTGTTGGAGGCTGGCTTGGTGCTTGTGTTGGAGGCTGGCTTGGTGTTTGTGTTGGAGGCTGGCTTGTTGTTTGTGTTGGAGGCTGGCTTGGTGTTTGTGTTGGAGGCTGGCTTGGTGCTTGTGTTGGAGGCTGGCTTGTTGTTTGTGCTGGAGGCTGGCTTGGTGCTTGTGTTGGAGGCTGGCTTGGTGCTTGTGTTGGAGGCTGGCTTGGTGTTTGTGTTGGAGGCTGGCTTGTTTGTGTTGGAGGCTGGCTTGTTGTTTGTGTTGGAGGCTGGCTTGGTGTTTGTGTTGGAGGCTGGCTTGGTGTTTGTGTTGGAGGCTGGCTTGTTGTTTGTGCTGGAGGCTGGCTTGGTGTTTGTGTTGGAGGCTGGCTTGGTGTTTGTGTTGGAGGCTGGCTTGGTGTTTGTGTTGGAGGCTGGCTTGGTGTTTGTGTTGGAGGCTGGCTTGGTGTTTGTGTTGGAGGCTGGCTTGTTGTTTGTGCTGGAGGCTGGCTTGGTGCTTGTGTTGGAGGTTGGCTTGGTGCTTGTGTTGGAGGCTGGCTTGTTGTTTGTGTTGGAGGCTGGCTTGGTGCTTGTGTTGGAGGCTGGCATGGTGTTTGTGTTGGAGGCTGGCTTGGTGTTTGTGTTGGAGGCTGGCTTGGTGTTTGTGTTGGAGGCTGGCTTGGTGTTTGTGTTGGAGGCTGGCTTGGTGCTTGTGTTGGAGGCTGGCTTGGTTTTGTGTTGTAGGCTTGCTTGGTGTTTGTGTTGGAGGCTGGCTTGGTTTTGTGTTGTAGGCTTGCTTGGTGTTTGTGTTGGAGGCTGGCTTGGTTTTGTGTTGTAGGCTTGCTTGGTGTTTGTGTTGGAGGCTGGCTTGGTGTTTGTGTTGGAGGCTGGCTTGGTTTTGTGTTGGAGGCTGGCTTGGTGTTTGTGTTGGAGGCTTGCTTGGTGTTTGTGTTGGAGGCTGGCTTGGTGTTTGTGTTGGAGGCTGGCTTGGTTTTGTGTTGGAGGCTGGCATGGTGTTTGTGTTGGAGGCTGGCTTGGTGTTTGTGTTGGAGGCTGGCTTGGTGTTTGTGTTGGAGGCTGGCTTGTTGTTTGTGTTGTAGGCTTGCTTGGTGTTTGTGTTGGAGGCTGGCTTGGTGCTTGTGTTGTCACAACTGCGGGTCCTGAATTTAAAGAAATATGATTATAATATCATGGAATTAAAGGAAAAAAATTATTACAATATAAGTTCAGCAATTTGGCACACAGAATGAAAGGCCTATTGTCACTTTAATTTTTTTTTATTCGTTCATGGGATCTGGGCACTGGCAAGGCCAGCATTTATTGCCCACCCCTAATTACCCTTGAGATTCATTTTCTTCCACATGAGTATTAACTATTGGACTATAAACTTTGCTGGAATATTCTACCTTTGTTCAATTCACTTGGTTTGAACATATCTTGCAAAATTGGTGTATTTTAACATCTGTTTTCATGTATTGAAAATTCAATAAATAATTCACAAATTAAACTGTCATACTTTGTCTTGTTTGGACTGAAATGCACTGCCAAAACATGAGCAGAATTTGCATTTATACAGTACTTTTACCATAGAAAATATACTGAGGTGCTTGTAAGAGCTGAAATTTCTGTGGGGGTTCTCCAGAACTCCAGCTTAACTTCAGTGGAAGTATTGTGCTCAAAACTGCTTAAACTGAAGATTATTAAGCAAACATTTTCATTATTTATATGCATGATATCTTAGTTCTTTTGTCAATTATGTATGCTGCTACTGAAATTGATTCTAAAATTACAGACCAACAAATTTACAGTGATGATACTGAGACTGCTGCCTCTCATCAGTATGTATCAGGTAGGTTATCACACATTTATACTGTTTTAAAGTGATCCAGGTTCAGAAAGTGATCACAGGAATGAACATACCTTACACTGGCAATTAAATCTATACACATTTTCAGATCCTAAACTTCTGACACCGAGATCAGAGCACTTGATTCATGGCACTCTTAATTTTCCAGTTGTTACAGCAGAGGGAGTTGACAACGCCCCCAGAGTGGTCACAGTGATTACTGAAATGAAGGTAAATGATGTAGTGGGAAGTTATGCTGCATGTCAGGTATGCAGTCTGACAGCAGGTAGAGTGAATAACCTGCATGAACCTCATTAAGTGATGCATCAATGCCATGTTTACCTGGGCAGAATAGAATGGATACCTCCCACCCATGTTCCTCCTAATTTTACATTTGGGTGTGCAGTCCCTTTAACGGTCTGCCGGCCTATTCAAAGTTACGCGCATGTGCAAAATTATACATTGGAAAAGCTGGTCCCGGGCTGTGCAGGACCGGCAGGCAGCTGTGCGGCTGCGCAGCTTAGAGGAAACATTGCCTCCCACTAGAAAACAAGCAGAATAAGGCTTCGCAGTATGTCTGACCATCACTTTCAAATATGTACAGCTAAGGAAAGTTTTCATTTTGACCAGCTATCAGCCGTGGTTCAGTGGTAGCACTCAGCCTTTGAATCAGAAATGTGTGGGTTCAAGCCCCAGTACTGAGGGAAAGCTGCACTGTTGGAGGTGTAGTCTTTTGGATGAGACATTAAATCAAGGCCCCATTTGCATTCTCAGCTGGTCAAATAAGATTCCATTAGAAGAAGTGCAGAAGTTCTCCTGACCATCATTTAAGTCTCAAACCAACACCACCAGAACAGATGATCTTGTCACTTAACTCAATGCTATTTGTGGGACCTTGTTGTCAAATTTCCCTAAATTACAACAGTAACTATACCTCAGCAAAAGTAATTAATTGCCTGTCAGGATCTTAGAAATATCCCTGTAACCCTGTTATAGAATTTGGAACTCAATTTCACAAATTGCATCAGAGGGCGAGATATGGATCCAAACCATCTGGTCTACACATGGGGACAGAGGGTATGGGTGAGGTGCTAAATGACTAATTTGCATTTGTCTTCACCAAGTAAGAAGATGCTGTCATAGACATATTGTAGGAGGAAGTAGAGGAGGTACTGGATGGGATAAAAATTGATAAAGAAGAGGTACTAGAAAGGCTGGCCATAATAAAGTAGATAAGTCACCAGGACTGGATGGATGCTTCCTTGGACGCTGAGGGAAGTGAAGAAATAAATCACGTAGGTACTGGCCATAATCTTCCAATCCTCCTTAAAAACTGGGGGGTGGGGGTGTAAGAGGACTGGAGAATTGCAAATGCTACACCCTTGTTCAAAAAAGGGTGTAAAGATAAACCCAGCAACTACAGACCAGTCAGTTTAACCTCAGTAGTGGGGAAACATTTAGAAACTATAATCAGGGGCAAAATTAACAGTCACTTGAACAAGTGTGGATTAATTAAGGAAAACCAGCATGGATTTGTTAAAGGCAAATTGTGTTTAACTAACTTGATCGAGTTTTTTGATGAGGTAACAGAGACGGTTGATGAGGGCAATGCGGTTGACATGGTGTTCATGGAATTCCAAAAGGCGTTCGACAAAGTGCCACATAATAGGCTTGCCAGCAAAGTTGAATCCCATGGAATAAAAGGGACAGTGGCAGCATGGACGAAATTGGCTAAGTGACAGGAAACAGAGAGTAGTGGTGAACAGTTGTTTATCGGACTTGGGGAAGGTATACAGTGGTGTTCCCTAGGGCTGGTTCTAGGACTGCTTTTCTTGATAAATATTAATGACTTGGATGTGGGTGTGCAGGGCACAATTTCAAAATTTGCAGATGACACAAAACTTGGAAGTATAGTGAACAGCGAGGAGGATAGTGATAGACTTCAAGGGGATATAGACAGGCTGGTGGAATGGGCGGACACATGGCAGATGAAATTTAATGCAGAAAAGTGCGAAGTGATGCATTTTGATAGAAAGAATGAAAAGAGGAAATATAAACTAAAGGGTACAATCCTAAAGGGGGTGCATGAACAGAGAGACTGAGGGATTTAAGTGCACAAATCATTGAAGGTGGCAGGGCAGGTTGAGAAAGCAGTTAAAAAAGCTTCTGGGATCCTGGGCTTCATGACTAGAGGTATAGGGCTGGATTTTAACTCATGTGCGGGATGGTTTCGTGTTATCCGCATTTTGTGTTATCCACCCGAATCTAAATGGATGTGGGAGATTGAAGCAATTTTAACTTAATTGTCCAATTGATTTCCAACGTGTGGGAACCCTTGGCAAATGGGTTTTTCCTGACTGAAAGTTGCCTCCGATGATGTCATCATTGCTGCTGCATTTAAGGTCTACAGCAAGCCTTGCTTCTTCTGCAGACTGCCAAATTTTTGCCTGTGGAATGTGACAGACCTGCAGGAAAGATGACTAGCGGGAGACACAGATCAGCTCCTTGTTTTGACGAGGTGGCCCTGCAGGCATTAGTAGATGGGGCTACAGCCAACAGGGAGGTGCTCTTCCCTTCTACAGGGAGGAGAAGCCTCCAAGCAGACCAAGGCAGTGTGGATGCAGGTGGCTGAGGAGGTCAACTCCTTGGGAGTCACCCGCAGAACCTGGATACAGTGCCACAAGAGATTTCATGACCTTCTCTGCACTGGAAAAGTGAGTATGATTTTCCCATCACCCTCAATCTGATCTCCATTGCCTTTCCTCACCAGTACTCAGCTTCAGCAATCTCTTCCTCCACATCCCACTTGACACTGACATCCATGCACCCTTACTCATTCCCTTTCTCTCGATGGTCACATTCACATAACTATTCAATTATGCAGCCCTCACACTCCCTATCACTGTGATGCAATGCAAAAAACTGACAACTCACAGGGAGGGCACTTGGTCTTGCCACCTCACTCTATCTTTTTCTCCTTCTAAGTATCGATGCTATGGAATCTCTACACTCACTCCTTCATTCTCACTCAAACTCCACTTGTCTTTCTCATTGCAGGAAAAGAGAGCTCACAATAAAAGAGAGTGAGCGAGGACAGGAGGAGGGGCAGCCTCATTAGCCCACCTGACCACCCCTGGGAGGAGGCAGTCCTGGAAATCGTGGGAGTAGAGGAGGATGCGCAAGTGGGGGACGGACAGATAGGTGCAACACAGCAAGCTGGTGACAGAAAAGATTCCCATCTCTCTCATTGGCATTGCATGAGTCACTGATAATGATTTTGAAGCTCCACCAGATGGACTTATGAGCATCTGCAATATGCAATGTGCATGTAACCTTGGCATCACATCTCTGACTCTTTCCTTTACTCCCCCACAGGACCATAACAAGCACCCGTCCCCACTAGCCAGGAAGAACAGGCTGAGCAGCCAGTCTCCTCAGAGAAAGCTGCAAGATCTGAGGGCGCAGCGTCACCAGAATTCAGCGCACCCAGCACCAGCGCAGACACTCACACCTCAGTGGGACCTTCGGGACATAGAGTACTGTTGTCACCTGGTGTATCACAGCTCACAAGTGAGCATCAGCAGATTGTGGAGACAGGGACAGCAGTGGAGAATCCTAGTCGGAGGGTGCAGGACTCTGCCAGCTCGGTTCAGCTGCATGTCGACCCTTTACCTCCGGGTCCATCCGTAAGATCAGCGGTGCTGGAACTCCAGGAACAGATGCAGGAATCTCTGGCAGGTTTTGTCTCCAGGGTCGCTGCAAGTGTGGGGCGAATGGAAGAGTCCATAGCGACCATGAGCAGAGCCTTTGTGGAGTCATTGGCGCATGAACGCATCACGACGGAAAGGATGGCAACCTCCCTCGAATGGATGGCAACAGTAGATGAGAGGATGGCATCAGCCATGGAGGAGCTAAGTCGCCAAAGCGCTGAAAACATGGTGAGTGTTCATAATAGAATAACATCTCTGGAGGAGCGATGGTCATCTATTGAACAGATAAATCAGACCTTCATGGAAGTCCTTCTGAGTAGGGCTGCCATTGCAGATATGGGCCCCCATGGCTCCCCTGATGTGCAGCAAGGTGCTCTCCATCCACTTGCAGGCGCTGAGGGGGACCTGACCCATGAGAGGGAAGTTGGTGGCAGACATCAAGGAAGTGGGGGCTCCTCTACAAGTGCTCACACTTCCATACCACTGCAGAGCCCTAGGTCAGAGCTCCACCGGAGCCCACACCCAAGTGAGATAGTCATCTCAACCCCTGCACAGCCGCAGGAGCAGCAGACTCTTGACGAGCCCTCGCAGGCTCGCAACCCCAGAGGCCGCCCGCCAAAGGTGTCAAGACAGGAGCAGCAGCAAAGTGAACAAAGTGCCTCCACATCTGCTGAAGCCACAGGGGAGGCACCACATAGGAGCACGCATAAGAGAAAAATTCTGCACGTATAGTCACAAGGGTAGTCACTTGGGTGAAATGTAGTGTTTATTGTAAAAATGCCATCGGTTGGTTCTTGTACATAAAAATTCTGATGGCAACTGTTGCAGTTGTGGCATGTGTCATTTCGGGAATGGGACTTTCACATGAGGCCATAGGATTACTTGCAACTGTCAGTATGCTGGTGAAATAGCTAGGAGTCCACTGGTCCTTGGCCATTGTCGATGCTCAGGTAAGAAGCTGCGAGGCAAAAGTACTTGATTGGCTAGTCTAAGCAAATCTGGCCAAGAATAGTTCATTCTTTGCATCCCGAGCAGCAATGTAGTCGCGCGTTGGCGCCTTCTGGCCTGTGCAGCCTCAGGTGAGTGAGCAGCAGCTTGGCGCTCCTGTTGTTGCTGCTGCTGTTGGTGCTGCTGTTGTTCATGGTTCTGCTGCTGCCGCGGCTGGTCTTTGTCCTCATCTAATGTCCAGAAGGGAAGGAAATAAATGGTTCCCATGCTTCTGGTATATGCCTCAGTTGAGGAAGTGCTCAGTGAAGGTGGCGAGAGGGGTTTCCCAGGAGGTCACACTGGAGATGGGTGTCAGGCTCCAAACTTCCACAGCTGTGGTTATGCCTTCTAAGAGTTCCCCCAGACCTAAGACTACAAAGTCCTGCCACCTGCAAATGATGGCTGATCAAATCTCCTCTTTAATGGTTGACCTGCAGCTGAGAGTCAGCAATCCAATTGTGCTCCCGCCAGGTTCCACCGTCATGTTTCAGAACAGGCGGGTTTCATGTGGGAAAAGGGTTAAAATCGAAAAGGCCTTTCAAAATGGCATTATAGAGACAATTTAGTGCTTGTTAAGGGCCTTAACGGCCTATCCCGCCTGTTGGAGGCGGGATGGAGACGGGACCATTAGACACAAACTAATGAAAATTGCGTGGAGGCAGGATAGAGGCGGGGTTGGGCCCACCCACCAGTTTTTGCAACCCACCAGGTTTTGCAATTTTAATCCCCCACACGCCTCCAATCCCACCTCCACGGCCCAATGAAAATCGAGCCCATAGAGTACAAAAGCATGGAAATTATGATGAACCTGTATAAAACACTGGTTCGGCCTCAACTGGAGTATTGTGTCCAATTCTGGGCACTGAACTTTAGGAAGGATGTGAAGGCCTTTAAAGAGGGTGCAGAAAAGATTTATGAGAATGATTCCAGGGATGAGGGATTTCAGTTACTTGGATAGACTGGAGAAGCTGCAGTTGTTCTCCTTAGAGCTGAGAAGATTGAGAGCAGATTTGATAGATGTGTTCAAAATCATGGGTCTGGACAGAGTAGATAGAGAGAAACTGTTCCCATTGGCAGACGGGTCGAGAACCAGAGGACACAGATTTAAGGTGATCGGCAGAAGAACCAAAGGAGACATGAGGAAAAACCTTTTCACTCAGCAAGTGGTTAGGATCTGGAATGCGCTGCCTGAAAGGATGGTGGAGGCAGACTCAATCACGGCGTTCAAAAGGGAATTGGATAAGTAGCTGAAGGAAAATAATTTGTAGGGCTACGGGGAAAGGGCGAGGCAGTGGAACTAGCTGAAGTGTTCTTGCAGAGAGCCAGCATGGGATCGACGGGCTGAATGGCCTTCATCCATGCTGTAACCATTCTATGATTCTATGATCTGGATACAGACATGAATAACAAAGTCTACTGAGAAATTGGAAACATATTGATTGTAAAGTTTACATTACACTTAACAAGTCCTGTAACCTTTAGCTGTTGTGGCAGTTTTTGACAGTGCTGATGTAATAGCTATTTGCCTATCATTCTTCTTGTGCAGGTAGTGAATGAGGTTATATCTACTCTTAATTAGAATTCTGTTCCAATAAATGGTATTGAGGTTGGCTCACGTTCTCAGCCTGGATTGGCAACTTCCTGCAGTAAGGACAGTCTGGGCAAGGGGAGGAATTTGGGGCATAACTCTTATGCCCGGTACCCATTCTTTTCTGCCCAGGTACAAAAATTTGAACGGCAGGGCTTACACTAGCTCCACCTCTGCTGTGACATCACAGTGCGAGGTGGGACTGGCAGGGTGACACTTGCTCCACCTCTGCTGTGACATCACAGTGTGAGGTGGGACTGGCAGGGTGACACTAGCTCCACCTCTGCTGTGACATCACAGTGTGAGGTGGGACTGGCAGGGTGACATTTGCTCCACCTCTGCTGTGACATCACAGTGTGAGGTGGGACTGGCAGGGTGACTGTCCTCACCCGTTCCACCGAACGTCGACTTTGTCTGAATGAAGCAGGTGGTATTTGCTGTACAACAGCCATAAGTGGGACTCAGAATGCCACAAAAAAGTGGCAAATTATCAAAGGAGCACACCTGGAGGTGATTTTCTTTTTCAGCTACTTCAGCCACGGTGTCTAGCATAAAGTTACTACTGTAACAGTCCACGTTTTTTATTTCTTGCTGCCGGCCCACACTCCACCACCTCACGTTTGCTTTTCCCCCTCCCCCAGGATTTACATCAGGGACACTGCTGGCATCACAGCCGGCGTAAATCACAGACAAAACTGGTGAGCTGCCTCGAGAGACCCGAATGACATTGCAGTTCGCCAGAATTATTCAAATGATGCCTGAGGCCCAATTTCGGACAAACCTCAGGTCTCCACCTTCTGGGGCATGCTCCGAGTGCAACGACAATTTTGCACCCAAAATTGGGCCTGAACGAATTTACCCCCAACTTTCACTTTCATTAATGACATGCACAGGTACCTCAGTTCACTACACCATGCACACAATATACGTTAAATCTAACACACGATTATATGGTGGGTTTTAGCTAAGAATGAAATATATCAAGAAAGAGCAGAGATTTTATTTAACTTTAATCTCATGAATTTAAATATCATCATTTGCACTATTATTTTTCAGTCTAAGTGGTGCGGTGAGAAAAATTGTGTAAATCCAGGAAATTGCTGATTGCCATTGTCTTGTTGGGGAGGAGGGACTATGATAATCAACTTTTCACGGTTTTGGTGAGGGTATTGGCAGAGCGAGGCAAAAGTCCCAGGAAATTATGGCGAGGCATGAGTATTAGCGTAACTCACCTACACCATAATTTCCTGGGGCTTTTCAATTGGGAAATAGTACACAGTGTAAATTCAAGGTTGTACAATCTTAGATTTCTTTGCATTCCAGTATAGTCCTGCCAAGGAATAATTGCAAGGTAGAGAGCAATACATCACCTTTCAAAATGTTTATCTATTCAGATAAATTTTCAAATCCACACTGGTGGCAAGCAACCTGCCCAAGAACTTCGAAGATGCACTGGTGGCAGCAGAGGGTGCTTTCCATCAGCAAGGACTCGAGAAATTTAGCTTATTGAGTTTTAATTAATAGTGAGAAACATTTACAATTAGGTCCTGTTGTCCAAGTTTCAGCCTCCAAGGTCTGGTCCAGGACCAAAGGCATGGGCCAGTGTCCCAGAGGGTCCATTAAATGGAAAACCATCGCCATGTGCTAGCAAGAAGTATTGAACAAATATGTCAGTAAAGAATAATTGGCAGCTAAGGATGGAAACATCGTAAAAGTTTGTTTGAACACATGAAATAAAATGAAAGATGCTGGAAATACGCAGTCGACCAATCATAACATAAGAACATAAGAAATAGGAGCAGGAGTAGGCCAATCGGCCCCTCGAGCCTACTCCGCCATGCAATAAGATCATGGCTGATCTGATCCTAACCGCCAATCTACTATCACTGAACCATCTCCTGAATCTAACAGAATTAGACACACGAAATAGGAGTAGGATCAGGCTACATGGCCCCTGGGCCCGCTCCGCTACCCACAGGGCCATGACCGATCAGGACCTAGACTCATGTCCAAATTCCTGCCCGTTCCCCATAACCCTTTATTCCCTTTACTTCTAGGAAACTGTCTATTTCTGTTTTAAATTTATGTAATGATGTAGCTTCTACAGCTTTTTGGGGCAGCATATTCCATGGACCTACCACCCTCTGAGTGAAGTAGTTCCTCCTCATCTCAGTTTTGAAAGAGCAGCCCCTTATTCCAAGACTATGCCCCCTAGCTCTAGTTTCACCCATCATCGGGAACATCCTCCCCGCATCCAACCCCTTGGATCCAATCAGCAGCTGTAAAAATACAATGTTCGTGTTTCAGGTTAACCCTTCATCAGACTGAAGGCCTGTTTTATCTCTTAGCCTTCAGACTGATGATGGGTATGCACCTGAAGCATCACAACCTGTCTTTTCTATTTACAGATGCTGATTGGTCTCCTGTGTATTTCCAGCATTTTCTGTTTTTATTTCAGTTTGCCAGCATTTGCAGTTTTTCCTTTTCATTTGATTGTTTGAACATACCTCCAGCAACAAAGGTAATTTCAATGTCTGCCGCGGATGTTGATTTTGTAAATGTCAATGGAGTAACATCACTCCAAATTTTGAAAGCCTGCTTCAAAACATCGTCCACAATGTTCTGCATTAAGTCACTTGTATATTGATTTACTCTGTGTCGAGACAAAGTCAAACACATCACTGTTCTAAAGCCGTAAGTGACAATTACACTGATCATACGCAGTTGTGTCTGAGATCAATGTCTGCCCTTCAGAAAACACCTCACAGCACCTGCACCAGTCACTTCTACAGTGGCATCCAATCAGGGGGCTCAGCTCGCGAGTTGCAGGGGGAGCACTATGTGAATCACTGAGCAAGAATGTTGACAGGAGAACGAGCCCCAAGTTTCCTTCAAATGCTGAGCCCGGGGATTTAGATCTCAAAGGGCCTGCCTACAAATTCAGTTTGGAAGCTCAGCACAAGCATTTTCTAAATTCATTTGAGAGTGTGCCAAGCGTTTTGAAAGATTTGGGGGCATCTATGGAGGAAACCACAGTCTGCATCCGTACAGTTGTAGGATTCGCAAAATTGAACATTGTCCTATAAGGGTCTATTGGCAGAAAAGGCCTTAATTTTAAAGACTGTTTTAAAAGAAGCCCAGAAAAAGGGGCACACAAAATGGCCGCCAGACCCCGTGACCAGCTTTTTGGGACATTTTAAAATGGTTCCTGCAGTCCACAGACAGCTTTTGTGGATTCAGCCCACAGTAAGTTCTGGAATGCAATTTCGGAGAATGCGAAACCAGACAGAGCCCCATACATATAGATTGGATGCAGATCCAATCAGATCGGCCTGTAGATAAGGGCCATCAAAATGTTTACCCAGACAAAGAGAAATAGCTTCAAGTTCAAAGGGGGACATCAAGACCCATTAAAGACAATACAAGGTCATTCCAGACCAGAGATGGCAGTTACCGGCCATCCCGAAAGTACTTTAAACACAATGACTAACCCTCTGTGCTACAAGCCCGCCAAAATTTAAACAAAGACTAACCTTGATATGGTGGGAGATAAGGGCCTCCATGAAAAGTATAACTGGAGACCTGGGGTAGCGATTGGAGAGGGAGGATTGGAGAGAGCATTGGAGAGGGCATTGTAGAGATCATTTTCGAGAGATCGTTCGGGGGTCCGAAGAAGGTGCAGTTCGGTTAGGAGTTCGGGTTCGGTAGAGAGGCTATTCAGACTCGGAAGAAGAAGACGATTCGGTAGACGATTGGGATCGGAGACGTTTTGAAGACTCAGAGTAGCCATTGGTGGTTCAGGTTGAGTTAGCGTCCAGACCCGGGGTAGCTATCGGGAAATCATCGACAAACCCCGGGCCATTGACAAGACGAGAAGACGACGACCCTCCAAGAGGAAACCTAATTGAACATGGTCAAACAGATGGGCTCTCTCCATGCCGACGTCCAGGCCTGCTAACATCCAGCCTGTCCATGTCCATTACCTCGAGGGAGAAAAGAGTGTGTCGCAGCCCGCTGCGTTCCGCTGACCACGTGGAGATAGGACGCCTGAGAGGACCAAAACGCAGACTTCGAATCCCTCTATTTCCTAACTGGGACTGGTGAGCATGTTTCTGGCCCCTCATAATCTAATCTAGCTAGGTTTAGGGGGTGGGCATTTTAGGGGATAATTAACAATGAGTTGTTGTCCCTCGATGTTCCGTGTGTTTCCCTATTTCATTGTGAACCTTGTAAAGTATAATATGCCTGAGGATATATTGGTTAGCATTGTATTATGATTTGTTTTGGCTTACATTCAATTTTTCTTTATGCAATAAATTTCACTTTGTTTCATTAAACTTGGTCTACAGAGTATTCTCTGCATTGTAGTTCCTGCCTCAAAGTCCAGTATACAGAACCTAAGGGGTGAGTGGGTCGAACCACTCGGTAAATTACTGAGCAAAAGAGAGAGAGATCTCACCAGAGAGAGAGACCTAGCAAAAAAACCCTTACAGAAAATGGCGACCGTGGCAGGACATTGGCAGCAGGATTGCAATGTATTAGACCCAGGTTTAAATGTATGAAATGTTATGGATGAGAGGATAGCGGATTATGTTTTTGGTAAGGTAAATCTCACTAAGCAGTGGATTTCCAATCTCTTACTGGATGGGCATCAAGTAAATGCAGCCGTCAGGTGGACAGAGAGTAAAGAACATAAAAAGTCAGTAGAGAAGGCAGTGTGGCTGATGTGCTGCAAAAGACAAGTCCAGATTTTGGACAGAGTCGTTGCAGCGCAGGCAGCCAAGATCAAAACCCAGGCATCAGTAATAGAGGAAAAGGCCATGGGTGGGGAAAAGCTGTTCGCAATGCTTCACGCGCTGAATCAGGAACGCCAAACTGTAGCCAGCCAACATCAGGCTAAAGTAGAGTACCTGGAATGCCAGGTTACTGAGGCAAAGATTCATGAAGCGGGAGTACGGGAGAAAAGCGCCCGCCTCGCACAACAGCTAAGAGCGCAGGAGGAGAAAGTAATGGAGGTTAAGGCAGCTTACAAGCTGGCCATCGAACAGGGTTTTGAAAGCGCAGACCACGGCCCCTGCCAAAAGGTGATAGAAGACCTAAGAATGGCCCTGGCTAAGACAAAAGGCACGGTATGCCTCGTAAGTCCAAAGGCAAGTCACATAGACTTCCTGAAGGAATCCAAAAAACCGAGTCCACGTGAAGTAGTTGTGGCATGAGCCACTGAACCCTCAGCACCGCCGAGCTATAATGAGGTTTGGCCCGAAGGTGGGGTGGTAGAAGAGGAGGAAGCCGAGGTAGAACAGGAGGAAGAACAACCCCCGGTAGTGAAGCCGGAGCCGGCACCAATGTGTCATGCTCGGCAGCAGAGGTACGGTCCCGCCGCCGAAAATGGCGATGACGGACCCCTCCAGAACCATCTCGTGCTGCCCCACGGTGCCCAACAACTCAGAGCAATGGTGAGCCACCTCCCAAAACTCTCTGAGAAGGGAGATCCCTCAGTCCATTTCAGGGAGATAGAGCAGACAGCCGCCGTCAATGACGGCGATGGTCCAGAACAGGCTAAGATGTTGCTATTCCCCCTGGATAGCACAATCCTTCAGTGCCTCTCAGGCGGGAGTAAGAGGGGGCAGAGAGGGTATGAGGAACTCCGGGACGAGGTCCTGGAGGTTATGGGATTGGACGACGGCAACCCGTTCCTCCGTGTGGAAGGGACTATGCGGCTAACTGGAGAGCCCCCACGGGTTTTCGCAGAAAGGCTGCGGCCAGTGCATCGGCGCAGCTGTCTGGGCATGCCTGAACGGGCCGCAATGGACGATGTCCAGCGGGTTCATTGACTCCGCTGCCTGGTTGCCAACAGCTTACCGCAGATACAGGCCCAAGCCAAATTTTGGTTTGACCCCCAAGGTCCTGGTACCACAGAGGAGACAGTGCTCCGACAGCTCACCATTGCGTATAAGAATTGCAGGGGTCAGGTGGCACCTCCCTCTAAGGGAAAAGTGCATGAGGCAAAACCCGCAGCCCCAAGTAAAAAGGAGTGGCATCAGGAGGGGAATCACCCTCCCCAGGCCAAGCTCAATTGCTACAGGTGTGGGAAGGATGGACATTGGCGTAGGGACTGTAAAAATCCGTGGAAGGATAATAAGGGAAAATCTCCCGCAGCCCAAGCCCAAGCCCAGACCGCCGCCCCAGCATGAGTCCAGGTCCAAGCCGCAGCCCCTGTCCCAGAAAAGGGAGCCGGTGCAGCTATAGATCCCGCTGCGATAGAGTCAATTTTAGAGACAATGCGGTCTCTTATGATCTCACAGGGGAAGATAGCAGTCACCACTGGTCCTGTCATTCCCGCGGCCCCGACCGCTTCACCCCAATGACTAGAGCCAGCGCAGCCCGTTTACCTGTGTCCGTTGCGATATGATTTATGGAGGCAACCCCTTGTGGTGATGGAGGTAGAGAAGGTAAAAGGGACCTATCTGTTGGATACGGGGGCATCGTGCACCGTGATCCACACAGCTAACCCTACCACCTCACCTCTGTCCACCGAGGTTCCATATATTCTGTCGGGCTTCATGGGCAAAGAACAGGCTGGCGCATTCTCCATCCCCCTCTCCATTCATTTAGGACCACTCCGCACCATGTGGAAGTGTATACTGATGAAGTGGGAGGTGGAGGGTAGAAAAGGGATCCTTGGGCCCGATTTCTTAGTAGAACACGGGATCCTCGTGGATCTTAGAAATCACTGTCTCTGGGGAGCGAGTACGGGTAAGAAAGACGAGGTAGTCATCATCCCAGGGAAGGAAGGGAAAGGGACCCTATGTACCGTGAAGCCAAAAGAGGGCTACGACCTCGAGCTCATGGTTGCCATCGTCCCACAAGATCTGCAGGCATTCGTGTCAGACCACCTGACTACAATTGCCACTCATAAACACGATTGCGGGAGGGTCACCGGGTTTGAGGTCAGAGTAGACGGGGACCCCATGGCCTGACCCCAAAAACAGTACAACTTCCCCAGGGAAGCGGAACCCGACATGGAGACAGCAATGTCTTCACTGGTGCAGCAGGGCGTGTTGAGGCACATAGCCACCCACGTAAACTCTCCTTTGTGGCCGGTGAAGAAGTCGGACAATTCCTGGAGAGCCACGGTGGACTACAGAGTCCTCAATAGTAACATCCCAGCCTGCGTGCTGACAGTAGCAGCAGTTGCCGACCTGATAGGGAGTATTCCAGCATCCGCGACCACGTTCACGGTGCTGGATATTTCCAATGGGTTTTGGTCCATCCCTTTAAGGAGGGAGGATCAGTACAAGTTCGCCTTTACTTTTAAAGGGCAACAGTACACCTGGAACTGCTTGCCACAGGGTTTCCATAACAGCCCCAGCATTTTCCATCAATGTATGGCAGGGAGCTTAAAAGAGTTCAGCCAGCCCAATCAGCTAGTGCAGTATGTGGACAACCTGCTCCTGTTCACAGACTCCAGAGAGGAGCACGGCCCACTATTGGCTGAGCTATTGGAGCTGTTAGGCAGAAAGGGTTTCAAGGTAAACCCAAAGAAGGCACGGATCGGCCAGCATGAAGTAAAATTCTTGGGTCTGGCCATCCGCGCTGGAGAGAGAGCCATAGACAAGGCTAGATGGGAATCGGTGCAAGACCCACCGGTCCCCACCACCATAGCCCAGAAGTGGGAAGTAGGAGACAAGGTCATGGTAGGAAACTACGCCCGAGTGGGGAGTTTAGAACCACTGTACATGGGGCCCGACAGTATTGTAGATAAAGCCAGCCCCATGGTATACGCAGTGAAGTTGCCCCGGCGCACTAAATGGTTTCACGTAAACCAGTGCAAACTGTTTAAGCCGGGTGCAAAAGGGCCAACGACCGAGGCCAGGTCTGAGGGTAAAAATCCTCAGCCTGAGGCGTGCAAAAAGTCACAGACCACACAGGATAGCGCCGCAGCTTGCTTGAGGGGAGGAGCTATCCCGCTTACCTGGGAGGTTTCCCCATTGGCCTGGGACTCGGACGGGGAAGGGCCCGAAGACCAAGGCCTTCCCCCTGACCCGAGCACAGTTAGGGGGGAGCCCGAACAGCTAGGCCCCGCCCCTGACCCGATTCTGGAGGAGGTGGAGTCGCAGGACGGAGGTCCCGCCCTCGGCTCAAGCTTAGGGGAGGTAGAACTTGGGGGCGGAGATTCTCCACCTGTAGGGACAGGTAGGGAGGAGTCGTCTGCCACAGACCCAAATCCCAAAGGGGTGGAGTCTGAGGGACGGGAGCGGAAGCCGGCAGTCATGGAGAAGCCACGGGCTGTGAGGGCTAAAGTCCCAACCAAAGGTCCACTCGCAAAGGGAGCCTCGCCCAAAGTACCCCCTCGCAGGTCGTCTTGGACGCCTCAGCCAATAAAACTCTGGCCCGATCCCACCCTATTTCAGCAGACACCGACTTGGGAAATCCCTAGAAAGACGCAGTCCCCAGTTGGCAGCAAAAGGCTGCGGGGGTCTCAAGCTATAGGTCAATGCGGCCCCACCACAGGGAGCGGTGAGCTGCAGTCCGAACAGGGATTAGGCAGGCCGCCCGGGGACGGGCGGCGCTGTACATAAGTTTAGTTAAGTTTAAGTTTGGTTAAGTATAAGGTGTGTAAATTTTTAAGGTGATGGGTGTTATAAGAAATAGTTTTGGAATCTGCCCCTGTGTGTTTGTTTTGGGTGGAGGTCGAAAGACCCGATCATGGTTTCACCTAGGGCAGAATCTCTCAGGAGCCTGGCTGTATCGTTTAATCTGTTGCAGGAACCAAAGGTACCATGGAGAGGATTCTCATCGTGTTCGCGGTGATCGGGTGTAGCATGGCCTATCGGGGCTACACCAAGGACTCCATCGTGTATGGATGCTCCGGGGACACAGCCCCCATCGCGACTGATGGGACAGGTGAATGGGACATTGAGGAAGCAGCCACCTACTTCCACGAAGGGAGGTGGCCAGGATGGCTGGGGTCGAACTCTATGGAATACTCCAGCCAGTCCGGGTTTGCATACGGAGAGACTTCTCTGATGTGTCCCAGGGTGAGGATCGTCGCGCCCAGAGTCAGCGTAACCGTCGGGAGGAAGATTTGTTTAGTATGCAACGGACATGTTCCTTTGGACAGATGGTGGTGGCTTCGGAAGCTGAGTAAGACCATGAAAAACTCCCCGGTCGAGTGGGAGCGACTGGGTAACAATACCCATCGGACTATTACGGGGACTCACGGGGAATTGAGTGTTTGTTGGGACAAATGGTGGGAACCAGATGAGGGGATTTACATCTGCATGTGGGGTTCAGAACACGTCTGCCCCACAGGCGTCTCCATCTTTTTCCAGAGACAGTGGCAGGATGCGGGGAAAGGGATGACATGGGATGTCAGCACGCGGGCGTGCGGAGTCCCATACTCTCCGATCCCGGTGAATGCCACTGAGCTCATCAGCAGCCCCCACAAGCCCCGGCCCAGAATTCCGGTAGCCAAAACCCGCAAGGAAGGGTGCCCCGCCACTACCAAGGGACCCGGGAATGGACTGGTATTGGTACACACAGGTCAGGTGCTGTACCAAGGGGTGCACTACGTGGTAGCCTCGGTGATTTTAAACCTCACCGAGGTGCGATTGCCAGAGTGGTGCCCCAACGAAATGGAGCAATTGTACCAGGTCCTGTTAACAAATATGTTCAGACAATTTTATGAGTTCGACTTTGCCGATGTCGACAGAGCCAGATTGTACACCACATCACATGAGGTCTTGGACAGGGTAGGGAAACAAAGAAGGGGTACAATCAATGATATTTTTACCGCCTTTAACGCAGGGACTTCCGTCATCAACACTCTGGATGACGTGGAGCTGCAGACCCAGATCAATGGTTTAAAAGCGTGGTTAAGAAAGATACTGACGGACGAGAATAAGGTAGTGGGTTCTGAGTTACATGAGGACCAGGCCACGACACTACACTTAAAAGAAATCATAGCTGCGCTGGAGAAACACGCTAAAACGGAAAATGCTCTCATCAGAGAGGATCGGAATGCGTCAGATCAGGCTGCACAGAATGAGGCATGCGTGATGTACGGGGCGTGGTTACAGGACGAGGGCCGCAGTAATCTGGAGGATTTTAAACAAGGTTTGGCCCCCTCCTGGATCAGCAATAAGCACCTCGCAGCCCTCTACCCTTTTGAGAACGCATTAAGTCCATGCCAGCTCAGACTAGCTTCAGAGGCCTACCCAGTTCCAGTGCACTGTGGGCGGTCTAATCACACCATTATGGGTATTGTGGTAAGAATGCCAGTTATGGGAAAGCCAGCTAAACCCGCCCCAGTATACAGGGTGGAGAACATTGGAGCCATTCAAGGGGATGCACACATTCGCTACACAGCGGTCCCACCTTATGTCATTCGATGGGAGCATGCAATAACGGGTACCGACCTCTCGGGGTGCTGGAGCCGGGGAGCACACATCATCCTGTGTCTCCAGCACTTGAATTCCTATTTGAAACCACAGTGCAAGTTCAGAACTGCTGGCGCGAAGCCTATAAATTGCACCATGGAGGCAATGGCACAAAGCCATGTGCCCCCGCAGGTGGCATATATAGGAGGTGGGACATACTGTGTCACCACTGCAGCGCCCCACTACCAACATGGACAGCGTGGCTGGTGTCCGGTCAGTGACAGCAGTTTCTGTTTCAAACCCAAGGCAGAAGTTCAAGTGGCCCAAGAGCGAATTATCCCTATTCCAGAACCTTCCACTGTTCACCTCACTGTCAAAGAAAATTTCACCGATCTCAACGATTCATTGCACATTTTGGCTATATCATTCCCCCTCTCCCTGAACACCTCACCAAGATACTAAAAGCTGTTGCCGTTTCACAGAAACATTTTTACACGCTGGAGCAGAAGACATTAGAAATAGGGGCAGACATATTAGATATAGTGACCCCACAGTGGTGAGACCTGTTCACTAATATAGAAGTCCCTTCATGGATTAGGATAGCCTCCCACATCCTCGTAGTATGTCAGATTTTTATTGTGATTTATTTACTCTTTGTGCATTGTAAGAGGGACTAACGTTTCCAGAAGTATGAGAACAGAGGAGAATGGAGGGAGCATTATGTGCGGGTAGACGAGGAGACACGTGTTTAAATTTTGCTGCTATGTATAGTGTTAAAGTTTCCCTCCCTCCTCTATTTTTGATAGTATTCATGTGTGATTTTGTGTGTATTTTCTTTCCTTTTTATTTTTATTGAAGTTTATTATGTGTGTTGTTATTAATAAAAGATAATGGCCTAGAAATTGAGTGGGCTTTGCGCCCATTTTGCGGCGCTAGAGGTCATTGCGCTGGACTTACAGCTGGTTCAGAAATTCCCTGGGGCCCTACCATCGGCGGTAGACCGGTTGCGCTGCGCCGGCACCGATGACGTCATCGGTGTGCGCAGCGTCCCGGTTGCCGTGGTGACGGGCCCCAGTGCCGAAATTGAGTTGCGGCCGCCTCGCCCGTGGCAGCCGCAACTAAGACTCTGGCAACCGAGTCTTACAGGAGTTTGCTCCGGCGCATTAAGGTCGCGCGGTGGCCGGCCGCTTTCCCGCCGGCCGCCTGCCCGCACCTCCCTCCCCGGACTCCTCCACCCCCCCCCCGCGGAACAGATGCTTCTGGGCTGCGAGCCCGGCACTTCCCCGAGGTGCCGGGCTCATTTTTGTGAAGATTTTACCGGCCAGCGGGCGGGTGCAGGCAGCTCCTCCTTAACTGAAGGAGGAGGCCTGCACTTCCCGAGCCTGCCGCACTGCATCGGGCGCCGCAGCACCGGAATAGCGCCGCAATGCGGCAGGTAGCGCCCATTTTCAGGCGCAAACACCCTTCAGTAGCGCCGGCAGCCGTTTGGGCGCGGCGCTACTGAATTTTTGGCGCGCGCAGGGGGACTTAGCGCCGGCGCTAACTTTCCGGCGCTAAAGCCCTGGCGCGGCGCCAACTGAATTTCTAGGCCAATATGTATGAACCAGGTGGTGTAGGGGTATTAGGCCCCCCTCCACGCCTGGAAATATGTATGGTCAGATTTTAACTCCAATGTATTGCCATCTATAGATGCTTAATGTACACTGTGGGTTTTCTGAAATGGGAAATGCATGTGTCGTGGGGTCATAGATATGTAAATACAGGGGATGGTTTTATTATGGAGAGTCAGAAAATTTTGCTCACCCAGAATTATGATATTTCAAGCAAGTTATAGTGTCATCAGGGGAGGACTGTAGGATTCGCAAAATTGAACATTGTCCTATAAGGGTCTATTGGCAGAAAAGGCCTTAATTTTAAAGACTGTTTCAAAAGAAGCCCAGAAAAAGTGGCACACAAAATGGCTGCCAGACCCCGTGACCAGCTTTTTGGGACATTTTAAAATGGTTCCTGCAGTCCACAGACAGCTTTTGTGGATTCAGTCCACAGTAAATTCTGGAATGCAATTTCGGGGAATGCAAAACCAGACAGAACCCCATACATATAGATTGGATGCAGATCCAATCAGATCGGCCTGTAGATAAGGGCCATCAAAATGTTTACCCAGACAAAGGGAAACAGCTTCAAGTTCAAAGGGGGACATCAAGAACGATTAAAGACAATACAAGGAAATTCCAGACCAGAGATGGCAGTTTCCGGCCATCCCGAAAGTACTTTAAACACAATGACTACCCCTCTGTGCTACAAGCCCGCCAAAATTTAAACAAAGACTAACCTTGATATGGCGGGAGATAAGGGCCTCCATGAAAAGCATAACTGGAGACCTGGTGTAGCGATTGGAGAGGGAGGATTCGAGAGAGCATTGGAGAGGGCATTGTAGAGATCATTTTCGAGAGATCGTTCGGGGGTCCGAAGAAGGTGCAGTTCGGTTAGGAGTTCGGGTTCAGTGGAGAGGCCGTTCAGACTCGGAAGAGGAAGACGATTTGGTAGACGATTGGGATCGGAGACGTTTTGAAGATTCAGAGTAGCCATTGGTGGTTCAGGTTGTGTTAGCGTCCAGACCCGGGGAGATCATCGACAAACCCCGGGCCATTGCCGAGACGAGAAGACGATGACCCTCCAGGAGGAAACCTAATTGAACATGGTCAAACAGACAGGTTCTCTCCACGCCAAAGTCAAGGCCTGCTAACATCCAGCCTGTCCGTGTCCATTACCTCGAGGGAGAAAAGAGTATGTCGCAGCCAGCTGCGTTCCGCTGACCACGTGGAGACAGGATGCCTGAGAGGACCAAAACGCAGACTTCGAAGCCCTCTATTTTCTAACTGGGACTGGTGAGCATGTTTCTGGCCCCTCATAATCTAATCTAGCTAGGTTTAGGGGGTGGGTATTTTAGGGGATAATTAACAATGAGTTGTTGTCCCTCGATGTTCCGTGTGTTTCCCTATTTCATGGTGAACCTTGTAAAGTATAATATGCCTGTGGATATATTGGTTAGTACTGTATTATGATTCAATTTTTTCTTTATGCAATAAAATGTCACTTCGTTTCATTAAACTTGGTATACAGATTATTCTCTGCATTCTAGTTCCTGCCTCAAAGTCCAGTGTACAGAACCTAAGGGGTGAGTGGGTCGAACCACTCGGTAAATTACTGTGCAAAAGAGAGAAAGGTCTCACCAGAGAGAGAGACCTAGCAAAAAACCCTTACAAGTGCAGCACGACTGTCTGACTGAGCTGCAGACCACTATGCAGACCATGGTCTTGTACAGCAGACCTTCTCGGCCAACGTCCTAAGCACAGACAAAGCTTCCTTCAGGGGTATGGTGGCCCAGTGGTTATGGTACTACTTGTAACCCAGAGGCTGTGAGTTCAAATCCCTCCATGGCAATTATTTTCTTGAATCGCGGCTTAACATAAAAATGTGAGAAAGTGATATTTTATATCACAAAGTATTAGAGAAACAATAGGCTAATTAAGAGAATAGTTGTATATGGATAGATATTTTACTTGGAATGTTCTACAAACCCACACGTTGATGACATTTTTCAGCCCTGTACTCTTACACTTGATTCAGTACATACATATATTTTTAAGTAAATTAGAGGAGGATTGCCAGAGTTCACCCTTTCTGACATCAAAGAGAAACATACCCAACAATAGACTGCCAGGGATAACAACAACAACAAGAACTTGCATTTATATAGCACCTTTAACATAGCAAAGCATCTCAAGGCATTTCATAGGAGCATTAGCAAACAAAACTTGATACCGAGCAATATACGGAAAAATAAGGACAGGTGACCAAAAGCTTGGTCAAAGATGTACGTCCTAAGGAGAGTCTTAAAGGAGAAGAGAGAGGTAGAGGCAAAGAGATTTAGGGAAGAAATACCAGAGCTTAGGGCCTAGGCAGCTGAAGGGAGAGCCACCAAAATCGAAGCGTTGCTTAACTGGGAGCTAATGTAGGTCAGAGAGCACAGGGGTGATGGGTGAATGGGACTTGGTGTGAGCTAGGACACAGGCAGCCGAGTTTTGGATGACCTCAAGTTTATGTTGTTTAGAATGAGGGAGGTCAGCCAGGAGTGCATTGGAATAGTCAAATCTAGAGGTAACTGATATACCTATCAATTCATCCAATGAAAAGCGACGAGTTAGGAAAGTAACTATAGGTTTTTATTGGCTAAATAACAGAGCCCACCCTCGTGGGTGATCGGATACAACAAGGAGGATAAATGTGTGTTTAACACCTCGCGCCTTGCCATCCTCGGCTGTGTAGTAGAGAACGGAGTCATCGGCCCCGACCCCGAAAGAATGCGCCCCCTCATGGAGCTACCCCTCCCCCACTGTCCAAAGGCACTGAAGAGAACCCTGGGGCTCTTCGCCTACTATGCCCAATGGATGCCCAATTATGCGGACAAAGCCAGACCCCTCATGAAGTCCACATCCTTCCCCCTTACGGAGGAAGCGTGCGCAGCCTTCTCCCTCATTAAGGGAGACATTGCCAAGGCCACAATGCACGCAGTGGATGAGTCCATCCCCTTCCAAGTCGAGAGCGATGCATCCGACTTCGCCCTAGCCGCCACCCTTAACCAGGAGGGGAGACCGGTGGCCTTCTTCTCAAGGACCCTACAGGGCCCTGAGATCCGACACTCGTCGGTCGAGAAGGAGGCCCAGGCGATTGTGGAGGCGGTACGATGCTGGAGGCACTACCTGGCAGGCAAACGATTTACCCTCCTCACCGACCAACGTTCGGTCGCTTTTATGTTTAATAACAAGCTGAGGGGCAAAATCAAGAATGACAAGATCTTGAGGTGGAGAATCGAGCTCTCCACCTATGATTATGATATCTTGTACCGGCCAGGTAAGCTGAATGAACCCCCCGATGCTCTGTCACGAATTACATGCGCCAGCACGCAAAGTGATAGACTTCAGACCCTCCACAACGACCTCTGCCACCCCGGGGTCACCAGACTTTACCACTTCATTAAGGCCCGCAACCTGCCCTACTCCATCGAGGAGGTCAGGACCACGACCAGGAACTGCCAGACCTGTGCCGAGTGCAAACCGCACTTCTTTAGGCCGGACAGAGCAAGCCTGATCAAGGCCACCCGCCCCTTCGAGCGCCTGAGCATCGACTTTAAGGGGCCCCTCCCGTCCTCTGACCGTAATGTGTACTTCCTCAACATTGTTGATGAGTACTCCCGTTTCCCCTTTGCCTTCCCCTGCCCAGACATGACCAGTACCACGGTCATTAAATGCCTGAACGACCTCTTCGCCTTGTTCGGGTTCCCAAACTATATACATAGTGACCGGGGCTCCTCCTTCATGAGCGAGGAACTCCGTCAGTTCCTACTAGCGAGAGGTATTGCTGCAAGCAGGACCACCAGCTACAACCCCCGAGGGAATGGCCAGGTGGAAAGAGAGAACGCGACGGTATGGAAGGCCGTCCTCTTAGCCTTAAAGTCTAAGGGCCTCCCAACCTCCCGCTGGCAGGAAGTCCTCCCGGCAGCGCTGCATTCCACCCGGTCACTACTTTGCACTGCCATCAACGCCACCCCCCATGAACGAATGTTTGTTTTCCCCAGGAAGTCGACTACGGGAACCACGCTACCAACCTGGCTGAGTAACAAAGGCATTGATGAGAGTTTCAGCAGCAGATGAACTGCGGCAAGGGCCAACACAGGCGATGTTACGGCGGTAGAAATAGGCGGTCTTAGTTAAGGCACGGATATGTGGTCGGAAGCTCATTTCAGGGTCAACTATGACACCAAGATTGCGAACAGCCTGGTTCAGCCTCAGACAGATGATAGGAAGATGGATGAAGTCAGTGGCTAAAGAACGGAGTTTGTGGCGGGGACCGAAAACAATGGCTTCGGTCTTCCCAATATTTAAGTGGAAAAAATTTCTGCTCATCCAGTACTGGATGTCAGAGAAGCAGTCTGACAATTTAGAGACAGTGTAGGGGCGAGAGAAGTGGTGGTGAGGTAGAGCTGGGTGTGGTCAGCGTACATGTGGAAACTTACACTGTGTTTTCGGATGATGTTGTTGAGGGGCAGGATGTAGATGAGCAATAGGAGGGGGCCAAGAATAGATCCTTGGGGGATACTAGAGGTAACGATGCGGGAGTGGGAAGAGAAACCATTGCAAGTGATTCTCTGGCTCTGATTACATAGATAAGAATGGATGATGTTGGAGAGACTTTGGAGGAGGATGGAGTAGTCAACCGTGTCAAAGGTTGCAGACAGGTCAAGAAGGATGAGGAGGGATAGTTTATCTTTGTCACAGACACAAAAGATGTCATTTGTGACTGTGATGAGAGCCATTTTCGTACTGTGGCTGGGGCGGAATCCTAATTGGAGGGATTCAAATATGGAGTTCCTGAAAAGATGGGCACGGATTTGGGAGGTGACAACACGTTCAATGTCTTTGGAGGCTGGCGATGGGGTGGTAGTTTGTAAGGACGGAAGGATCAAGGTTTTTTTTTGAGGAGAATAGTGATGACAGCAAATTTGAAGAAGAGAGGGACAGTACCTGAGGAGGCAGAATCGATAACAATATCATCTAACATGAGAACCAGAAAAGGAAGTTGGTTGGTCAGCAGTTTAGGGAATAGGGTTGAGGGTGCAGGAGGTTGGTCTCATGGACAAGATGAGCACGGAGAGGTCATGAGGGGAGATCGGAGAGAAACTGGAGAAAGATGCGACTTCAGGGTAAGGGCAGGGGGAAAACTTAGAGGAAGTTTGGCTCCGGTGGGCTAGGGGAAGGAAGGGAAGTGGCAGAGGCAGCTGATCAGATGGTCTCAATCTTAGTGACAAAGAATTCCATGAGCTCCTCGCACTTGTTGGAGGTGTGGGCGTTGGAGACAGGGGAGAGGGGTTTAAGAAGACGGTTAACAGTAGAGAAAAGAAGTCAGGATTTTATATTTGCATTTCAGAATGATTCTGGAATATTGAGCAGTTTTGGCGGATGAAAGTAGGACCTGATAATGATTTATGTGCTCCTGCCAGATCTGACAGTGAATGGCTAAACCGGTTGTCCACCATATCCATTCAAGTCTGCATCCCTTGGAATTAAGGAAGCGTAGATGAGGGCCATACCAGGGGGAACGGCCAGTGAGTGAGAGAGTAATGGTTTTAATAGGGACTAGGGCATCATAGGTGGTGGTGAGGATGTAGTTGAGCAGATAGGTAGCTGCATAACCATCATGGTGGATGGAGAGACAAAGGCTGAACAGTTAGGATTACATAAGTGCATTTGTAAGTGAGTTGGGAGAGTTTTTTCCAGGGGCAGGCACAGAAGGAAGTAGGGTTGGGGTGGGGGTGAAGGGGTGTGGAGGTGAATGTTGGTGGAGAGCGATGCAAGGAAGTGGTCATAGCTGGCCTTATCTGCGATTGACACAATGGGAGTAGCGAGGCCACGAGAGATGGCACGATCAAGGGGACGGACATGAATATGGGTTTGGGAGTTTACATGAGGGAGAGATTAAGGGAGGATAGGAGGGAAGTGAACTGAGAGTAGCGAGAGTATGATGAATTAAGATGGAGGTTGAAATCACCGAGGATGAGAAGTCGCTCGGTGCAGAGGTTGAGGGAGGAAGGCAGTGAAGATAACTCAGTGATAAAATTGTTTGGTACTTGGGTGGGCGGTAGAGAACGAGAATTTTAAATCAGAGGTGAGAGGGGTGGAAAAAGGTGAGACGCTCAAAGGAGGATAGACTAGAGAAGCTGGGGTTGTTCTCCATGGAGCAGAGAAGATTGAGAGGAGATCTGATAGAGATGTTCGAAAAATGATGGGTCTAGACAGAGTAGATAGAGAGAAACTGTCCCCATTGGTAGAAGGGTCGAGAACCAGAGGACACAGATTTAAGGCGATTGGCAGAAGAACCAAAGGTGACATTGTAAGGGGTTGGTGTGTGCGTCAGCTTCACCTCTGACTTGTGAGCAGTTCGAATTGCTCCCACTCCCTTGGTTCTAGACCTGGGACTTATTTGGGGGTTGTGATGAAAAGTGCAGCAGACAACTGAATTTTGGTGAAAGGAATAAGATCTTTATTGAGAAAGAAAATATACAGCACAATAATCTTAACACTCTAAAATGGGGGAACACTTTGGAATATACAAGGGAAAATAACAATAGATAGAATACTTCACCCCTCCCAATCCCACTTCACTAGCTAAGTTGGGCTCCAGACGACCAGGGATGATGCTCACTGATGTAAGCCCCCGAAGTGCGGACCAAGTGATGTACACTGGCTTGTTGAAAGAAAGATAGACCAACTAATTGAAGTCAAAACGATTTACTTAGGCCTGAGGAGAGCCTTCCAGATCATGTCTGGATCCAACTCCAACAAGCCTCTCAAAGTCCACACAGTTATACAAAAATTAAGGCCCTGCCCTAGAGGCGGGGATAAGCTTATTAGCATATACAGAGTTATAGCTAAATTGTAATTCTAAAACTGTGACATTCCATCCTTCCAGCCGCTTACTAATCCCACATTTCGTTATCAGTTGGTCCCGTTAGCTCTTGTGACCATGGGCCTCATCTTAATTACTTTACAACCATCCATTTGCTGTGGTCAGATGGTTCGATCTGTTTAAGTGTTTTCTTAAGATAGCAGTTCTTTTCAAAGCAAACAATCCACAGACTTTCTGTCTCACTCTTGGGTCATTTCTACAAAGCAAAAACACTTTAGTTAATCCTCAGTATACTTTGAAGAATAGAACCCTGTTGTGTTTTACACTAAACAGACCCTTAAGTGCATAGGTGTGACTCGCTTGGCCGAACCCACCCATCTCTCTCAATCTTTCCAGGAGTTGTTCTGGCAGTTTTAATCTCTCAGCATTTGAAGCCCCTTAATCATGTTTACAACTCAGCTGGGTTCATGCAATTTTACAGACCTCTATTGTTCAACTCAAGAGCATGAATTAACCCATTCCCTCCACCTTGTATATTGATGTTGCAAGTGAATCCTGGTTTGTCTTGCCCTGTTATCCAATTTTTAATATCTTACTTCAGTCCTCCCTTTTGACCTTTTGGACAATTGCTCCAAAACAGGTCAACATGTATTTCCACTTCCTGGTGTCTGCCAGAGCGTGCACTCCCTGGCCTTCTACCAGTCTAGGTTATATATGCGTATAAATCCTATCAATTTGGAGGCCGACTTCCCCCTCCACGCGGTATGGTGGTCTTTCCTTTACGGTGGGCTTTCCTTTAGGGTGGCCTTTCCATTAGGGTGGTCTTTCCTTTAGGTGTAGCCATTCCCGGGGCCCCTTAGACCCTGCACTATTGGTTTAGGCTTTCTGCTCAGGCCTGTCCCTCATTCCCATGTTGGGTGCGTGACGTGCCAATTCGAGACTGTCATCACTCACCAATCCTCATTCATCACCTTCCTTCTGCCACCCTCCTTCTGCCACCTTCCTTCTTATGGTTGGCCGGCCCGGTCCTTAATTACCATGCCCAATTAATCCCTCAAAATTTCAGGGCTTCCTATCACATCTTACACCATTTGCCTTGGAGAGGCGGGGGAGTTTTCCATTCTTAACTTTGCTACCTGCCTCTCCTCAGGCTCGACTTCTTTTACTGCACCAATTTCGGCTTTACTCATTCTGGTGCAGAGGCACTGGAGCAGTAAAAATACACAATATATCATAATAACAATCATGAGGAATATCATTATGCCTTGTATCACTGAGGCACCCAACGTCCCTGACCATCCTGATCCCCAATTATCAAAATAGGAGGAAGTGGGGAGTTTCTAGTTTTCCTAGCCGCTTCCTGTATGTGATTGGCGAGATTTTCAATCTCCTCTGGGTTATCTGGGATGTAAGTATAACATGATGGTCCTATTAGAGCACACGTCCCTCCTTCTTTAGCTAATAAGTAATCTAAGGCCATTCGGTTCTGCATTGATACTGTACGCGTGGCCACCAGTTCTTCATTTATTGATCTGGCTATCTCGGCTGTATCATTGGCTACTTGTTCCAATAATGTATTTAATTGGTCAGTTTCATGAATGGCCCTGTGTACCCCATAAAAAGGCCACATTATGGCTATAACCTTTCCCCAGGTTTGCACCGCCCGCCTGCTCCTGCCCATTGGGACTTCTTGTTGCGCGTCGGTTAGGGTTCTATAGTGGGTTACATCCGGCTGTACAAAGCCGAGGTAGCATGATCCTCTCCAGTTAGGTGGCAGCCAGGGGTACGTCCTTTCCCCACATATGAAATACGTGCCATTATAGGCGTGTACGGTTTTATTGACTCGGAACATGTCACTCCACGAATGCTATGTGGTTTTCCCTGCACTCCACTTTTCTCCGCTTGTTTTATTAATCACATTAGTCCAATTTAAGGAAATAAGATCACCTGATGGAATGATAATCTATTTCTGGTTTTATAGTTGGCCTTTACTTCAATGAAGTTATCACAAATGCTCCACCCCATGAACTGTCCCTCACTCCTGGTTTTGTTTAGACACCATACTCCCCGGTGCTCCCCCATCAGTATCAATGAGGGAGGTGGCCTGGTTGCATCGAAAGAAGTCAGGTACCAGCCCTCAAATTTGTTCATTGTGTATCCGGTTGTCCTCCACATCTTCGTGCACATGTTGTTTAACCATGAATAGTTGCCGTAGCTGGCGTTTTGTCTTACCAACCATTCGACTATCTCGGGATACTCAAATCCCTTGCCCGCCATCAAGGGAATTCCTCCCCTTGAGTGTGTTGGGACCCTGGTACAAACCCAACAACTCGAGAGATTTAGCTGGCTGGCGTACTTCCATGACATATACAGGTAACTGTTCCCTGTCGTTGCGGGATTCCCTTCCACATTATCGAACGCCCTTAGGCCTAAAAGGCCACATAAAAACAGATAGTTAATCATGCTGTTTGTTTCTTGTCGGCTGCCTCTGTGTCCAGCTCCTCCTCGGATGGGTTCTGCAGAAATATAAAGCTGGTCGTCACCAGCAATTGATTAATCCAGTCTTACTACTCCAGCAGTTCGGGCTCTATATCGTCCCGCTATATTTCCTGACATGCACACAGTAATCCCGCAGTCATCTACATTATAGTACTGTAATACATTCAGTCAATTTCAATTCAATTCAAATCGCTTTATTGGCATGACAAGTTACATCTTATGTTGCCAAAGCATCGAAAAACATTCATGTTTGTTCACAAAAATACAGATCTATCCATACAGTGTATAAACAGATACATCCCTGAGTGTATAAATATACTTTCATATAATTTATATATACTCTTTTCTTATATTTAGTGGTTGTCCCTCTGTTTATGGCAAGCTGTAACATAGTGTGCCGCTAGTGTTATACAATTTCTCTCTTCCCCTAGTAGGTATGGGAGTTTTTGGTCGTCATTCAAATTTCTGAAATCCGGGCATATTTTTGTGAATTTTGGGTAGAAATTCTCCCTTATGCCCTGATATTTTCTACAAGCTGTGAGGAAGTGCATCTCTGTCTCCACCACTCCCTGACTGCAGTGAGAGCATATCCTGTCCTCTCTTGGTAGCTGGGTCTGTCTGTGTCTACCTTTTTCGATCGCCAGGTTATGTTCACTAAGTCTGTACATTGTCAAAGTTTTTCTCAGTTTGCTATCCTTTACCATGGTCAGGTAATCAGCCATGTTGTATTGTCTGTTTAGGGCCAAGTAGCAATTGAGTTTGCTTTGGGTTTTTGTTGTTTCTGCCCAATATGACAGATATTTTTCCTTTTGCTTAGCGACGATTGTGTTGGGTCGGATTCTTTGTGTTATGCTGTCACTGTCCTGGGGCTGGTTATTGTTAGTAGTGTTAGTAGTTACTTCACTGAGTCCCAGGACTAGTTGACTGAGGGTATTCTTCTTTATGGTCCTCTCTTGGCATTTCAGGGCTTCGTAATGATAGCATTGGGGGTTGCTCATTTCTAGGTGTTTCCAAAATTTGGTGGCTCTTTTTTGGATAGTGATTATTAATGGATATTGGCCTAGTTCTGCCCTGCATGCATTGTTTATGGTTTTCCTTTGAGTCCGGAGGACACTTTTACAGAATTCTGCATGTAGGATCTCAATTGGGTGTTTGTCCCATTTTGCAAATTCTTGTTGTGTTAGCAGTCCCCACACCTCACTGCCATAGAGTGCAATTGGTTCAATTACTGATTTGAAAATTTTGAGCCAAATGCTAATTGGGATTTCTATTTGGATTGATTTTTTAATGGCATAGAAAGCCCTTCTTGCTTTCTCTTTCAGTTCATTCACAGCCAGTTTGAAATTTCCCGTAGAACTGATTTTTAAGCCCAAGTATGTGTAGTTAGTGGTTTGTTCAATTTTGGTTGTTCCTAGTGTGAAATTTATTTTGGGTCCCTATGAATTGTTGAAGGGTGGTTACACTTATTCTGGGTTTCAATTTAGCCTCCTTAATTCAATTCCCTCCGCTGGTGGAGGCATGCCCGTCCGCTCTCGACCAGCTTCCCAGAGGTATTTAAATATACACACTACAAAGAATACTACGAGCATCATTCACCACAATGTTATTACTGTGAATATGAGGTTATCTCTTTCCCGCTGGACCCTGTTCCAGTAATCCTCGCTCTCTCGGTAATGTGTGATTTCTGGATTACTCATTGGCTTCTTTATATAATTTCAGCTGTGTCCAGTGTTTCCATCTCCCTTTTCCCATGCCGTGTATATGTCTATACATGCACATGTATCACTGGTCATTAACACCTCGTTAGGGTCCTTCCCACCGGAGTCTTAGTCCCGGTTTTACTGGTAGGATTTTAGACAATACCTGGCTTCCCACCCCGGGTAACACTTTCTTTTCTTCCTCTGTGTCCTTTTCTAGGTCCCTAATTATCTGCTGGTCTCTGGCCTCCTGCCTTAACCCGTGTAGTTCTGTGCACAATTGTTTCACAAACCTACCAATTCGGTCTTTCAAAGGTCCTATGTCCCCCTCCCTGGTGGCTACTCCCTCGGGGAGTGCCATTGCCCGTCCAGTCATTAATTCAAAAGGGGTTAATCCGGTTGTCCTATTTGGTGTAGTCCTCAGCCGCATTAAAATCACGGGTAGCAACTTTGCCCAGCCTTGTCCTGTTTCTTCAATTGCTTTAGTGAGGGACCGTTTAAGTGTCCGGTTCATCCTCTCTACCATGCCTGAACTCTCTGGATGATACGATATATGGGACCTTTGTTTTACTCCCAGCAGAGCACAAGCTTCCTTCATTACCTTTCCAGTAAAATGTGTCCCGTTATCTGAATCTACTTGTAAAGGGACTCCCCACCTGGGTATTATTTCTTCTGCCATAATCCGGGCTACTGTACCTGCAGTACAGTTTCGGGTGGCGAAAGCCTCCACCCACCGGGTAAACTGGTCAATTATCACCAAGCAATACATCTTTCCTTTGCTCTTAATTAAGGGTCCCGTGAAGTCAATTTGTATTTTCTTCCAGGGTCCCTTTGGCCTCGGCTGTCTACCCCACTTTACCTTTACCGGCTTCCCAGTATTGCATTGTGCACAGATGTAGCAATCTTTGCAGTACTTTCTCACACTGTTTGACAGTCCGGGCCACCACCAACATCGGCTTAGATTATCTGTCATTCGGCTGGCCCTGGTGTGGGCCTGCCCATGGTAAAACCTCAGTAATTCCTGTTGGATACAGCTAGGTGCACAGACTCGACCTTCTTTCCTCCACACCCCATCCCTTGACCGTGCCACTCCCTTTTCTTCCCAAATTTTTAATTCGGCTTCTGGTATGTCCTGATGCAATTTGACAATATTATACTCAACAGGCGCAAGGGGTACTGGGGCGCTTTCTGTTGTTTTCGCACTGGCACAGGACCCTTCAATCATGGTTTTGGCGGCTAAATCCGCTGCCCTGTTTTCCTGTTCTTGGGGGGTCTTTCCTTTAGTATGTGCTTTGACCTTTACTACAGCTACTTCAGTTGGCCTGTGCGCAGCTTCCACTAATGATTTTACTACGTTTAAATGCTAGATGGGGGTTCCCCCGGAAGTGACATATCCCCTCCGACTCCAGGCGGCCATGGAATCATGCACTATCCCGAAGGCGCAGCGGCTATCAGTATATATATTGGCCCTTTTTCCCGCGGCCATCCTCAGGGCGTTAGTCAGAGTGGTCAATTCTGCTACTTGAGCAGATTTATCCCCGGGGAGGGTCCCTGCTTGTAACACTGTCCCATCCACATCCACCACTGCCCAGCCTGTCCTCGGCTTTCCCTGCACGTACCTTTGGGATCCATCTACGTATAACTCTAAGTCCGCCTCAGCCAGGGTGTTGCATTTGCAAAGATAATCCAGAGATCGTCAGTCGAGTTCAGTTCATGCTGCTTTTATAATGGCTGCCACACACACACACTTCCAGGCACAAGCAATCGAATACCTATACACAATACAATGATAACAGTACTATCAAACTCCATGTGCTCAGGCCAAGGCAACCGAGTACCTATCACCAATGTCAGAAATAACATTTCCTCCCCCCTCACAGAATTTCAAACATGAAATGTACTGACAAAGTCCTGTAAGTGGCCAGGGCGAGAACGTGTACGAACAGGCCGAGGTGTGGACTGGTGAAGAGCAGGCCGAAGTGGGGACTGCTGAGGAGCAGGCTGAGGCACAACATCTGCTTCGGGGTTGGCTGGCTGAGTCACATGTGCATCCCGCCACTCTGGGGGTAAGGCTTGGGGATTAGGTCCGTATAATCCCGCATCAGGGGGTGCTGGCACCGGCTGATTTGAAGAGGGGAGGGCCAGAATGACGCCATCTTATTATTGCGGTGAAGCCTGCGGACTCTGACCCAATCGGAGACTGAGATGTTGGGCGCCTTGGCCCTCTTCGACTGGTCGAAGCGGAGTTTCATATTCTCCTGCTGTCTCTAGCGACTGTGGCTTGAGCCGGTGGAGCAGGGCTCTGAGCTAGCGAGGGGCGGAGCCTGCCAAGGGGCAGCATGAGCTCACGGCCTAGCATGAGGGATGCAGGTGAGACCCCTGTAGTGGAATGCTGGGAGGCTCTGTAGTGCAGCAGTGTGTGGAGGAGGGCCTTGTCAAACGCACACCCCTGGGATAGGTGTGCTCTGAGGCCATTTTTCAGTGTCTGGTTAAAACGCTCCACCCCCCCCATTTGACTCGGGGTGGTAGTACGCTGTGCGAATGTGACGGATGCCCTTGCTCTCAAGGTAAGAGGAGAGTTCTGAAGAGACCATTTGGGGGGCCATTGTGTGTGGTGATGGCCTTTGGATGCCCCCAGCGGGAGAAGAGGGACTCAAGGATATCAATGATGACCCGAGAGGTGACAGAGCCCACGGCAGTGACCTCTGGCCATTTTGAGTGCAGGTCATAGGTCACCACTAGGAACCGTTGATGGTGGGGGACACCATGGATCTCCCCGCAGACGTCCAGCTGCAGGTGCTCCCAGGGCTGAGAGGGCCAGGCAAGGGGTTGCAGGGGTGGGGGAGCTTGGTGGCCAGTCTTGCCACTTACAAGGCAGGCTGCACAGTCCTTGACCAGGGCCTCGATTTCCCTGTCGATACCCGGCCACCACACTAGGTCTCGGCATCGTTGTTTGAGCTTCACTATGCCCAAGTGGCCCTCATGTGCCATGGATAAAACACGCACACGAAGGGCACTTGGGACCACAGTGCAGAGCCCACGTGCAACACCGGAGTCATTCCAGCAGGAGAGCTCCTCTTTAACTCTGGAGTAGGCAGACAGTTCCTCAGGCAGCTTGCAAGGCCAGCCATCTCTGATGAAGGTGCACAGCTGGGAGAGGGCCGGATCCTGTTCAGAGGCCTCTTTGAGCTCCTGGAGAGAGACTGTGGTTTGGAGAGGCGTGTGCAGCATCTGGACGATATCCTGTTCCACTTGTTTAGACCCGACGAGTGGGGCTGGGGCAGAGACAGTGCGGGAGAGCAGATCTGCAACAACATTGTCACGTCCTGGTGTGAACTGGAGACTGAAATTGTATTGGCGGAGGTGGTCAGACCAGCGGTGTAGACGCAGTGGTCTGTGGCCCGTGCCGGATGTTGACAGCAGGGCAGTGAGAGCCTGGTGATCGGTTCGCAGGGTGAAGGCACGGCCATACGTGTACAGGTGCCACCGCTCACATGCCCAGACGCACGCCAGCGCCTCACGCTCGCCTACTGAGTACTTCTGTTCGGTGGGGCTAAGGGCTCGGGAGGCAAAAGTGATTGGTTTCTCCACTCCATTCTGTATCTGCGATAACACCGCCCCCACAGCAGCAGCGGACGCGTCGCAGGTGGCGAGGGTGGGGCTGGCGACGTCAAAGTGAGCCAATACTGGAGGCGACGTGAGCCGCGATTTGAGGAGGTGAACAGCTTCCGTACAGGCTTGTGACCACACCCAGGGCTCATCCTTTCACAGGAGCTGGCGCAGTGGGGCTGTGGTGGCTGAGTACTGGGGCAAAAACTTCAGGTAGTACCCAGTCATGCCAAGGAAGGAGGCAACCTGTGCTGCAGAGCTGGGTTCTGGGATGCTGTGAATGGCATCCACGTTTGACTGGAGTGGGGATATACCATCAGCCGACAACCGAAAATCCACAAATTCAATCTCTGAAACAGCAAAGACACACTTTTCGCCATTCAATGTGAGCTTGTGTTTTGCTAGAGCTGTGAAAACTCTGTGAAGGTGTTCAGCATGAGTGGAGGTCGAGGGCCCATGCACGACGATGTCATCCAGGTAGGTGGCCACCCCAGGAATGCCCGCGAGCACAGAGGCCATCACCTTTTGGAAGCAGCTGGGTGCAGAGCTAAGTCCAAATGGCATCCTGGTGTACCGAAAGACGCCAGCATGTGTCACAAAAGCAGTGAGGTCCCTGCTGCTGGGGTGGAGGGGAACCTGTAGATAGCCCTGTCGAAGGTCCAGTTTCGAGAACAGGATGGAACCATAGAACTGCGCTGTGAGCTCCTCTGATGTGGGCAGTGGATACTTGTCAGGGATTATGGCCTTATTCACTGCTCGAAGATCGACACAGACGCGTAGACTACCTGACTTTTTCGTTGCGACCACCAGGTTGGAGACCCATGGGGAGGCATCAACTGGTCCGATGATGCCAGCTTCCAGTAGCTGCTTTAGTTCAGCTGTGACCCCATCACGGAGAGCAAGTGGGATGCGGCGCAGTGGCTGAATGACAGGGGTAACGGTGGAGTCAACCATGGGCTGGTGGGTGAAGGCAGTCAGGCAGCCCAGACCCTCAAAGAGTGCTGGCCATGTTTGGCGCCACGGTGAGGCAACGTGCAGAATCGCAGACCCACCGGTGTCCAAGAGAGAAAAACCCAGGTCAGTGAAAAGATCCAGTCCCATCAGGTTAGCTCCTTGGCGTGCCACATGAACACAAAAATCTGGCAAAACTTTTGTTCCATAGCGTACAGTGAGGTTGACTGAGCCAACTAGTCCAATTTTCGAATTACCATACCCACAAAGGGTAGTGGAAGACGCAGAGAGTGGCAGGGAGCTAAAAAAGCATTTGAATGTGTCCACCTTCAGCAGTGAGACGCTGGCACCGGTATCCAACAACAGCGGGATGCACACATCATTCAGGTTAATTGTGCATGATTTGAAAGCCACCACTGGCCCAGAGCTCACGTTGTGAATTATAGTGCTTGAGGACTGAGAGTGTTCATTTGTAGCAACCGGGGCAGAGCGGCAGACATTGGCAAAGTGATTTTGTTTTCCACAATTGCGACAGGCTTGGCTGCGTGTGGGGCAATTCTGCGCTCTGGTAGCATGTGAACGAGATCCGCAGTTTCCACACTGTTGCCGCGGTAGCGCGCGTTGCTGCCGTCGCGCGAGCATTACCATGTCAGAACTGTTGGGGCCGAGGGCGCTGTCACTGGGTGTGTGTGCTAGTTTCGCTTCACATTCGGCTGCAGATTCCACTTGAAATGCAATGTTGACTGCCTGTGACAACGACAGATCGTCGGACTCGAATAACAGTCTTTCACGCACTCTCACGTTGTTTGTGTGCTCTATTAGTTGATCACGCACCATCTCATCTTGTAATGCACCGAACTTGCACGAGCTAGCTAACCCCCTCAAGTTAGCCACGTATTGATGCACCGACTCGCCGAGGAGTTGGTGACGCTGTCTAAAAATTAATCGCCGCAGGATGGCACCTTGTGTGGCAGAGAAGTGTGTGCTTAACAGAGCCACAGCCTCATCATATGTTTGGATTGAGTCTGCTGTGCATAATGTCCCAAGAACACGCTGGCCCTCCGCTCCCAAGCAATGGGATAACAGTGCCTTTTTCCGAGCCGTACTCACAGTTTCTAGTCCAAGAGCAATGAGGTAGGTTTCAAAGGACTGTAACCAGCGAACCCATGGGATCGGGGCTCACCTGGTAGTGCAAGGAAGGAAGGAGGTGGTGGAAGAGAGATTTCAGCCATCCTTGTCACCAAATGTTGCGTTTGCAAAGATAATCCAGAGATCGTCAGTCGAGTTCAGTTCATGCTGCTTTTATAATGGCTGCCACACACACACACTTCCAGGCACAAGCAATCGAATACCTATACACAATACAATGATAACAGCACTATCAAACTCCATGTGCTCAGGCCAAGGCAACCGAGTACCTATCACCAATGTCAGACATAACACAGGGGTATTTCCTTTATTCTATCTACGTCATTTTCTGGCTCCTCCTCGTTCATACATTGGTGGTCCTCCCCTTCCAAAATCATCATGGAGGCGGGGTTCTGTCCCATGTCCCTGAATATCTGTACTGACTTGTTCCTGGGTAATAGTACTGCCTCCCAAGCCGCTCGTCGAGCGGTCGAGACAGACTTTAGTCGTCCCTTATTCAATAGTTCTACCAGGGTGTGCTGGGTGTGCAGCACAATATCTCCGGTCATTATGATCGGCTCACTGATTTGTACTGCCCATCTGGCACAATCTATAGCGGCCACGCAGCAAGGCATACCTGCCACAATGGGGGATTGTCTGGTGGAATAATAGGCTACTGATCTCATGCTTCCTCCATGCTCCTGAGCTACTACGGCGCTATAGTGTCCGTCATGGTTGTGACAAAATATGTGATACGGTCTTCCCTGGTCAAGTAACCCTAGTGCGGGAGCAGCGGTCAGGGCATGTTTAAGGTTTGAAAATGCTTCTTCCTGTACTGCTGTCCACTCAATGGGTTCTTCTGCTGCCCTACCCCACTTTGTTAATTCATACAGGGGTGCTGCCATGCACGTGAAGCCCTCTATGAAGTTCCTGCTGAAGTTAAAGAGACCGAGTACCTGCCGTACACCTCTCACGTCTACGGGTCTGGGCATTCGGCTGATTGCCTCTTTCCTCTCCTCTGGCATAGCCCTCTTTCCCATGCTGACCCTATACCCCAGGTACATGACTTCTGATTTTCCTATCTGAGCTTTGGCTGGGTTTGCCTTAAAACCCGCATCCTGTAGGGCTGAGAAAACCTTTGTTAGGGCCTCCTTATGTCTCTCGTGTGTGTCTGATGTGATTAGGAGGTCATCTACATATTGTAAGAGGGTACTATTTTCATCCTCTAAATCTAAGTTTTCCAAAGCTTTGGCCATGTGGCGGTGAAAGATGACGGGGCTATTATGGAATCCCTGTGGAACCCGTGTCCACGTATACTGCTTGTTCTCTACGGTGAAAGCAAACTTTTCTTGTGATTCCTCATGCAGAGGAATAGACCAGAATCCGTTTGCGATGTCTAACACGGTGAATATTTTATGTTCGGGCTTTAAGCCGTTAAAGATAGTAGCTGGGCTTGCTACAATTGGATATTCTTTGGAAGTTACTTTATTCAGGGCTGTACAATCGATTGTGAGTCGATATGACGTGTCAGGTTTCTTTACGGGCCACACTGGAGAGTTGGTGTCGGATACTGTTTCTCGCAAGATTCCCTGGTTAACTAATTCCAATACGATACCCCTCACGGCTATCTGTGCCTCCGCTTTGAGTGGGTACTGTTTATGGGGTCAGTGAGATGGTCCGGGGACTCTAACGGGATTCATTTTAACCAGCCCGCAGTCCTGTTTATGTTTGGCCCATATTTCGGGGAATTGATGGCACAATTCCTCCCATCTTCCCTTTTCGTCCCACTTGGGGTCTATCACTCTGATAGCGCTGATGGCACACGCCGTCTTGGGTCCCCCTGGATTTATTCCTCTCTTCCTTATGGTTATCGGGCCATAGCAGCTTGTCCCGCTTGGGGTCGATTAAAACTACCACTTCCCTTAATATGCCTATTCCCATAATGGTTCCCTCAGTATTTTCACAGATCCAAAAACTTGTAGGTATAGCGATCTTTCCTAAATCTAATAATACTGTCTCACTTTTCCATGCTTTAATTTTAACTCTGCCGATACCGGAGATAAACATGTTAGTCTTAGTTCGTGGCAAAGGTAAATTGGTCACAGATATCGTGGCCCCTGTGTCTATCAGCATTTCGCACTGTCGCCCCCCTACCAGCGCACCAATAAACATTCTAGGGTCTCCCTTTGCCGGGTCTCCGAGGGCCACTACCCTACAGGCGCTGCCCTTTTTCATTTGTTTGACTAGCTTCTCCACTTCCCTCGCCAGTTCCTCTATGTCCTCTCCCTCTGAGGTACCTGAAGAGTCATCCCTTTTATACCTCCTACTCTTTCTTCTCCTCCTATCCTCTTGCTCCTTCTCATCTTCCCACTCCTGTATTCCCTTCTTGATCAATTTTGCCACCTTTTCCTCACTAGCCTCTGTCCCTCCAGTGTTAGACCCCGGTTTTCCTCCTTGTCTAGGTCCCTGACCTTCCCTTCCTCCTCCTTTCCTCCAACACTGTTGTTGCTTGTGCCCTGGTTTCCCACAATTACGGCAGGTTCCCTGTTGCTGTGATATCTGATTACCTCCCTCACTTTGTTGCTTAGGGCAATCTCTTCTCACGTGACCCTCCTGCCCGCACCCGAAACACGCCGCTACACGTACTGCACCTTCATCATCACTATCTGTCTTTAGGGCAGCTATTTTCAGTTTATCCGGTTCTTGGGCCTGATTATCTACTTCACACGCCCACTGTATTAAATCATCCCAAGTATTGTGGACCACTAGCCCCATCTTTATTGCATTCTGGTGCATTGAACTTAGTCCTTTTTTAAATGTCTGCAGGAAGCATGCGTTGTCTTTATTTAAGGGGCCTGGAATTCCACAGTTCCCCTCAAAGGCTGCCCACTTTCGTTTCCCATAATCAATGGCGCTTTCTCCCTTTTTTTGTGTGATTCCACTTATAGCTGCCCAATTTATGGGGGCTTGTCCCTTTGCGGCATCCACCGCAGCCTTGAATTGGTCAAATTCAATCGTTAATTGTTGGATTGTTTGTCCCATGGCCATGGCCCACAGACCATTACCGTGAATTCCCGCTACTAATCTCCACTGATCTTCAGGACATTTAGCTCGTACCAATTGATCACGATCTATATTATGCAGGGAATGATTTATGCGTATCTCGCGCAGTTTGTGCCAAAACGCCTGATTGTTCTGGCGGTGTCTTAAAGTTGGTAATTCATTGAGGAGCGTTACCCAATCTTGCAAGCTCAATGGTGTATAGATCAGTGTTGTTGCAGCCGGCGTGCCTGGGATTGCTGGGTTCCCATCTACCGCCGGGACTGCCAGGACTGGTGGGGTATACTGTAAGGCTATCGGTGCCATTGGAACCGATTCCTGGGCTGCCGACCCGTGCCCTATATACGGGGGAGGGCATTTGGTCGCCCCCCACCCCGTTGGTTCTGGGTATAGCCTTTCCCGAGAGTCATCCGGGGTAGGGGCTATTGCGGCTACTGGATACTGTTTATGCTCCTCTCTCTGGAACAGGCATTCCCAATTATAACATGCTGCTACAATAATGTGTGCCTTTTCTAATTTATCTTTCGCCTGTTTCTTCCACCATTCTCTCTGTACCTCTGGTCTATCGTCCGGGTCCCACCCTGCCTTCTTCATTTTCTCTATGAGCTTTTTACTTTTGTCAAAGACGTAGTGTGTTACAGTTCCCAGGTCTCCCCAAATATCCCCCAAGGATACTTCTTCCGCCCTTTTAGTCATAACTAACTGCTACGTTTAATGCTTAATTCACGGTATTGGTGGATTAGGTTTGTACGCTATGTTGTTCGCCCCTATAGCGTTACCTTGATTAGTTTCTTACTTTCTGTCAATCACTCCGCTTCAGTAAACACACACACCAACACTTTAGTCCTGAGGTTTTGATACTGTGGGGTCTGTGGCTCCCGGCGTCCTACTTGATCCTGGCCATCACATGGGACTACTGTCCTCTTAATTCAGGCTCAGGCTAGGCGTTGGGACAGACCTCACCCTTGTCCACTTTAACCTCTTTGTGACTGTAGGGTTTTATTTCATTCACTCACCACGGTGCACCCATTCATTCGTTTGTTGAGGTTTCGCCGCCTCTCGGCTTAAAGGATTTCCCACCTCCTGGGGTAGGGGTCTTTCCGCCGCTGTCAGTTTGCCGCCACTCGGCTTAGGGAACACCCTGCCCCATCTGAGGTTTTGCCGCCTCACGGCTTTAGGGAACGCCCTGCCCCTAACTGAGGTTTCGCCGCCTCACGGCTTTAGGAAACGCCCTGCCCCTAACTGCAGTTTACTTTTTAACCGCCTTCAATTAAAGGTGTCTTTCTTTTTATGTTCTTTTATACGTCGATTCTGACTTAACGTCTCACCAGCGATTAACCTCTAATTTTACAGGTGGTAATTAAAACATACTCACCCATCTTAGGTTATCGTTGTCCGAGAGTCTTGTTCAGTTCGCGCATCCTATCCTCGTCACCAATTGATGTAAGTCCCCAAAGTGCGGACCAAGTGATATACAAAGTCGACGTCACTGGCTTGTTGAAAGAAAGGCAGACCAACTAATTGAAGTCAAAACGGTTTACTCAGGCCTGAGGAGAGCCTTCCAGATCACGTCTGGATCCAACTCCAACAAGCCTCTCAAAGTCCACACAGTTATACAAAAATTAAGGCCCTGCCCTAGAGGCGGGGATAAGCTTATTAGCATATACAGAGTTATAGCTAAATTGTAATTCTAAAACTGTGACATTCTATCCTTCCAGCCGCTAACAAATCCCACATTTCGTTATCAGTTGGTCACGTCACCTCTTGTGACCATGGGCCTCATCTTAATTACTTTACAACCATCCATTTGCTGTGGTCAGATGGTTCGATCTGTTTAAGTGTTTTCTTAAGATAGCAGTTCTTTTCAAAGCGGGCAATCCACAGACTTTCTGTCTCACTCTTGGGTCATTTCTACAAAGCAAAAACACTTTAGTTAATCCTCAGTATACTTTGAAGAATAGAACCCTGTTGTGTTTTACACTAAACAGACCCTTAAGTGCATAGGTGTGACTCGCTTGGCCGAACCCACCCATCTCTCTCAACCTTTCCAGGAGTTGTTCTGGCAGTTTTAATCTCTCAGCATTTGAAGCCCCTTAAACAAGTTTACAACTCAGCTGGTTTCATGCAATTTTACAGACCTCTATTTTTCAACTCAAGAGCATGAATTAACCCATTCCCTCCACCTTGTATATTGATGTGCAAGTGAATCCTGGTTTGTCTTGCCCTGTTATCCAATTTTTAATATCTTACTTCACTCACCAAAATGACTTCCTTTGACAGTTGTAGAGGTTCGCGATCTCTGGGTTCCCTAGATCTGTCGGTTGGGGCCTGCCATACCCCAGACGCGGTAGAGGACTTCACCTGCGTGGCTGCTCAGTCTTCACGAGTCTGCTGATGTGGTAGGGTACGTATTGGATCTATCAGGTAAGTACCCAATTTCTTTTGGTCAGAAGCAGGGTTTAGAGTCTTTTCAGTAAAATCTTACCCAGGAGTAAGTCATGATAGATTGTAGAGTGGAAAAACTTGCGGATCTTCGGTTTTCTTCTGAGTTGGGTTTTGTTGGTCGTGGTGGCCCAATATTACCTGATTGCTGGTAATATTTGGTTGTTTGTTTCGTGGGGCCCTGGTCTGCCGCGAGGTCTCCGACGGTGTGTTACTTCTTCAAGAGGGAGAACTGCTTGGAGATGGACTTCTTGATCCCGATGTTGTTGGATCTCTTCTGGGTCGGCGAATCTTAAGTTGAACTCGAGCGAACTCAACTCTGAACTTTGTCGAACTGCTTGACCTTCCGTTGTAAAAGCAGGCCCTCAATTATACCATTTGAGGCCTGCTAATCTGCGTACCAAATCAGCTCTGTCTCTTTGTTCGTTTTGGCGGGCTCGTTAACATTGATGGGTTAAAAATTGCTTAATAGGTTTCAGGATGGTCCCATTGATCTTAATTGGTTTAAGATTGTGTGAAGTGGTTTCGGGGTGGACCCATCGATTATTAAGTGGTTTTAAGCAATTGTTTAACCTCTTGTTTGATTGCAGTAACATTTGTCTTTTCCTGTGGGGCCCAAGGTTCTTTTGTTAGTTGGTGGCATGTTCTGCATTATGTATACTTTGGATGGTTCTGTAATTTTGGGCGGGAACTGTTCTTCTGTTGGTCTATTGTCATTATGTAAAATGACTGAGAAAATCCAGATAGTCCCCAGACAGCTTGGCTAATGCCAATACTCAAAACTGTCCATTTACAGAGGCCAATCCCAATTCCTTTTGTTGCAGCCCCCTTTTCATCCACAGGCTCGAACATGCTTTTTTAAAATAAAAACCAAAATTCTGGGGTCCTTGATTTTTAAATCTCCCTTTAGGCCCAGTATTCTTATACCATTCTGACACGGTTTATTAACAATCCAAAAATCCCTTCCTTTGGGTAATCTTCTTGGTTTTGGGGGGATCTGCTGAATTTTGCAAATCATACAGTCCCTCCTGTGATACTCTATGCGTTAGAGTATCATACTGGGTGACCCAAATTTCTGATCTCCGAGAGCCAACCTTCCCCTTGTTATCTATCGAAAACTCAAAAACACATACATTCCCTTTGTTTTGGTGTAGTGTTCAAAATATATACAACATATGAAAAATCCGGTTACATTCACATCCAAGCACGGAGGGGGTCCAACACCCCTGCGCCACTTGGAGAAATATAGCACATACATAGAAAGAAAATAATCACACGTAGTCAAAAAACTTTATTTTTAACAACGGTTAAGGTTTGTTTTATACTTGGTCAAAGACTTTATTTTTATGTTTGTCCCATGCTCTCTCATGTTGAGATCGGAGCATTCTGTCTCTCCCCTTGTACTTTGTGCACACTAAGTAGAAAACTATACCGAGCTGGCAGACCACTAAAATGTGTGAAGCCATTCTGAATCAAGAAGGGACCTCTATATTTTCAAAAATATCCCACCAAGGTGGAAATACGATATCCAGGATCTTGGCCCCTATCTCGACTGTCTTCTGTAAAATTTTCTAAATATTTCTTTCAGCAGGGCCTGGTATAGCTGTTCTGTCTCCTTAGGGCACCATGCAGGTAAGTGTAACTCGGACAGGTTCAGGTTCACTGCAGCTATCGCATAATATACCCCCTGGTACAGCAACTTGTCGGTTGGCACTAGGACTAACCCATTCCCTGGTCCCTTGGTGGTGGTAGGACACCTCTCTACTATGGTCCGTGATGTCGTGGCCAAGGGCAGGGGCTTTCGGGTGCGTGCTACGAGTTCAGTGGTGTTGACTGGGATTGGGGAGTGTGGGACAGCGCGCGCATGCAGGCTAGAATCCCACCCCATCCCCTCCCCGGCATCTTGCCATTGTCTGTGGAAGATGATGGATACACCTGTGGGGCAGACTTTCTTTGACCCCCACATACAAATGTAAACTCCCTGTTCCAACTTCCACCACTTATCCCAGCACACACTCACTCCCCTTTGGGTCTTTGTGATTGTACGGTGGGTGTCGTTCCCTAATCATTCCCAGTCGACGATACGGTCCCCTATGTCCCTGCTCAGCTTCCTGAGGCGCCACCACCTATCCAGGGGAATCTGTCCTGTGCATGTCAAACACACACTTTTCCCCTCAGTGACACTGACCCTTGTAGCAATGACCTGTACCCTGGGGCACGGGATGCAGGCCTCCCCGTATGTGAACCCGGTCTGGCTGCAGTATTGTGTGGAGTTAGACCCCAGCCACCCTGGTCACCTTCCCTCATGGAAGTAGATGGCAAGCTCCTCCACACCCCGTTCGCCTCCCCCAGCAGTAACGACCTGTGCTCTCTCTCCTGAGCACCCATAGATGTGGGAGTCCTCCACATCTCCTCGGTCACCGATGCTCACCCCTACCAGGGCGAGCAAGAGCAGAAACTTTCCCATGCCAATTTCCTTTCTGTAGGGACACACAAAACAAATAGCCATGTCCCGAGAAGGTTCTCTGGCTTGACACAGTTATCGAGTCTCGAATACTTAAACCTTTCCTAAACTGAAATTAAACAATAATAATTCCTAAAACTACCAAACTGTAAAAACACACGTAAAATTCATCCAGAAAGCTATGTACATCCGCCGCCCATCTCCGCACGGCCAGGCTAATTCCTGTTTGGCCTCTGTCTTTTGTGGCCTCTGGGCAGCTTGTACACCTGGGCGTAAGGTGGCCTGTGCTACCGGACCCGGGGAGTCCTCCTTAACAGACCTGGGAGTTTCCCTGAATCCCAGTTAATCGGGGGAGTGTGCCCTCCTGTGCTGCAGCACACTACCCCCTTCAATGTGGCTGCTGGCTCCCTGTTCTGTCCTGTGGGTTCTGCGCAGCCTGATGCCGCAGGCTGGGGACCCTTCTCTCTCTCTCTCTGCCCAACGCTACCTCTCCTGTGAGTCCCTCACCATTGGAGGCGGCAGGCTGTGGATCCCTATTTTTAGGCTGATCCCTAACCTTGGGCATTCCCTTTTGGGCTGTGGCCCTTCCGGGGCTGGACCGTTTGAACTGATACACAGGTGACCACGGTAGTTTAGGCTGTGGTATGCGAGAGACCTCCTTAGGGCTCCGGTTACTGGGGGAGTGTCCCAAATAATTGGTGGGAGGGCCCCTCCAGTAATACAAGCCACTTCCCCCTCCAGTGCAGTCTGTGAGTCTACCACAGCCGCAGGCTGATGATCTCTATTTTTAAAACAGTTCACCCTTTCTCGCCATTCCCCTTTCTCAGGTTTAAACAGTTTGCACTGGTTAATATGGAACCACTTTGTGCAGTGGGGCATCTTTATGGCATAGGCCATGGGGCTTGCCTTGTCCACAATGCTGTACGGCCCCATGTACAATGGTTCAAAACTCCCTAACCGGGCAAAGTTCCACACCATGACCTGATCCCCTATCGCCCACTCATGGTGCCTGTTGGGTTCTAGCAGCAGTCGGTTGCTCCGGTGCTGTTTTCCCATGTTGCTAGCAGCCTGCCAGTGAATCTGTTTAAGGTGTTCAAACAGATTCCTGACGACGCTGCCCCGGTTCATCTCTCTGAGCTGACCTTCTATGAGCACCGGGGCTAGCACATGGGCGGGGGCCCGCATAACCCTACCAGTCATGAGCTCGTGTGGGGAATACCCCGTGCCTTTTGACTGGCTGGCTCGGATCCCCATTTAGACCAATGGTAAGACTTCTACCCACTTCTTGGGTGAGTCTCCTGTCTCCTTGCGCAGCCTTTCTTTGATGGTGCGGTTTAAAGGCTCCACAGGACCCGATGAATGCGGGTTGTAGGCAACGTGCCACTTCCCCTCGATGCCGAGTACCATGAGGGTCTCTTGCATGACCTGTCCGGTAAAGTGACTCCCTTGTTCGGACTCCACATACTGTGGTAGTCCCCATCGTGAGAACACTTCCCTGACCAGGATCTTAGCTGTACCCAATGCGGTAGCTGTTCGGCAGGGAAAAGCTTCCACCCACTTTGAAAACACATCCACCAGGACTAGGCAGTACTTGTAGCCTCCCTGGGCAGTGGGTAGGGGCCCAATGTAATCGATCTTGATTGTCTGCCATGGTCCCTCTACCCTCCTGATGTGTCCCAAAGATACCTTCTTTTTCTGGGGGTCAGGGTTATTGGCAGCACAAACCAGACAGCCGGCACAGAACTTGCAGACCTGTTCCCTCAGTCCTGGCCACCATCCTGCCTGTTCCACCCAATGCCAGGTGGTCTCAGACCCGAGATGCCCCGCTCCTGGACCCTCATGGGCCAGTTGGAGGAATTCCCTTTGGTGCTGCTGCGGCACTACCCATTGCTCCCCCCTGAACAGCATGCCTTCCTTGACGGTGATGGCTGCTGTACTGTACGGGCCCTCTACTTCCTCCCCTTTTGTGAGCGTGTTTAGGACGGCTCTGAGGACAGGATCCCATACCTGGGCCTGCTTTAGGTCTGGGACCAAAGCTACCCGCTGTGTGCCTCCCTTGTCCTGGATAGCAGCTATCGAACCTGTTCGGTAGAGGTCCCAAAACTCTCCTTCCCTGGCTCCCTGCTTGGCCAATTCATCTGCCTTTTGGTTGCCCTCCCGCATGGGTTCTGTCTTTGAATGGGCTTTAACCTTATGTATATAGACCTTCCCTTCCTCCCCTACGGCTGTCATGATTTTCTCCAGCAGAGGCTTGATTGCCAGGGGTCTCCCGTCAGCGGAGGTGTATCCGCGACATGACCAGATGGCCAGGTATTCTGTACATGAATTGCATGTGAACATGCTGTCCGAGCAAATTGTGTATGGGGTAGGGAATTTCTCGGGGTGTGTAACCACGTACACTACCATGGACAGTACAGCCTGCTGGGCGCTCATGGTTCTAGGAGTTTAATTGCCAGTTGTTGGTGAAAAATAGATTCACTCGAGTCTGTCTCAAAGTAGAAGCTCACAGTTTATTGGTCAGAGCGCTCTGGGAGAAGAGCCATAGACCCCGCGGTCTAGTGATCACCTTCTCACCGTTACAGTGATATCGAAACTTCTTTTATACAGGCAAAACACTACACACAAATGTGTTCACCCAATCATGTTCCCCCAGCAACAAGGTATTGAAACTTTACACAAATGTGTTCATCCAATTATGTTCCCCCAGCAACAATTCCCTTGTCCTCATCCAATCACTTTCCCCCAGCATCAAGGTATTGAAACTTCTTTTATACATTATAGAAAAATATTACACACAGGTGCCTTCAACCAATCACGCTCCCCCAGCAACAACGCCCCTGTCCTCACAGGAATGATATGGAACCTTCCAGAACTTTGGGCACTTTTTAATAGTTAATTACAAAATGGGCAGTTTTGCAGCAACAATTACTATAACTCATCAATACACACAATTTTGATTAATTGACTTTGCATTATAGAATAGTAGAATTACATTAATACATCCAAAGGGCTTCCAGCAAATAGTTTGCAGAAGGCTGCACCACTGAATAATTGTGAAATATTTAGTGTTTCCCACATTCAATAACTGTTCAACAATAATGTCAAGCACAATGGTTTTAATGGGTGCAGACACAAACAGTTAATTGAGTTGAGTTTGTTTTGTCTTGTGCCCATGTTTCTTATTTACAAGTTCACTTCTTACAATACATTCTTTAACTCTTTATGTTGCTGCTTTAAGCTATATAATTTTCACCCTAACAGTCCCTCCTGTTGGTCCCTGATCAAAACTCCTTTTGTGACAGGGAACCATCATAAGGATTTCAGGCAATGTAAGTAGGTCGTTGATACAGCCTTTGGCAATACTTCTTGTAGGGACTTATAGCCACACACCTCGCTGTTCGGGTCTCACTCGGTTAATTACCATGACGCTTACAGCAGGCCGTGACACTTGAGCGCAACAACATTTTAACAATAGGACCAAGCCATACATCACTAATATTATAACAAAGAACAAAATCAATCCTTGTATTATTGATGTCCCGAGTGATCCCAACCATCCAGTGCCCAGCCCCAAAGGGTGGATGCCGGAGGTTGTTTTAACTTTTTTACTTCTTCCTGTATATGTTCTGCCAAATTAGTTATTTCTTCCGAGCTGTCTGGTATGTAGGTACAATATTCTGCACCTATGAGGGCACAGGTGCCTCCTTTTTCTTCCAAAACATAGTCAAGGACCATCCAATTTTGTAGAGCTACTGTGCGGAAGTCTACCATCTCTGTTTTAACCTTAACTAGGGCTTCAGCTGTATCGTTGGCCACCTGTTCCAGGACGGAGGCCATGTTAATGGATTCCCTTGCCAATTTACCAGCCCCATACCAGGGAAACGCAATGGCCCAGAATCTTTCAGTCTCTGCGATGGCTCGTCTGGCTCTCCGGTGGAGGTCCTTCAGAAAACCTGGGTGATATATGTAGGGTACGATATAAGCCAGATAACAAGAACCCATCCATTCTTGGGGCAACCAGGGGTAGGCCCTGTGACCACACATGAAATAAGTCTCATTATAGGGCATGGGGGATCCCATTGTACAGAAAAGTCCCCGTTTTGTTTAATAACGGGAGTTTCACACTACCCCCTCCGACAGGCAAGGTAATGCTATATGTGCAGTTACTGTAGCCCACAATAGGATCTGCCGGTCGTCCCTTCTTTGTGAGACATTGCCCCCCTCCTTGTCCCTTCTTACTCCTCATTCTCAGGAATGGTGGTAGATAGGAATCATTATAGGTTGTTCGTGTCCACCCACTACAATGTTCTGGGTCATACCCATGACTTTGGAGCTTTGTTATGGTGCTGCCATCTGCCTCGGCGGCATAACAGCCCACGCTTGTGCATCCTGTTCTAACTCCAAACATCCAACTGACCGTCTCCTCATCACTAAGTGAGATTGGTTGTAGGGGAATTCCTTCCTCCGAGTGCGTGGGGACATGGGCGCAGACCCAACAGCTGGCAATTTAACTCTCTTGGCATAAGTGTATGACATGTATAAAAAGGTGTTCACATGTAACTCTCTAGCCTGAGTCCTCCCGATGCTACACATTATAATTACAAAAACAAGCAAACTACACATGATATCGCGTCATCTTTTCACTTTATGTTAACAACGTTCCAAAGGCTATATCGCCAACCTAACTGTTTGTTGCTTGTAGGTTCTATTCTCCTGTCTTTCTTTTCAGTTGCTGAATCTCTGCTTCCGTTGCAGCGTGCTTTATTTGAAGCTCTTTGAACTTATACACCAGCTTTTCAGGGTCCATTTCTACTGGTGAAAGCATATCTTCATTCTCTGCTAGATCAAAAACTTCCATTGCCATGTCATTGTTAGTGAACATAGGGCTCATCTCTTCCTAGCCCAGGTCACCACCATTCTTTACTTATTAGTTCAATCATTGGCCACCTTCCCGTATGGGTGCTTCCATGGTGTAGTTCTAAGAGCGTTTGTATACATGCGGGGGCTATCACCTTCCCATCTTTCCGCCATATGGCCTCTTTGTCTGGTCTACCTCCTACTCGGTACCTGTCGTGTATTGATTGCGAGTTTGACACCAGTCAATACGGTAATGTAATGTGCGAGTTTAACACCAGTAAATACGGTAATGTAATGTGCATTGCATTATGGGAATTATCCGGGAAAGCTGTAGTCAGCCATTTTACCAATAAAGAGAACATCGTAGTTAGAAGCCTGTCTGCCTGATTCTATGCTTTAATGTGTTGATACAACATTGGCGACGAGGATAACGAAAATAATCATTTTAGATAGGTAGTTGCCCAAGTTTTAGTTAGTTAGGATGGAGCAGATCGGCATTCAAAATTTTGCATGTTTCACCGAGCCAGCCACGTTGGGTCCAAGATGGATGAGGTGGTTAACGTCTTTTGAGCTATATGCCAACGGCAAAGGACTCATTATCGACGATACCTCTACAGCTGCCACAAAGCAGAGAAGAGCTCTACTTTTACACCTAGCAGGACCAGATGTCCAGGATATCTTTTCAACTCTACCAGACACAGGAGAGCCAGCAGACTGCACGGCAGCGGTTAGTGCTTTGAATCACTACTTCGTGCCCCAGGTCAATGCAGCATTTGCTAGACAGACTTTTCATAAGTTGTCCTAGAAGGCAGGTGAGACTGTGCAACAATTTGCTACTCGCTTGTGGCAGGCTGCTAAAGACTGTGCTTTTGGGGGTCTGCGGATAATCAAATAAGAGACGCTATCCTGAGTAGGTGCACGTCAGCCTATGTGCAGAGGAAATTGCTAGAGGAAGGGTATGGTCTAACGCTCGCCCGCACATTACAAGTGGCCTCACAATGTGAAAACATCGAGGAGCAGATGTCAGCCATGTCATGTACAGAGAAGGCGGAGACAGATACTGTTCGTCGTGTTACACAGAAAAGAGGGTATTATGCGAAAAGCTCGACAGAGAAACCAAAGGGAAATGGTGATAGGAACGAAAGGAAATGTTACAGATGTGGACACACAGATCACATGGGCAGAGATCCGAAATGCCCAGCACGCGGACAAACATGTCATAAGTGCAAGGGAAAGGATAATTTCTCCAAAGTATGCCGCACAAAGGGCACAAAGAAATACAGTGTGAACAATGTAGAGGAACAAAATAACTGTGCATTTGCTGTTACTGGAAATAACGTGACAGAGAGACTTACCTTTTGTGTGGGGGGAGTAAACCTGAGAATATTAATTGATTCGGGTGCAACTAGTAATGTGATAGATGAGAATACATGGGAAGGATTAAAGTCAGAACACATTAAGTGTCAGTCACATGTCCCTAAGACAGAGAGAAAGTTATTCTCTTATGCTTCTAGCCGACCACTGTCAGTTAAAGGTGTATTCACATGTGGGATTACAATAGGTAAGAGAACTGAGCAGGCGGAGTTCATTGTGGTTAAAGGCCATGGGGAGCCGTTGCTAGGGAGGGAGACAGCCATGAAACTGGGAGTTTTAAAAATGTCTCAGCTGTGGTAGATGTAAGACAGCTACTAGAACAGCGGTATCCAAAGGTGTTCCAGGGAGTAGGAAGGCTGAACACAAAACAGATCAGTTTTTTATATCGACCCACAAGTGAAGCCTGTGGCCCAGCCACTCAGGCATATACCATTCAACTTAAGGGGGGCAGTAGAAGCCAAAATAAAACAATTGAGGGACACGGACATTATCGAACCTGTAACTGGTCCCACCCCATGGGTAAATCCTGTGGTTATTGTACCAAAAGCGGATAATGATGTAAGGTTATGCCTAGACATGAGACGAGCAAACCAGGCAATAGTGAGGGAACGATATCCAATCCCCACCATTGATGAGATACTCCAAGGTATGAACGGCTCGACGGTGTTTAGTAAGCTAGACCTGCAATGGGGTTATCACCAGCTAGAACTGACCCCTAGTCACGAGAAATCACAACGTTTGCAGTACATAACGGAGTGTACAGGTAAAAGAGGCTGATATTCGGCGTATCTTCAGCTAGTGAGCAATATCAGCACGAGATAGCTAATGCCTTAGCTGGAATAGAGGGTGTTGAAAACATCTCAGATGACATTATCATGCATGCACATGACCAGGAAATGCAAGACAGACGCCTGCATGCTGTCATGACCAGACTAATGGGAAGTGGACTGACACTAAACTCAGAGAAGTGCCAATTCAACATGGACCGATTGATTTTCATGGGAATCCTGTTGTCTGAAAAGGGCATCAGACCAACAGCAGAGAGAGTGCGAGCGGTGGCAGAAGCTCGGGAACCAGAGAATGCTACAGAGGTGAGGAGTTTCTTGGGGCTCATTGGGTACAGTAGCAGATTCATCCCGCAGTTTGCAATGCTATCAGGGCCACGGCGACGTCTGATGAGAAAGGACACACCATTTAAATTTGGATCACAACAGAGACAGTCATTCAGTGCACTCAAGGAAGAGTTGGCCAGAGCCGGCACTTTAGCATATTTTGATAAGGACGCACCAACCAAGGTGATAGCAGATGCCAGTCCTGTAGGTTTAGGCGCAGTACTAGTTCAGGACAAACAGGGACACGAGGTGCCAATATGCTATGTAAGTCATAGTTTAACAGACTGTGAGAGGAAATACTCTCAAACAGAGAGAGAGGCCTTAGCTCTTGTATGGGCTTGTGAGAGGCTGCATCCATATGTGTATGGCTGAAAATTTAACTTGGTAACTGACCATAAGCCATTACAAGTGATATACGGCCCACACTCTAAACCCTATGCCCGTATAGAGAGGTGGGTACTTAGATTACAGCCGTACGATTTCAAGGTGATACACATTCCAGGCAAGCAAAACATTGCAGACCCACTGTCACGATTGCTGTGGGAGACAGCAAAACAGGAGAGACATTCTCATGGCTCAGAAGAATACATGAGATTTGTAGCTGTGAGTGCGACACCAAAAGCACTCACTACTAGAGAGGTGGAGGAAGCCTCTGCTACCGACCCAGAGCTGATTGAGGTACGGAAGGCAATCACAAACTGACATTTTGAAAACTGTAAAGCTTGTCCAGCAATTGCAAATGAGCTGTGCGTAGTGGGGTACTTAGTTCTTCGGGGAACACGCATCGTGCTACCCACAGTGTTACACGCACGAGCACTGTTGTTAGCACATGAAGGACACTTGGGAATAGTTGGAACAAAGCAACATCACAGAACCAAGGTTTGGTGGCCTGGCATGGACAAGGCAGCTGAAAAACACTGTAAAGCGTGCCACGGCTGTCAGATAGTAGCCAGACCCGACCCACCTGAACCGTTGAGACCAACACCATTACCGGAGGGCCCCTGGCAGGATGTAGCTAGAGACTTACTGGGACCCTTGCCATCCAACCACTCCATTCTTGTGGTAGTTGATTATTATAGTTGCTAATATGAATACTGTAGTGTCCTCGTATCAATAACACACGGACTGCAGGAGAACGGTAATAACAGGAGTTTACTGAACAGAGGGTATGCTGGAACTAACTGTACAAATTACTACACGGTGTTATATACAGGTGTGGTCACTACTGGTACTGCAGTATACAGGGGCTGTAAAAGAGAGTTCCTCTCTTAAAGGTACATACATTACAATTCCTCCCCTTTTAGATAAACAGTACATAACATTCATTTAACAATTAAATAATAACTAATTCCAATTACAATTTTCTTTGTACTATATACATCAGCTGAAAGTAATCATTTATGAATTCAGTCTTTGAGGAGGCTTCCTGATCCTGTCTGGATAGCGCCTTTCTCGAGTATCCTGTTCTTGCGGCGGAGTCAATTCTGGCTCATTGTCACTGGTTGGTTCGTCAGCTTCCAATACCACTGATTCTGAGGTAGACGCAATCTGCACTTCAGGCTCATCACCAGGTACGTATGGGCGAGGCATGGGGTTGACTTGTTCCTGTGAATCTAGAATCTGGTAAACATGGCATCTCACGATGCTCTCTCCAACGTCCACTGTGTACATTAGTGGTCCCTGCCATGTGCATATCGTTCCTGGCTGCCATTTTTCTGTTCGGTAGTCGCGGGCCAAGGCTGGTTACCCTCTCTTGAACCTCCTGGTTGGCTTCTCATTGATGTGCTGGAATTGCTTATTCTCAACATCTCGTCTTATGTTTGGTTTGAGCAAATCCAGGCGACATCTTAACCTTCGGTTAAAGAACATCATGGCTGGAGCTTGGTTGGTGACTGCATGTGTCGCATTCCGGTAAGCAAACAAGAAATTCTCCACCTTGTGTTGCAGTGGTATGTTGTCGTTATACATCGCCTTTATTGCTTTTTTAAAGGTTTGAGCAAACCTCTCAGCCAATCCATTTGTGGCTGGATGATATGGGGCGGATGTGTAATGCTTTACCCCATTATTCCTCAAAAACCTCCAGAAATCCTCGGACACAAACTGTGGTCCATTGTCGGAGCAAATCTGTTCTGGCAAGCCATTCCTGGCGAAGGTGGTCCGTAGGACTGCAATAGTTTTCTCCGTGGTGGTGGAGCACATTTTGATGACCTCTGGCCATTTCGAATGTGCATCCACGGCGATTAATAACATTGAGTCCATAAATGGACCAGCAAAATCAATATGTACTCATTGCCATGGAGATGAGGGCCACTCCCATGGGTGTAGCAGGGCCTGTGGTGGAGCGTTTTGGACTTTCTGGCATCCTGTGCATCTCTTGGCCATTTCCTCAATTTCTTTATCGATTCCCGGCCACCACACAAACGCCCTGGCTAGGCTCTTCATTTTTACCCCTCCCAGGTGACCCTCATGAAGCTCATTGAGCACTCTATCTCTCAACTTGGGTGGAATTACCACTCGGGATCCACACATCAAGGTCCCCCGGCACACTGACAGCTGTTCTCTCCTTGGCGAGAATGCTGGCAACAGTGAGTTGCCATGTGCTGGCCATCCCTTCACCGTCAAATCATAGACCCGAGAGAGTGTCGTGTCATTTCGGGTTTCCTTCTTGGATGTCCCACATCTCCTCAAGATTTCTCCAAAATTCCCCATTTGTACTACAGGGCTTCAATGTTCCCAAATCTTTTAACATTGTTTGTTTTTCTAAGGGGCTGAAAGCCTGATATTTTGCTGGGGGCGCTAGTACCGTCCCCCCTCTTTTCAAGGGGGCGGCCTTTACTGCCTTTGGTTTTTCCTGTGTTTTACCTAAATCATCATCATCACTATCTTTTAGGTCCGGCGGCGGTGCCGATGCTGCCGGGGTTTAGGGAGGTGGTTTTTCACCTTTTGATTCAGGGCCTGATATCCCTACAGGGGCACAAAGGTGCGCCTGTTGTTCATTCCAATATTCGGATTTATCCGTTCGATATCCGTCGATAAATGTTTTTCCTGTTCTTAAAAACTCTACTTCCTGTTCTAGCTCAAGGATCCTTTCAGTTTTACTTGAAAGTCTAGTGTGGAGTCGCTGTACCTTATTAGTTAATGCGACTAACTGGTGCACTAGTGTCACCCCCACCTTTTTTGTCTTTTTCTGTTTCTGACCTTCCCACCACTCTCTTTGTGCCTTCAAATTCTGGAGTGGGTCCCACCCCCTCCTTTCTCATCTTATCAACTAACCTCTTCTGGTCGTCTGCATAGAACCTAGTAAGGGACCCCGCTGGTCCCCATTCTATTTCTTTCCCCGACACCATTTTGTAGTCCAACTTACAGTCTTACCAAATGCTGAGTTCCTCTACTCGGGTTTGTTTTTGATACCTTAAAAAGACTTTAAGTGGTTAATTAGTCACAACACACACATATATTTATTGACTTCATGATCCCAGGGTGCTTTGGAGCCTCTACGCCTACTTGATCCTGGCCATCACGTGGGGCCCAATCGCCCTCTTAATTCCAGCTCAGGCTAGGTGCATAAGACAGGGGCCCTCCTTGTCCGTGTCGATCAGTCAATCATTCATTCCTTCGCGACCTTTATCGCTACACAGTGTTCCCTTAGCATTCGCGATCCACACTCTCACAACTGTGTTCCCCTACCTCTCACAGACTTTCCTTGATTCGTGATGCTATGGCACTGTCACTCCGCCTTCCCAGGTGACTCAATTTCTGGACGGTCAAATTGACTTCTCGTCCTGGTTCACTGGTACGGGTGGTCTTTCAGTTCCGGAGCATCCTACCGACTACGCCAATTGTTGGTGGTGAATAATAGATTCACTTGAGTCTGTCTCAAAGTAGAAGCTCACAGTTTATTGGTCAGAGCGCTCTGGGAGAAGAGCCATAGACCCCACGGTCTAGTGATCACCTTCTCACCGTTACAGTGATATTGAAACTTCTTTTTTACAGGCAAAACACTACACACAAATGTGTTCACCCAATCATGTTCCCCCAGCAACAAGGTATTGAAACTTTACACAAATGTGTTCATCCAACTATGTTCCCCCAGCAACAATTCTCTTGTCCTCATCCAATCACGTTCCCCCAGCAACAAGGTATTGAAACTTCTTTTATACATTATAGCAAAATATTACACACAGGTGTCTTCAACCAATCACACTCCCCCAGCAACAACTCCCCTGTCCTCACAGGAATGATATGGAACCTTCCAGAACTTTGTGTGCTTTTTAATAGTTAATTACAAAATGGGCAGTTTTGCAGTTACCAATTAATGTAACTCATCAATAGACACAATTTTGATTCATCGACTTTGCATTAAAGAATAGTAGAATTACATTAATACATCCAAAGGGCTTCCAGCAAATAGTTTGCAGAAGGCTGCACCACTGAATAATTGTGAAATATTTAGTGTTTCCCACATTCAATAACTGTTCAACAATAATGTCAAGCACAATGGTTTTAATGGGTGCAGACACAAACAGTTAATTGAGTTGAGTTTGTTTTGTCTTGTGCCCATGTTTCTTATTTACAAGTTCACTTCTTACAATACATTCTTTAATTCTTTATGTTGCTGCTTTAAGCTATATAATTTTCACCCTAACACCAGGGCAATGTCTGCCCTTGGGTCATAAACTCCTCACCCTGTAAGTCGTTCCCCAGCAGATACTGTGCTCGAACCGTCTACATAGATTTCGCGGCCTGTGGGGTGTATCCCAGCTCAAAAACCTATGTTGACTTCCCATACTCCTTCAATGGAACACCGGTGGGCCGTCCCTGGATAAGTCATGTTGGCTGCGAGCTTCGGCTCGCAGAGACCTTTCACCCCTAGGTCCATCTGGGAGAGAAGCATGGTCCAGTGAGTGATGCGGGCACTGCTCACTGTCCCATCTTTAATTCTCCCATCTAGGAGCATTTTGGTGGGTGTGTGATGGGTAAGGAGGGTGAGGGGTGAGGTTTCTCTGAAGATCAATGCTCTTTTCGCAGCCCAGTGAGTGGCGAGTAGGTGCCTTTCACAATTGAAGTAGCCCTTCTCCACACCTGTGAGTATCCTGGAGGAGTAAACCGCCAGTCTCAGCTGACTGTGCCACTCCTGGTGCAGCACTGCACTCAGACTGTCTCCGCTGCCTGCTACCTCCAGGAAAAACTCTTTTCCCCCATCAATAGCCCCTAGAGCCGGCGCGGTCTGCAGATCTTGTTTGAGTTTTACAAATGCTGCCTCGCAACCCTCATCCCAAACCCACTCCACTCCCTTATGTAGGAGTTGGAGCAGAGGGGCTGCTGTGGCTGCGTAATCCTCAATAAAATCTCTGCAGTACCCGGTAAGCCCTCGAAAAGATCTCACTCCTGTTACTGTATTGGGGGCTGCTAACTCTTGCACTGCTTCCCTTCTGGCTTTATCAATGGCCCTTTCCCCTGCACGCACAGCCAGCCCTAGGAATTTTACTTCCTGTTGGCTGATCTGTACTTTCTTGGGGTTTACTTTAAAGCCTTCTTGCCTGAGCAACTCCAGCAGTTCAGCCAGTAGTGGACCGTGTTCCTCTCCTTCATCGGTGAATAGGAGCAGGTCATCCACATACTGAACTAACTGCCGAGGCCGGCTGAAGCCCTTTAAACAATCTGCCTTACATTGGTGAAAAATGCTGGGGCTATTGTGGAAACCTTGAGGTAGGCAGTTCCAGGTGTATTGTTGGCCTTTAAAAGTGAAGGCGAACCTGTACTGGTCCTCTCTCCGTGGAGGGATGGACCAAAACCCGTTGGAAATATCCAGCACCGTGAAGGTGGTTGCGGAGGCTCGGATACTTCCAATGAGGTCGGCGACAGCTGCGACCGTGGGTGCACAGGCGGGGATGTTTCGATTGAGTACCCGATAGCCCACTGTGGCTCTCCAAGAGTTGTCCGGTTTTCTAACCGGCCACAGTGGAGAGTTTACGTGGGTGGCTATCGGTCTCAATACCCCCTGTTTGACCAGGGAGGTCATGGCCGTTTCCATGTCTGCCTCCGCCTCCTTGGGGAAATTGTATTGCTTTTGTGGTCGGGTCATGGGGTCCCCGTTTACACTAACTTTGACCCCGTTCACCCTCCCACAATCATGTTTATAAGTGGCAAATGCGCCGAGATGTGCTCGCACAAATGCCTGGTACTCCAGTGGAGTGTTACTGACCATTAGCTTGAGGTCGTAACCCTCCTTTGGTTTTAAAGTACACAATGTCCCCTTGCCTTGTTTCTCTGGGATAACTGCCACTACACTTTCTTTGCCGGTACTTGTTCCCCACAGACAGTGGTTCCTAAGATCCACTAGAATCCTGTGGCCTATGATAAAATCAGCCCCCAGGATCCCCTTCCCTTCCCGCTCCCACTTCATTAAAACACAGGTCCACTTGGTGTGGAGTGCTCCTAAATGAATGGACAGCAGGATGGAGAATGCGCCAGCCTGCTCGTTACCTGTAAACCCCACTAAGCTGTACAGGACCCTGTTAGACAGAGGTGAGGTAGTGGGGTTATCTGAATAGACGATGGTGCTTGATGATCCCATGTCCAACAGATTGGTCCCTTTCACCTTTTCCACCTCCATCTTAACAAGCGGTCTCTTCCACACATCACACTCAAGGGGACACAGGTAGACAGGCTGCGTTGGCTCTAGTCATAGGTCTGTGTTGGGTGGTGCAGATGGAGTTAAAGTACCCGTGGCTGTGGCTACCTTCCCTGGGCCATTTCATAAAACTCGGAGCGCAGCCACTATCGAATCAAGCGTGGGGGAGAGGTCGGTGTTTCTGGTTTTGGGGCAGGAGCTGGGGAGTTTTTCCCCACATTATCCTTCCAAGGATTTCTACAGTCCCTTCTCCAATACCCACTTTTCCCGCACCCGAAGCTGATACGCCTCGTATCGGAAGGGTTACCCCCTTCCTGGTGCCATTCTTTCTTGCTAGTAGGTTTTATTTCGTGAAACTTTCCGTTTGTTTGGTGTTCTTCTACCTCTCTACCGTTGCGGTAAGCCAGGGTCAGTTGTCTGACCACTGTCTCCTCGGCGACCCGGGGGTCTTTCGAGTCAAACCAAAGCTCAGCCTTAGCCCTGATCCATGGCAAGCTGTTTGCCACTGGACTTCAGAGCCAGTGGGCCAGCTCGTCCTGATGCATGTTAGTCCGGTCGAGATCCCCATTACAGGCTCTCTTATACACAGGCCACAGCCTGTCTGCGAAAGCCTGTGGGGTCTCCCCTGCTAACTGTGTAGTCTTCTCCACCCGGGAGAAAGGACTACCATCGTTCATACCCATGGCCTCCAGAACTTCCTCCCGGATGGCAGCGTACCCACTTTGCCCCTTCTTGCTCTCTGCAGAGAGGGAATGGTACAACTTGTCATCCATGGAGAACAGGAGCATTTTGACCATCTCCGAGTCGTCACACTCGTTGATGCCTGCTGCTTGTTCCACCTCCATGAAGTGGACCGAGGGCTCTCCCTTTTGGGTGAGCTTGTTCAGGTGGCCTACCATAGCCCTAAGCTGTTGGGTACCGTGGGGAATGACAAATTGGCTTTCAAGGGGTCCCTGACCCCCACCACCACCGGGTGGGCCAAACCTTTGCTGCCGAGCAGGGCACATCGGCCCCAGCTCCGACCTTTCCTGCATTGGCTTGCCCCCTTCTCCCTGCTGCGAAACCGAGTTAAAACCCGGCGCCACAGGTGGCGGTGGTGTGCACTCCTCCCTGCCTTCCTTACAGATTGCCTGTCCTTCCTGCTGCTCAACCGAGTCATTCCCTGGCACCACAGGTGACGTCTGAATAGTTTCCCCTCCTACTTCCAGGCCCACCCGTGCCGCACCCGGGCTCACTAGGCATACCATGCCCTTTGCCCTGGACAGAGCAAGGTTTAAACTGTCGACCTGCATTTGGCAGAAGCCGTGATCTACCACTTCAAAACCCTTAGTGCTTGCTACCTTATAAGCTGCCTGCACGTCTCTTAAACTCTCTTCCTGTTCTTTTATTTGCCTGGTAAGGCGGGCATTCTCTTCTCGTAACAATAACTTGTTACCCTTTGCCTCGGTGACTTTGCACCGAAAATATTCACGTCGGTTCCTGTTTTTTTACGCTATCTGTAATTTCTCCTGACTTTGAGCCTTTAATTCGTGGAATAGTCCTTCCCCTGCTAGAGCCCCTGCTTGAGACAGTTGAGCTGATTCCTGCAGCTCTGCTGTTAGTCCCTTGATTCTCCGATCTAAAAGCTGGATCTGTCGCAGGGAGCAGACCAACCAGATTGCTTTCTCCACAGACCTTTTGTGGTCTTTGCTCTCAGTCCATTTGGCTGCAGCATCCATGGGACGCTCAGCGCGCAACAGACTGGTTACCCATTTCTTGGTGATATTCACCTTCTCAAACATATAAGAGGAAATCCTCTCTTCCACCTTATTTCTCTCTTCAAAAACAGTGTCTACTGCATCACATCCCTTTTGCTAAGGTCCTGCTGCGGTTGCCATTTCTGTAAGGGGGTGGTGTGTGGGTCAGCCTCACCTCTGACTTGTGAGCGGTTCGAATCACTCCCACTCCCTTGGTTCTAGAACTGGGACTTATTTGGGGGTTGTGATGAAAAGTGCAGCAAACAAGTGAATTTTGGTGAAAGGAATAAGATCTTTATTGAGAAAGAAAATATACAACACAATAATCTTAACACTGTAAATTGGGGGAGCACTTCAGAATATAGGAGGGAAAAGAACAATAGACAGAATACTTCACCCCTCCCAATCCCACTTCACCAGCTAAGTTGGGCTACAGAGGACCAGGGATGATGCTCACCAAAACGACTTCCTTTGACAGTTGTAGAGGTTCGCGATCCCGGGGTTCTCTGGATGTGTCGGTTGGGGCCTGCCATACCCCAGACGCGGTAGAGGACTTCACCTGCGTGGCTGGTCAGCCTTCGAGAGTCTGCTGATGCGGTTGGGTGCGTATTGGATCTATTAGGTAAGTACCCAATTTCTTTTGGTCAGAAGTAGGGTTTCGAGTCTTTTCAGTAAAGTCTTACCCGGGGGTAAGTCAGGATGGATTGTAGAGTGGAAAATCTTGCAGATCTTCGTTTTTCTTCTAAGTTGAGTTTTGTTGGTTGCGGTGGCCCAATATTACTTGGTTGCTGGTAATATTTGGTTGTTTGTTTGTGGGGCCCTGGTCTGCCGCGAGGTCTCCGACGGTGTGTTACTTCTTTGAGAGGGAGAACTGCTTCGAGATGGACTTCTTGATCCCGATGTTGGTGGATCGCTTCTGGGTCGATGAGTCTTAACTTGAACTCGAGCGAACTCAACTCTGAACTTTGTCGAACTGCTTGACCTGCCGTTGTAAAAGCAGGCCCTCAATTATACAGTTTGAGGCCTGCTAATCTGTGCACCAAATCAGTTCTGTCTCTTTGTTCATTTTGGCAGGCTCGTTAACATTGATGGGTTAAAAATTGTTTAATAGGTTTCGGGATGGTCCCATCGATTCTTAAGTGGTTTTAAGCAATTGTTTAACCTCTTGTTTAATTGCAGTAACATTTGTCTTTTCCTGTGGGGCCCAAGGTTCTTTTGTTAGTTGGTGGCATGTTCTGCATTATGTATACTTTGGATGGTTCTGTAATTTTGGGCGGGAACTGTTCTTCTGTTGGTCTATTGTCATTATGTAAAATGACTGAGACAGTCCAGATAGTCCCCAGACAGCTTGGCTAATGCCAGTACTCAAAACTGTCCATTTACAGAGGCCAATCCCAATTCCTTTTGTTGCAGCCCCCTTTTCATCCACAGGCTCGAACATGCTTTTTTAAAATAAAAACCAAAATTCTGGGGTCCTTGATTTTTAAATCTCCCTTTAGGCCCAGTATTCTTATACCATTCTGACACGGTTTATTAACAGTCCAAAAACCCCTTCCTTAGGGTAATCTTCTTGGTTTTGGGGAATCTGTTGAATTTTGCAAATCTTACAATATGAGCAAAAACCTTTTTACGCAGCGAGTGGTTAGGATCACTCCTTTAATGCATTGCCTTAAAGGGTGGTGGAGGCAGACTCAATCGTTGTTTTCTAAAGGGAATTGGATAACTAACTGAAGGAAAAGAATTTGCAGGGCTATGGGGAAAGGGCGGGGGAGTGGGACTACCTGAAGTGCTCTTGCAGAGAGCGAGCACAGGCTCACTGGGCTGAATGGCCTACTTTTGTGCTGTAACCATTGTATGATTCTAGGAGAAAGTGCCAGATCAGTAGGGGGACAGACCGAGGTGTGATTTGGAGATGAGAGCCACACCGCCACCGCGGTGGTCTGGCTGGGGCAAGTTGTGGAAGGTATAGCCAGGTGGGGAGGCTTCATTTAGTGTTAAGGTGTCATTACCTCTCAGCCAGGTTTCCGTCAGGGCCATGATGTTGATGCAATCATCCACGATAAGCTCCTGGATGGCAAGGGCCTTGTTCACAAGTGAACGAACATTCTGGAGGGAGATGCGGAGATGGTAAGTGATGGCTGATCCACTGCCAGAGTCCACAGCGTCAGCACTGGGAGGGGTGAGTTGGACGGGGAGGAGATTGGCAAGATTAGCTCCCAGCGAGTGCGCTGGGCGGGAAAGTCGATGAGAGAGTAGGATGGGACAGTTCATGAGGAGGCAGTGATGAGTGCCTCGATGGACCCTTTGGAGTATGCCAAGAGAGGCACAGAGGGAATCGAGCCTAGGATGGCAGCAGGAGAGTAGGAAGGTTGAAGAGTAATGAGGGGTTGGGGTAGGGATTTGGGAGGGAAGAGTACCTGAGAGAGGAGAGATGAAAAGAAGCATGATGACAGGGGAGAGTGATCAAGGAGGGATAGAGAGAAATGAAAAAGGGGGCGAAAAAAGTGGAAATAGAAGTGATCGGCTCGGGTCCGAAGCGGCAGCCAAAATACGCGCGCAAATGGACACAGGGAAAACTCAAGTTACATACTCCTGGTAGTAACAGGGAATAGGTAGGCGACAATAGAAGGAAGTCCAGAGTTAAATTCAGAGATCCCATGGAGGGATAAATTTGACGTAGCTAGGATGGAGTTGGCATGGAGCATCGACAAACTGTTGTCCAAGTTCGGAGACTGTTATAGCAGGCTAGTAAAATCCAGAAGCTATTTAAAGGGTTCGACAGCTGGGAATCCCTGTCCCAAGACCACACAAAGTGGAGGAGAAGTATCCGGGAAGGCGCCGAACACCTCGAGTCTCTTCACCGAGAGCAAGCAGAATCAAGCGCAAACAACGGAGGGAGTGCACGTCAACCCAAGCACCTCACCCACCCGCCGCTTCAACCATCATCTGCCCCACCTGTGACAGAGACTGTAGGTCCCACACTGGACTCATCAGTCACCTGCAAACTCATTTTTAATGTGGAAGCAAGCCATCCTCGGTTCCGAGGGACTGCCTAAGAAGAGAGAATTGGAGGATGGAGGTTATTCCGTGGGAATGAGAATCCAGGAGATGTGCAGAATTGCTTGCAGTGCGGAAAGATGACGGCGAAGTTGATGCGAAGTTGGAGGTCACCGTAGATCAGAAGTGGCGGAGAAATGTAACCCACTAGTCAGCAACCAACAAAGGTGAAAAACCAGTAGAACGAGTCACCCAGCTCAGCAGAGAAACAGCAGCAGTGGGGGGAAGGGCTACAGATTGCCAAAGTTACTTTAAAATGGTTTAGCAGCAGAATCAGAGACACAGCAGATGAGTCCTATGGTGTAACCCAGTGTAGGAGCATAGTCTTGATGTCCAGAGAAGTCCAGGAAATCGGAAACCAAATTTGAGAAGAGATTCAGCAGCTCAGTGAGAGAAGCAAAGTGAAGGCATAAAGGTGGGGGATGGGTAATGGTGGTTTAAAATAGCAGTTGACTTGTAGTTAGGGCTAAAATGCACCAAATAATGGAGCCAGGGAAACTTGTACAGTGGAAGCAAGGAGATTTGGGAAAGAGTGGGCAAAGGATGGCAGCAGATTCCCATGGATAGAGGTGAAGATATGAAGAGCTCTTTATGGAACTGCCAGCCTAGCAGCAGCCATCTTAGACATTCAAAAGGTTTAGGCTCCAAGATGTCTGTCTTGTCTGGATTCACCATTCTGGGGAATTAGATTGGTACAACAATAATACAGGGCTTCAATGACCACTTTGCTGCCCAATGGTTTACTGCCAAACAGATCTTTAGGCACGATGATAGAGCCATCAGACATTGGTACAGGACAATGCTGCATCTGTATCACCCAGCTATCATGCTCAAGTAACTCCAGATATGCTGAATAGCATGTGTTATAAATCTCATCATTCATCAAGGGACTACTCATGAAATAACGCTGGACGGCCAGCTGGTGGCGCTGTCCAAGGAGTATACGTACTCGGGCGTCGGCCCCAGCCCTCCAGGGACATTTTGTAAGACAAGGAACTAGTGAAGTACAACTAGACCTCCATGTTCTGAAACAAGTGGATTAAAGCCTTGCTTTATGCTCAAACCAAGTGCGTAGTGAGTTTTATTACGTCAATTTAACCAACTTGATATCGACTCCATGCTTTGGGTGATTCAGGAACAGTCAGCTACGACTCGAACGGTAGAAGGGAACTCAGACAAGTAATCGATCCATCATGGAGAAACTACTCAGACCCGCCCGTCTCGACCTGGACCCGAATTCACTTACAGCCGCTAAGGTATGGAAACACTGATATCGTACCTTTAGCAACTTCCTTGAGGAGTGTAGTGAGAATGTTCCTAAAAAGTTACAAATGCTTGCTAATTATGTATCCCCTCATGTGTTTCATTATATCGAAGACTGTGTCGACTATGATGCCGCTATCCAAATACTACAGCAGCTATATGTCAAGTCCCAAATGAAATTTTTGCTCGGCATCTATTGGCCACAACTCGACAACAACCCGGGGAATCACTTGACGAATTCCTTCAGAAACTTTGCAGGCTCAGCAAGGATTGTAATCTTAAAGCTGTTACAGCTGAGCAGTACCAGGAGGAGTTAATTTGTGATTCCTTTATTAATGGGATTGCATCTCCCTTCATACGTCAGCATCTGTTGGAGAATAAAACCCTCAAGTTATAGGCTGCCTATGACCAGGCATGTTCTCTGGACTTAGCAAAGAGGAATGCAGACACCTATCTTTCACCACGTGCACGGGCTGCTGCTATCACTTTTAGTGACTCTTTCGATAGGCCTCGGGCGGAAGCCCTCACGGATGACGACTCCAAACCGGCTGATGACAACCCTACCCTAGAAACCTACACTGGTGATGACCCCACCCTAGCGGCATCTTGGCAATCTGGAAGGAAGTGTTTCTTCTGTGGAGGTGCGTTCCATTATAGGAAATTTTGTCCTGCTCGTAACGCGACCTGCAATCATTGCAGCAAGAAAGGTCACTTTTCTAAGGTATGCCAGTCAAGAGCCGCTGTTAGTAAGAAAGGCCACTTTTCTAAGGTATACCGGTCGAGAGCTCCTGTTAGTTTTGCAGCTACTATCTATAAAACTGCTCCTCCCCCAAGAGCCACTACTAAGGTTACAGCTGCAATCTATAAAACTGCTCCTCCCCCAAGAACCACTACTAAGGTTACAGCTGTCAAGGGTAAAACTGCCCCTCCTCCCATCACAGCTGTTTTCCCCAAAGTCTGTCCCATGTAGCCACGAAGGTTTAGGTAAATGGACACATTTTGAGTGCACTAATCGACTCATGCAGGTCTGACAGCTTCATTAGTGAGCGGGCTGTCAGTAAGTTAAAACTGCGTATTTACCCCTTAGACAGGGAAATTGCAATGGCTCTGACGACACTGACCACCAATTCTTCCGGCTTTTGTCTTGCCGACCTTATTCTCAATGGCCGCACTTATTTCTCCACCCAGCTCGGGGTGCTCAAGAACCTATGCAGTGATGTGCTCCTGGGACAGGATTTCCAGAAGCAACACAAAAGACTCACTTTCGAGTTTGGAGGGTCAAAGCCGGAGCTTACTATTCCAAAGTACCGTTTTGTGCACTTTCGGTGGCTTCGCTCGACGAGCCCTCCTTGTTTGCCAATCTTTCCCCCCGATGTATGCCCATAGTCACTAAATCACGACGTTTCAGCCAAGATGATCGATCCTATATCGAGACAGAAATCTCTCACCTTCTAGCTAACAGTATCATTGAGCCATGTTCATCTTCCTGGCGGGCTCAAGTCGTCATTGTTAAAAATCCTCTGAAGCAACACGAGAAACGTCTTTGCATCGATTACTCGCAAACTATTAACCAGTATACCGACTTGGATGCCTACCCACTACCACGCATCGATGACATGGTCAATAACCTTGCCAACTACAAGGTATTTTCAACTTTTGATTTAAAGAGCGCATATCCTCAAGTGCCGTTAAAGGACTCTGTAGGGGTTTTTGGGTGTGTGTGTGTGAGCTTCACCTCTGAATCCTTTGAGCGGTTCGAATCTCTCCACACCCCCTGGGTTCTAGACACCAGACTTAGGTACAGGCGGGCGATACAGGAAATCGAGTAGATAAGTGGCTTGGGGCAAGAAAACCAAATTTTATTAAAAGGCTGAATAAAACACAATACTACTGAGAATAACTGGTATAGTTACAGTCATAAAACAGTTAATACCCTTATGTTGGAATGGGGAACACACAGCACATCGAGGGAAACAAATACATTAAAAATCCCCTTATCCTTAATCCCACCCCCTATACCTAACTAGATTAAGCTATGAGGGGTCAGGAATTCATGCTCACCAATTCAAAACCTGTTGCTTTAGATGGTGGGGTTTGAGGTCCGCTCTTCCTGTCCTTTGGGGTATCCCATCGCCATGTGGTCACAGGGCGCGGCACTGAAGTTGTTTGTGCAAAGGCACCCTCCCTTTTTCTCCATTAATGTCTTCGTCGAGTACTTCGTCGTGATGGGTCTTCTTCTCCTTCGGGCATGATGTAAGCCCCCAAAGTGCGGACTAAGTGATATACAAAGTCGACGTCACTGGCTTGTCGAAAGAAAGACAGACCCAATAATTGAAGTCAAAACGGTTTATTCAGGCCTGGGGAGCTATGGCTCTTGCGTCCCAACACAAGGCTCCGACTCCACCGAATCTCTTGAGGTTCACACAGTTATACACATATTCCGAGACCTCCTACTACAAGAGGTCCAATCAATTTAAAAGTCTATACATTAATCACTAACTAGGTGTGTCTAACTTATACAAGGTAGCCTATAACATAAGTTTCACTTTTCACTGCAGGGGCCTGTGGACCCTCTGATTTCTTGGAAATGAGTCATCAGGACATGTGATTTCTGAGAAATGAGTCATTCTCTCTCTTGACCACTACTAAGTTTCGTTTTTCCAGAAAAGGGTTATGTCAGTGTCTCTTTTTGTAAATTTCATCTCTCTAAACTGGTATGGTCATTTCTGCAATTAAACATACGAATAATTAGTGATGTAAGAAAAAGGAGACTTACCATCAAGTAACTTTAAAGTAAGCTTTAAGTAACTTATAAACACACTATATACACAAGAGAGGTCTTTACCATGCCTCTGGTAGAAGCCTCTTACAATACTGAACAGACCAGTATTTATACCAGTCCAACAGGAAGTGACATATGACAGGAAGTGAGGTATGTACACAGTTCATAGTTCATAGTTCACAGGAAGTGATGACATAACTTCCCGGATGTTATCATTTTTATCACATTCTTCCCTCCTGCAGGATTAGGAGGCTGTGGTCTACCTTTTGGTCCGCAGCCGCCGAACAAGGAAGAGTCGCACCCGTTTGGATTCCCGTCGTAGAGGGTCGCTGGTCCGCTTACATGCGGTTGGCCATTGGTCAGAGTCTGTGTGGCCTGGATTGCCCTGTGAAGGGTCGGGGAGATCATGGCTTCGAGTACGAGCCCCAATAGGTTCAAAGTCGGACTGCCTCTGTTCAGAGGGAGGTGCAGAGCTGGTCTGTGGCGGATCAGTACTTTCATGCGCGGTACTGGGAGGGTCGCAACCTTGAGCACGGGGTTCTACCGGCACCAAGCTAGTTGGTGTCCGATCAGGATCCTGGAGAGGGGTACCCGATAGGTCCCAAGAGTTTCCTGGTGAAATGCCATCACCCGATGTCCCACTAGGTCCTGGTGGGCAGGGAGCCAGATCCCGTAATGATACGGTAGATTCTCAGCCGTCGGAATATCGTATGTTTGCATAGGTGGGGTTGGCATCGGTTAGTTCGACCTCGTCTACAAGAGGGTCATTTTTAGACGTCCGAACGTATCTTCGGAGTAATACAGGTCCAGGAGTAGTTAGCCATGACGGGAGTGATGTCCCATGAGATGAGCGACGCTGGAATCCAAAGAACCGCTCATGAGGTGTAGTATTTGTGGCTGTAGAAAGCAGGGACCGTATAGAGTGCAATGCATCCGGAAGCACTGTTTCCCATTGCTGGTCTGGTAGGCCCCGAGATCTTAAAGCGAGACGTACGGAATTCCAGATGATACCGTTATACCTCTCTACCTGCCCATTTCCGATGGGATGGTATGGTGTTGTTTTGCTTGTAGCAATTCCCCGTTCTGAGAGGTAGTCCTTGAGTTCCCTTGACATAAAGGATGGACCCCGATCTGAGTGAATATAAGCCGGCATGCCACAGAGAGAAAATACCTGCTCAAGGCAGCAGATTACTGTGGACGCCAGCATATTGGAGCAGGGGAAGGCAAACGGAAAACGTGAATATTCGTCGATCATGGCGAGCAAATATGTGTTCCGAGTTGAAGAGGGCACTGGGCCCTTAAAATCGATGCTAAGTCGTTGCATCGGTTGGGTTGCATGTATGAGTATACCATCTGAGGGGCGGAAGAACTGAGGTTTTAATTCCGCACAAAGCCGGCATTCTGAGCATATTTTCTTTACATCTCCAGTGGAAAAAGGGAGATTCCGTGATCGTACGAAATGTAGCATGCGCGTAACGCCAGGATGACACAAACCATTGTGGACATCCATGAGAGTGGAGGATGACATAGTGGAGCAGAGTGCCCGTGTGAGGGTGTCCGGGGCCACATTCTCCTTGCCAGGCCGATAGAGAATGGTATAACCAAAAGAGGCCAGTTCCATCCTCCAAAGTTGTATTTTATTATTCTTAATTTTGGTTCGTTTTCGATTATCGAGCATGAAGGCAACTGATCGTTGGTCCGTGATCAATGTAAAGTGCTGGCGAGCTAGAAAATGGTTCCACTTCCGTACTGCCTCTATGATGGCTGTGGCTTCTTTCTCAACCGGAGGATAATGTAGCTCGGCACCTTGTAAGGTCCTGGACATAAATGCTACAGGACGACCTTCCTGATTCAGAGTAGCCGAGATCGCCACCTCCGAGGCATCACATTCAACCACGAAAGGGAGATTCTCATCAATGGAGTGAAGAGCCGCTTTCTCCAACTGTTTTTTGAGAAGGTTAAAGGCTGCAACAGCCGCTGTTCCCAGTGGAAATGATCTAGCATGCAGCAAGGGTTGGATTTTGTCCGAAAAATGAGGAATCCATTTAGCGTAGTATGCAAACAGACCGAGAGCCCGACGTAAAGAAGCTGGATTCTTAGGTGACGGGAGCTCTTGGAGCGGGCGAAGTCTTTCTGGGTCTGGCTTAATGATACCATTGCCTACGCAGTAGCCAAGGATGTTGATGGTCGGTTGCGACTCAACAGATTTGGATTCATTCAGGGTCAAATTACGGCGATGGAGGGCATCCCGAAATTTTTGGAGGTTGGAGTCATGTTCCTGTTGATCGTGACCTGCAATGGTAATGTTATCAAGATAGGGAAAAGTGTCCCTTAGGTTTTCCTGCTTAACCAGGCCATCCATTGCCCGTTGAAAGACAGCCACTCCATTAATAACCCCGAATGGGAGGCGACGAAATTGGTACAGCCGTCCATTAGCCTCAAAGGCTGTGTACTGCTTATCTGAGACCTTCAAGGGTAACTGATGATAGGCACTTTTTAAATCGTAAGTTGAGAACACTTTGTATTCGGCCAGTTTATTAACCATATCATCAATGCGTGGCAATGGGTAGGCGTCCAAGTCGGTATATTGATTGATGGTTTGCGAATAATCGATGCATAGTCGCTGTTTGTGAGGTTTTAGAGGGTTCTTGACAATGACGACTTGAGCCCGCCAGGGCGACGAACATGGTTCAATGATATCCTCTGCTAGAAGTCGAGAGATTTCAGCCGCAATAAAAGATTGGTCTTCCTGATTAAAGCGCCGCGATTTCGTTATTATCGGTTGGCATTGAGGCGGAATACTGGCAAATAATGAGGGTTCATCAAGTGAAGCTGCTGATAATGCACAAAATGGTAATTTAGACGGTATATTAGAAATAGTAAGTCCGGGTTTGGATCCACCAAACTCAATGGTGAGTTTCTTATGCTGTTTTTGGAAGTCCAGCCCTAAGAGGAGATCACTACATAAGTCTTTGAGCACCGAAAGTCGGGTGGAGGGATACATACGACCATGAAGTGTCATATCAACAACACAAAAGCCGGAGATTCTGGTATTAAGTGATGACTGGGCCATCGCAATTGCCTGGTCCGATGGGAAGACATGTAGTTTCAATTTCGCAACAATCTGTTCCTTAATGAAACTATCAGTACTTCCTGAGTCAATTAAGGCATCTAAGGTGTGCCCTTTAATTGAAATTTTTGTGGCTGCCTGAGACAGGTTCTGTGGGCAAGCAGCTGTAATTGGTGTCGTTGCACAGAGAGTGGCTAAAACTCTCGGTGTGCTTCTTCGGGAGAGAGCTCGAGAGGAAGCTTGATAGGTCCTAGCTGGAGCATCTTGATAGGCCCTAATTGGGGCAGTTCGGTAGGCCTTAGCTGGATTGGCCCTCGTAGAGGCCCTTGATAGGCAAACTTTAGCAAAGTGTCCTTTTTTCCCGCAATAACTGCAGATTGCATTGCGAGCAGGGCAGGTTTTCCTAGGGTGAAAAGCATCTCCACAAAAGAAGCATTCCTTCCTAGATTGCCAAGAGGCTGCTAAAGTGGGGTCGTCCTCCTCTTCTTCATCAGAATTATCAGAATTAGACTCCCCCATGATAGGGTTCACCTGAGACCGCTTGAATTGTCTGGTTGCAGCTACAGCAGCAGATCGAGATCTGGGCAGCTGATAGAGGTCTGCATTTCTCTTTGCCAAATCCAGTGAACAAGCTAGGTCAAAAGCTTTTTGTAGCTCAAGTGTTTTACTTTCTAGTAGACGCTGGCGTATAAATGGAGAGGCAATCCCGCAGATGAAAGCATCACGAATCATTTCTTGGCGGTACAGCTCAGCTGAGGCTGCCTGAAAGTTACAATCTACGCTGAGCCTGCGAAGTTCTTGCAGGAATTCGTCAATTGATTCCCCTGGCCCTTGTCGGGCTGTGGCCAGTAGATGTCTAGCATAGACCTCATTTGGGGTCTTCGCATACAGTTTCTTAAGTGCCCGAATCACCTCTTCGTAACTATCCCAGTCATCAACATATTCGAACACTTTTGGGGTCACATAATTGACAAGTATCTTCAATTTAGCAGGAGCATCCGCTTTACATTCATCCAGAAAATTCTCAAAAGTACGATACCAATGCTTCCATACCCTGCCAGCTGCTGGTGTATTCGGGTCCAAGTCCAGACAAATAGGTCTAAGGATTTTCTCCATGATGGGTGGTTCCCTGGATCCTTAACTTCCGAGTTTGTCTGAAGGTCTAGTATTTGTCAGTGTAAATACTAAGTTACTTAAATTGATGTAAGAAAAAGGAGACTTACCATCAAGTAACTTTAAAGTAAGCTTTAAGTAACTTATAAACACACTATATACACAAGAGAGGTCTTTACCATGCCTCTGGTAGAAGCCTCTTACAATACTGAACAGACCAGTATTTATACCAGTCCAACAGGAAGTGACATATGACAGGAAGTGAGGTATGTACACAGTTCATAGTTCATAGTTCACAGGAAGTGATGACATAACTTCCCGGATGTTATCATTTTTATCACAATTAGTATATTTCATCTTTAAACATTTTGCTGCCGCAATTGCGTTCTACTAAACGTGCCCTGTTACGCTCATTTTTAAATCTTACGTCAGTCCCTCCTTTTGACTTTTTGACAATTGTTCCAAAACAGGTCAACGTGTATTTCCACTGCCTGGTGTCTGCCAAAGCGTGCACTCCCTGGCCTTCTACCAGTCTAGGTTATACATGTATATGTCTTATTAATTTGGAGGCCGACTTCCCCCCCTGTGGTATGGTGGTCTTTCCTTTACGGTGGGCTTTCCTTTAGGGTGGGCTTTCCTTTATGCACTCCTTCCGGTGTAACCATTCCCGGGGCCCCTTAGACCCTGCACTAATGGTTGAGGCTTTCTGCTCAAGCCTGTCCCTCATTCCCACGTGGGGTGTGTGACATGCCAATTCGAGACTGTCATCACACACCAATCCTCATTCACCACCCTCCTTCTGCCACCCTCCTTCTGCCACCTCCATCTTACGGTTGGCCGGCCCGGTCTTTAATTACCATGCCCAATTAATCCCATATAATTTCAGGGCTTCCTATCACATCTTACACCATTTGCCTTGGAGAGGCGGGGGAGTTGTCCATTCTTAACTTCACTACCTGCCCCTCCTCAGGCTCGACTTCTTTCACCGCACCAATTTCCGCCTTACTCATTCTGGTACAGAGGCACTGGAGCAGTAAAAATATACAATATATCGTAATAACAATCATGAGGAATATCATTATGCCTTGTGTCACTGAGGTGCCCAAAGTCCCTGACCATCCTGATCCCCAATTATCAAAATATGAGGAAGTGGGTGAGTTTCCTCTAATGTTGTACTAATGTCTTTCTGTTGTCTCTTTAAGCCTTCTTCTATTTTATGATAATACTTTAAAATTTCCTTCGTGTCCTGCCGTAACTTCTGCCAAGCTTCCTCTAACTTAAGAGTTGCCTTGGGCTCTGGTATGACATAAGTTTCAACCCTTTTTAGTAAGTCTCATATTATCAAATGACCAGGTTTTCCTATCTGTATAGGTATCTTTAGACCAAAACAACGGTTTGGTTGGGGAATGGTACAAGCCATATCTTGATATTCATATTTCTGTTCAATTGTGGTGACACAACATGTCCCGTTGGTCCTTGGTGCTACCCATGTCCAGTGTATCCCCCTTGGGTGTACCTCGAGGGTGCAATTGGTAATTTTTGCAAATCCGCACTCGGATGTGTCTCCCTCGGTGGGGGGGTGTGTGCACACCCATGTCCTTCCCTTGTGGTGGCACCCATCCACTACCACCCCCCTTTAGGTTTCATTCTTCTGTTTATTATCTTCATCCCTTTCCCAAAGCGCCTTGGTAGGGACATCATGATATTTATCCCACTTTCCCTTTGTATCTCTCCTATATTAATCACGTCGTATAGGGGTTGTCCCCCTTCTGGGAATTGTGGGATGGCCAGTACAAAGCCAATCATCTTAGTCCATGGGGTCAGACAATCGCCTGCCCGGTATACTTGTCCCATTTTACATCCTTTGCATAGGCTTTTATTTGTGTCAATCCAAGGTTCCAGATCCTTATTAGTAATCCAATCAGGGATCTGTCCATTATTTATTTGCCTCATGTTATGCTGAGCATTCGACAATATCCATGAGCCCTACGTGGCACATATTAGTTCCTTATCGGTTTGGCGAGAAGCATTATTAAGTCTATCAATAATTGTATTGATTGTTTCTGCATGGGGGGCCACTATCTCTTCCAACCCCGACAATTGCATTATTGTTTGGTTTCCCTGCCAGCGTCAATTGCTGGCTATTTCCAGTAGCTTGTTTTAGTAACTTCTCTATTTTTGCTTGTAATTTTTCTACTCCTTCGTTTACTCCTTCTATGTCCAAGCTATTAACTGTTGCTAACCCGGCTGCATACCCTGCTCCGGTCGTTTCCAATACTCCCCGTTTCTTACATCTTTTTGTAATATAGATTTTTTTTTTTCCCTGTGGATCCTCTAATTGTTTTACCCACAGGGAGTTCCAGGTTTGTTTTGTATCTCAAAAGTACTCATATTAATGGCAAGCTTAGTAACTCTATGTGCTACACTAAAATACACCTCATCCTGTGTTCTCCTTATTACTAATCCCCCTCGATAATGGCAATACTTATGTTCATCCCTAGGATCAAGGCGAGGATGCTCCATCTCATTCCGGACGTCCAATGTTCCTGTAATTACAAAAAGGGGGCTGGTCGTCACCAGCCAGTTAGAATTATTCTGCTCTTATCCATTTTATCAGTTCAAAATGCTGTACATCTGGTTCATTTCTTGTTCTGTGGCTCTGTCCCCAGACATACCTGAAGATGCAAACTATGGCATATAACATTATCATCATACACAGCCCATTATCATCATACACAGCCCTATCATTGATATATGTAGTAACTCCCCTTCCCATTCTTTATATCTTCTAGTATACTCCTCACTCTGTCAAAAAGGGCACCATCTCTGGTTTACTCATTGTCTTTCTTATATATTTTTAACTGAGTCCAGTGTTTCCACCTTCCTTTACCCGTTCCGGACCCATCTACATGAGCACATGTGTCACTATTCATTAATACTTCATAAGGTCCTGACCATCTAGGTGCTAGCCCTGGTTTGGCTGGTATTATTTCTGCCATCGCTTTGCTATCTATTGCTAAGACCTCCTTCTGGTCGTCCCGTGTATCCTGCTCTCGATCCCGTATAATCTGTTGGTCTTTGGCCTCATGTCTCTAACTATCTGTCCAGATTTATCTTTGGGTAACAGGACAGCCTCCCAAGCAGTCTCCCGGCCGTTTGAGACGGTGCTGCAATTAGTTTATAAGATAACTTCCATTTATCAAATCCTAATTTTCCGTCTATCATTGTGGGGAAATATCAGCTTAACATTAAGAAACTTAAATTTAATAATGTCCAATATCTTTAAATTCTATTCAGTAATACTGAAGTTGTTGCTTGGTGAACTCAAACAGCTGTCAGTGGAAAGGGTTAACTCCTTCGCAGGCTTTTGAAGGTGGAGCTAAACATTATTGCGTCACTTCACGCAACCCAAAAAACATCCCTGACTGAAAGACAGTTGTGGTTTCACACTTTGATTCAACATGAACATTTGGGCTTCATTGGTCAGATTCCCTCTCTCAATTGCTCGTTTAGCTGCCCATCCTCTTGTGTGCTTTAATTTATTATTACGCACTCTTTGGGTAGGAGAGAGGTTCCTACTCATTCCTTGATTATATACTTGTCTCTTACGGGTCTTCCTCCTGGTATCATATATCCCTGCCTACTCCTGCTATCATGTAATCAGACACCACCCCAAAGGCATTCCGACTATCTATAGAGGTTTACACTTTTTCCTTTGGCTACCCCCCTTTGATCAAATCCTGTATAGGCTGGGCCATTTCTACTTTGTTTCCCGGGTCTGTCTGTTTGTTTAACTTATAATCTGGGGGCCAGTACACTTCATTCGCTTTAGGGTCGACTAAAGCTCCTACTTCTTGCAGTATATCTATCCCTAGGATTGTTCCTTCGGTGTTCTCGCATACCCACAACTGTATAAGTATTATTATACATCCAATTTCTAGGAAGACTGTTTCGCTCTTATAAGTCCTGATTCTTCGTCCACCAATTCCTGCTATACTAACTGAAAGTTTTGTTCGGGGCAAGGGTAAGTCTGTCAAGAGATTGTGGCTCCTGTGTCTATTAACATTTTGCACTGTCGGCCCCCTACCAATGCATCAACAAACATCCTCGGATCCCCCTCCCCTCTCTGGCGTGGTCCCTTCCTGCTGCCATCCCTAGAAGCTTGCGAGCAATCAAAGCACGCAGCCAGTCCTAATGCCCCTCCCATCTGTTTTTGGGCATTTGTCTCTTCCCTTGTGTCACTATGTATCCTAGGTCGACTACTTCGTCCTTCCCTACCTATACCTTTCTGAGGTTTAACTCTAGTCCCGCCTTCTATAAGGCTTCCAGTACCATAGTCAATTAAATATTGTAGAGGGACCTGCCACTATCGGATATTCTTGCGGAGTTGAGTTATCTTATTCAATTTGGACTACACCAATTTACATCAACCAGAATTTCACTGTGGCCACAATGAAAGTCTGGTTTTAATAGGTTAATTTACCTCATAACTCCAAGGTTAGATCTTAGACTGAAACTTAATCTCTCGTTAAACAAACTTTTTGTTGCTCTTCTCAGTTTTTACACTCCAGCTTAACTCAAATTGTAATAGGTTTTTTTTATTCTGAGGGCACAATCTTATTCGCACATTCTTAAACTTCCCAAAATCCCAGACAAGACAAAGGGGTTAAATGCTTTTTCTTTAACACAGAGAAGTGGGTGGAGCTACAACACACAGCAGACATTTCTTTTTCTTAACGGACAGATTTTCAGACAAAGGAATATTGTAACCTCTTAAACATTCCTAATCAGGAACCCATTCACACTTTAACACACATTTTCATACAAACTGTAATTCCAGCATATGACTAAGGTTCCTTTCACTCAGCAAATCTCTTGTTTTACTTGTCTTGGTACAGATGCTAATAACTTCCATGTTGGTAAAGCTTTAAGTTTATCTTTTCCTTCCTTTTTAAATCTGTGACTCAACAGCTTTCCCTAGTTTCCAAATCCCTGTTTGTTTCTTTTTTTTTTTGCTGGGGTTTCAAATTGGTTCGCCTGCAAATTAGATCTTTTTCCTTCTTTATCTCTCCCTTCTGTTTCAATTCCTTACATTATCTGTTGCCTCTTTATCTTTAGCTCCTCCCCCACCAAGCCTTTGGCTCTCTGCACTGTTTTTTTTTCCAGGAGTCGGGTTATAGAATCCAGGTCCCTTGAGGATTCTTCTTCCACCCTCTTAGTCATAACTAACTGCTATGTTTAATGCGTAATTCACGGTATTGGTGAATTAGGTTTATACACTACGTTGCTCACCCCTATAGCGTTACTCTGATTAATTGCTCACTTCCTGTCAATCACTCTGTTTCGTTAAACACACCAACCCTTTAGTCCCGAGGTTTTGAGTTTTAACCTCTTTGTGACTGTAGAGGTTTTATTTCATTCACTCACCACGGTGCACCCATTCATTCAATTGTTTAGGGAACGACCTGCCCCTAACTGAGGTTTCGCCGCCTCACGGCTGAAAGGATTTCCTGCCTCCCTGGGGTAGGGGTCTTTCCGCCCCTCTCGGTTTGCCGCCATTCGGCTAAAAGGATTTCCCGCCTCCCGGGGTAGGGGTCTTTCCGCCCCTCTCGGTTTGCCACCACTCGGCTTAGGGAACACCCTGCCCCTAACTGCAGTTTACTTTTTAACCGCCTTCAATTAAAGGTGTCTTTCTTTTTATAGTTCTTTTATACGTCGATTCTGACTTAACGTCTCACCAGCGATTAACCTCTAATTTTACAGGTGGTAATTAAAACATACTCACCCATCTTAGGTTAACACTGACCGAGAGTCTTATTCAGATCGCGTATCCCATCCTCGTCGCCAATTGATGTAAGCCCCCAAAGTGCGGAATAAGTGATATACAAAGTCAACGTCACTGGCTTGTCGAAAGAAAGACAGACCCAATAATTGAAGTCAAAACGGTTTATTCAGGCCTGGGGAGCTATGGCTCTTGCGTCCCAACACAAGGCTCCGACTCCACCGAATCTCTTGAGGTTCACACAGTTATACACATATTCTGAGACCTCCTACTACAAGAGGTCCAATCAATTTAAAAGTCTATACATTAATCACTAACTAGGTGTGTCTAACTTATACAAGGTAGCCTATAACATAAGTTTCACTTTTCACTGCAGGGGCCTGTGGACCCTCTGATGTCTTGGAAATGAGTCATCAGGACATGTGATTTCTGAGAAACGAGTCATTCTCTCTCTTGACCACTACTAAGTTTCGTTTTTCCAGAAAAGGGTTATGTCAGTGTCTCTTTTTGTAAATTTCATCTCTCTAAACTGGTATGGTCATTTCTGCAATTAAACATACGAATAATTAGTACATTTCATCTTTAAACATTTTGCTGCCGCAATTGCGTTCTACTAAACGTGCCCTGTTACGCTCATTTTTAAATCTTACTTCAGGGCGGTTGCCGACAGTATTGCTGTGGTCGGGGGCCAGTTGGCGGTTTTTACTGTCTAATAATTTTTGCTACCCATGCTTGGAACACCAGCTTATTCTTCAACTGGGCTATTACTGCCCATGTGACAAATGCCAGCTTATAACTAGGCCGTTTGTCTAGATTTTGCTACCCACTCTTCGAACACCAGCTTATTCTTCAACTTGGGGTTTTACTGTCCATGCATGTAATGCCAACTTATTCACCAAACGCCAGCTTATAACCAGGCATTTGGTTCCCCAATGCATCTTTCGCTGCCCTTCTCTGCTCTTATCGGTTTACCGTATTCTTCGCCTCATCTCGTCTCATCTGCCCGTTTGTGGCCTGTGTGTCCTGTGTGGTTTCGAACTCGGGTCTTGTTCACCTCCCGCGTTTGGGCCCTCGGTGTAGTAATGGGCGTCCTTGGTGTTGAGCGGCGCGGGGAGCGAGAAGAGAGCCCGCCATGAGGCCAGGGTACGAGAACGAGCGGCAGCAGGCCAAAAGCCAAACGATAAGAGGCCAGAGCAAGAGCGCGATAAGAGACCGATCACTGCCGATGGGCCTACAATTATACCTGATTCTTCAATCCTTATCTACGCGCCAAATCAGGTCTGTCCTTTGTCTAACTTTTGTCCTTTGTCTAACATTCCCCAAAGTTATGGATAAAGGGACCCTGTATTGGACAAGTTATGAAAAAGACAGGGTGCCCAAAATGGCTTCTGCAACCTTGTGACCAAAAGGACAGGATTTTAAAAGCAAGGCTCTGCAAGCAGGCAGACACCTTTATTTCAAGCCTGGAACGAAACTTAAAATGCATAGACCCGTGAATAGACTTTGTGGGGCCAGAAAAAGCAAACACAGAATATGCATTCCATTCACCTTGAAACAGGTCAGGATAGAATGGGCCGCAATCAAGGCCATCAGGTTTCTGCATATTTAATCGGTAACAGCTCACAGAAACCATCAATGGAGTGGCCATCTTTCAACGGGCAATGGATAGCCTAGTCAAACAGGAGAACTTAACGGACACTTTTCCATTTCTGGGTAATATCACCATTGCTGGTCATGACCAGAAAGAGCATGATGCCAACCTCCAGAAAGTTTTTGACGTTCTCCGTTGTCACAACTTAACCTTAAATGAGTCCAAATCTGTGAAATCAGTACCATCAGTCAACATCCTTGGCTACTGGGTGGGCAACGGTATCATCAAACCGGATCTGGAGTGACTTCGTCCGCTGCAGGAGCTCCCTCCCCCTACAAATCTCGGCTGTCTTCTTCGGACACTCGGCATGTTCGCCTATTATACAAAATGGATACCCGACTTCTCCGACAAGACCCAGCCGCTGCTTCACGCAAAGTCATTTCCGTTGGAGGCAACGGCTATTTCAGCTTTCAACCTCCTCAAGCGACAACTGGAAAAAGCCACGCTTTGTTCCATTGATGAAAATCTTCCTTTCGTGTTTGAATGCGATGCATTGGATGTGGCGATCTCTGCTACCTTGAATCAAGGTGGTCGACCCGTTGCATTTCTGTCCAGAACTTTGCAGGGTAGCGAGCTCCATTATCCTCCTGTCGAGAAGGAGGCTACGGCCATCATCGAAGCTGTACGTAAATGGAGTCATTTTCTCGCTCGTCGCCATTTCACACTTATAACCGATCAGCGCTCTGTGGCCTTTATGTTGGATAACCGGAAACGCACTAAGATCAAGAATAACAAAATACAACTCTGGAGGATGGAATTGGCCGCCTTTGGATACACTATACATTATCGACCCGGCAAAGAGAATGTGGCCCCGGATACCCTCACATGGGCATTCTGCTCTTCTATGTCAACTTCAACTCTGGTGGATCTTCATACTGACTTATGCCATCCTGGCGTTACCCGTATGTTGCACTTTGTGCGATCTAAAAATCTCCCATTTTCTACAGAAGATGTGAAAAGAATGTGCTCCTCCTGTAGAATTTGTGCGGAATTAAAACCGCAATTCTTCCATCCATCGGATGGCTCACTCATACACGCTATGCAGCCTATGCAGTGACTCAGCATTGACTTTAAAGGGCCATTGCCCTCCTCAATGTGAAACACCTACCTTACTGACTATGGTGGATGAATATTCATGCTTTCCCTTTGCTTTCCCCTGTCCCAATATGCTTACTTCCACAGTGATCAAATGCCTTGATCAAGTCTTTTCCCTTTGCGGTACAGCCAATTTCATCCACTCTGATCAGGGTCCCTTCTTCATGTCAAGCGAACTCAAAAGTTATCTCTCCCAACGGGGAATCACCACAAGTAAAACGACACCATACCATCCCATCGGTAATGGACAGGTTGAGAGATACAATGCTATCATTTGGAATGCTGTTTGTCTTGTGCTGAGGTCACGCAACCTACCAGACCAGCAGTGGGAAACTATGCTCCCTGACGTGTTGCATTCCACCAGGTCTCTCCTTTCTATGTCTACCAATGTCACACCTCACGAGCGATTCTTCAGCTTCCAGCGTCGCTCCACCCATGGGACGTCTCTACCATCATGGTTGGCAGCTCCCGGCCCCGTGCTGCTCCGAAGATTCGTCCGATCATCTAAAACTGATCCTCTCATCGATGACATAGAACTCATGGACGTCATCCCCACGTACGTGCACGTGCGGTACCCGGATGGCCGGAAGTCCACCGTTTCACTTCGGGACCTGGCTCCCTGTCTGGCCGGTTCCACGGACCCAACCAATAGAGGGACCCACAAGGATGATGCCAACACTCTGCGCTCCCCCGAAGATGACGCCCTACCTGGGGCATCGAGGGATCTGCCAGCCGCCCCACCGGATTCACTCGGGGAGCCGAGCGCTCCCCGTGGGATGGCCACCCAAGGCCAGGATGCCAGTCAATCCCCAGCTATCCAACAGGATGAAGCCAGTTCTGCGCCTGTTGGGACCCGCACCCAGAGTCACAACCTCCCTTGCCTCCCTTGGGTCAATCAGAGCAACACGGGCCCTGTCGATCCACCGGTATGGATCAAGCGGCCCAGGGACCAAGACACGGTCCGGGGAGACATGCCTTCTAGCCATAAACAAAAATCTAAGAGACTGCGGCTATTCGTGGTCTACCTGATCCGCTAAGAGGAAGATGTCGGACTTCCAAATCCTTTAGGCAGGAAGAATGTTATAAATCTCATCATTCATCAAGAAACTACTCGTGAAATAAAGCTGGACGGCCAGCTGGTGGCGCCGTCCAAGGAGTATAAATACTCGGGCGACGGCCCCAGCTTGTCAAGGACATTTTGTAAGACAAGGAACTAGTGAAGTACAACTAGACCTCCATGTTCTGAAACAAGTTGATTAAAGCCTTGCTTTATGCTCAAACCAAGTGCGTAGTGAATTTTATTACGTCAGCATGCAGACCCAGGCAGTCACTGCAAGAATACATGTTGTGCTTGCAGTCACATGGCCATCTGATTACCCAGTGCAACAAAGTACTTTGCCACCTCCATCCCTAGATGCACAGACTGAAATCCAGCTCATTTCCTCTTTTCACAGGGGTGCTACTCAGAAGGAGCACAGGATCAGGAAGTTGAAGACATACACAGTGATCACCCACAGAAATGAAGAACTGGTGTAAAACCCCTGAACACAGATGAACCGCACACTGCTAGGATTACTAAAATTTTGGTTAACTGGAACTCTGTCACGAGAGATCATTTTGCTCAGGCAGAATGAGGGTAGTTGTGGAGAAATGCACTGGTATTCATTGGTCTTGATGTAAGGCTGAGGGACATGGTGAGAAGCCTGTGCTTTTCAGTGTAATGGGCACATGTACACTTTGATTTGTCCATTGGATATTACACACACTTAAATTCAGTGGTTGTCTATTAGAACCTGTTGCAGCACACTACAATAATATTTAAGAGCTTGGTTGGATTTATTGCAAAAATCCCCTCTGTAACGTCCGTGTGTAATTGAGACACGGACTGCAGAAGTTGGTTATAACAGGTGTTTACTGAATGGAGACAAAACTGGAACTACTATACAAAGTTACTTCACAGGCTTATATACAGGGGTGGTCACTACTGGTACTGCAGTATACAGGGGCTGCAGAATATAGTTCCTTCTTCAAGGTACATACACTACAATTCCTCCCCTTTTAGCTAAACAGTACATAACATTCGATTAATAATTAAATAACATATTTACAATTACAGCTGCTATATACATTAGCTGAAGTTAATCAATTATAAATTCAGTCTTTGAGGAGGCTTCCTGATTCTGTCCGGATAACGCCTCTTTGGGGTATCAGGGTCTTCTGGCAAAGTTGATTCGGGATCAACGTCGTTGTTTGGTTCGTCTGCTTCCAATTTCACTGATTCTGAGGTAGATGCAATTGGTACTTCGGTTTCATCACCAGGTGTATAGGATCGTGGTGTAGATTTGACGTTTTCCAGTGACTCTAGAATCTGGTCAGCATGACGTCTTACAATGCTCTCTCCAATGTCCACGGTATACATTAGAGGTCCTTGCCGTGTGCAGATCGTTCCTGGCTGCCATTTCTCTGTGCGGTAGTCCCGGGCCAAAACTGGTTGACCTATCTTAAAACTCCTGGTTGGCCTTTCATTCATATTCTGAAACTGCCTGTTCTCCACATCTCTTCTGATGTTTGGCTTAACCAAATCCAAGCGGCATCTTAGTCTTCGATTGAAGAACATCATGGCTGGAGTTTGGTTGGTAACCGCATGTGTCGCATTCCGGTAGGCAAACAAGAAGTTATCCACCTTGTGTTGTAGGGGTATGTCTTCATTACACATTGCCTTGATAGCCTTCTTGAATGTTTGAACGAACCTCTCAGCCAATCCATTGGTGGCTGGATGATATGGGGCGGATGTGTAATGCTTAACACCATTGTTCTTTAAGAACCTCCGGAACTCTTCAGACACAAACTGTGGTCCATTGTCAGAGCAAATCTGTTCAGGCAGCCCATTTCTGGCGAATATGGTTCGTAAGACTGTGATAGTTTTTTCTGTGGTGGTTGAGGATATTTTTATTACCTCTGGCTACTTTGAATGTGCATCCATCGCAATTAAAAACATCGAGTCCATAAATGGACCAGCAAAATCAATGTGTACCCTTTGCCATGGAGATGAGGGCCACTCCCATGGATGTAGAGGGGTTTGTGGTGGGGCGTTTTGGACCTTCTGGCATCCTGTACAGCTCTTGGTCATCTCTTCGATTTCTCTATCGATTCCCGGCCACCACACAAACGCTCTGGCTAAGTTCTTCATTTTTACCCCTCCCAGATGACCCTCATGAAGCTCATTGAGCACTCTATCCTTCAATTTGGGTGGAATTACTACTCTGGATCCACACATCAAGGTTCCTCGGCACACTGACAGCTGTTCTCTTCTCGGCGAGAATGCTGGCAACAGTGGTTCGCCATGTGCTGGCCATCCCTTCACCGTTAAATCATAGACCCTGGAGAGTGTTGGGTCATTTCGTGTTTCCTTTTCTATGTTTGCATTCGTCACAGGTAGACATTCGACTATGGTTGAGTGGAATACCTCCACAGGATCCACTGCAGGTGCTTCTTCCACCGTCGGCAACGGTAGGTGCGACAATCCATCAGCATTCCCATGTTGTTTAGTTCCTTTGTACTCGATGTCATATTGGTGTGTCCCTAGGAAAAGGGACCACCTCTGTAGCCGTTGTGCTGTCATTATCGGGACGCCCTTCTTAGGGTTGAAAATGGAGACAAGAGGTTGATGATCAGTTAGTAGAGTAAATTTCTGTCCGTGCAGGTAGTGATTGAACTTCTTCACCCCCCACACCAGGCTGAGGGCCTCTCTGTCAATCTGGGCGTAGTTACGCTTGGTTGCAGTTAACGAGCATGACGCAAAAGCTATCGGCCTCTCTGAACCATCAAGGGATTTATGTGACAGTACCACTCCAACGCAGTAGGGAAACGCATCACACGCCAGTCTTATCGGTAGTGATGGGTTGTAGTGAGCTAATACTTTTCTTGAAGTGATCAGGCCTTTACACTTCTGAAAGGCCCGCTTACATTCATCGCTCCATTTCCATGCTACTCCAGTTTGTAGCAGGGCATTCAGTGGGTGCAGAATTGTGGACAAATTCGGCAAAAACTTATGGTAGTAATTCACCAATCCGAGGAATGACCTCAGTTGCGACACATTTTCAGGCGCTGGAGCCTTAACTACCGCTTCAATTTTGTCAGGGGACTTATGTAACCCCTCTTCATCAATCACGTGGCCACAATACGATATTTGTTTCTTAAAAAACTCGCACTTGGGGCGATTGGCTCGTAACCCATGTTCTCTTAGTCTAGTGAGCACCTGCTCTAGGTTGGCAAGGTGTTCACTGTCATTTTCACCCATTACTAGAATGTCGTCCAAGTAACACTGAGTCCCCGGAATCCCTTGCAGGACTTGTTCCATCGCTCTTTGCCATATAGCCGGAGCTGATGCAACTCCGGATACCAGTTGATTATACTGGTAAAGAACTTTGTGAGTGTTTATCGTGAGATATTTCCTAGAGGATTCTTCAACCTCCATCTGCAAATATGCTTGCACTAGGTCAATTTTTGTAAAACGTTTCCCTCCAGATAGTGAGGCGAAAATATCTTCTATCCTCGGAAGAGGATACTGTACTGTGTGAAGGATTGGGTTCACAGTCACCTTGAAGTCCCCACAGATGCGAACCTTCGTTGGCTCCTCAGACTTATTGTTTAACGTTTTCTTCATGACAGGAATGATGGGTGTCGCCCACTCGCTCCAGTCTACCTTAGTTAACATGCCTGCATTCTCCAGATTCTCCAGCTCTGCCTCGACGGCTGGGCGAATTGCATACGGTACCGGTCTTGCTTTGAAAAACTTGGGAATTGCATTCTCTTCTATTTTTATCGAGGCAGTTATGCCTTTAAGAGTTCCCAGTTCTTGTTGAAATACCTCTTTAGCATTAACCAAGATTTTTGACAATTGACCAGGTGTGACGTCGTCATCCTTTTTACCAGCCACCGTCAGTGCCTGAATGGAGTGCCAGTCTAAACTTATCTTTCTGATCCATTCACGTCCCAATAACGGTGGTCCACCATCTTGCAGTATGTACAGATACAATTTCTGTATTTCCTTGCCGTTGTATTCGACAGGCACCCTTATTTTCCCTCTGGGGTATACTTTCTGCCCCGTATATGTCTTCAAGACAATGGATGTATCTTTCAATGGTATGTGTGAGAATAGCCGCTCATAGTCTCGTCAATTCATGATGGTCAGGGCTGATCCTGTATCCAATTCCATTTTGACTTGGGACCCTGCTATCGTGAGGGTGACCCAAATGGTTCGGTGATCCTCTTTTGTGATTACGTTGTGTAGTTTGAGACAGCTTAGTCTCTTGTTCCCGGATTCACTATCGCTCTTCTGGTCTTCGGAACTACTGTCCGTCATCTTTTGTACTTTCCTGTACTTTTCCTTAGTAGTCTTTTTGTTGTCGTTAGTCTTCTTCCTGGACCTGCAAACTCGTGCAATGTGTCCCATCTTTCCGCATTGCCTGCATGTTTTGTCCTTGGACCAGCAGTCCTTCTGGTCATGGGTTGTTCTGCCGCAGCGATAACATTTTTCAAATCCCCGTGTCATTTCATGGGTGCTGTATTCATGTGGCTTTTGCTGTATTTCTGCAGCTCCCCTTGCTGCTGCTTCGTACGATACTGCCACGCTGAAAGCCTTATCTAGCGTCAGCTCTTTCTCTGAGAGTAAGCTCTTCTGGGTTCCTTCACTCAGGAGTCCACAGACAAATTTGTCCCGTAGGGTATCTGCCAGTCCTGCTCCGAACTGGCAGCGCTTTGATAGCTTGCGTAGTTCCGTAAGGTAATCAGCATTGCTCTCATCTTTATGCTGATTTCTCTTGTGGAATTTAAATCTTTCTGCTATCAGCAGCGGTGTAGGATTTAGGTGTTCCTGTAGGATATCAACAATTTCGTTAAAACTCTTCGCCATCGGTTTGACTGGAGTGATCAGGTTCCGCAATAGGCCGTACGTTCTTGCGCCCATTAAGTTTAGCAGTACCGATGCCTTTTTCTCATCGGCTACTTCATTTGCCTTGCAATATACTTCGACTCTTTCCACATACGTGGTCCAGTCTTCTATTGCATTATCGAAGGCAGTGATATTGCCTGTCTTCGGCAACTTGGAGATCTAAGATGGCGCCTCCTGTGCTTTGCCTTCTTCCCCGATTGAACAAAATGGCACCTCCCGCGCTTTGCCTTCTTCCCCGCTGGATTAAGATGGCGCCTCCCGCGCTTTCTGTCTTTTCCGCTGCTGCTAGCGCTGTTGCTGGCATTTTTATGCCTTGATGGCGACGCCCTATGGTCTTCACGCACTTCCCCCCCGCGCTGCTGCCAACGCCGCTCTCCGCGGTCCCCGTGGCAAACTGCAGCTCCTCACGGCTTTCTGCGCTTCTAATTTCTTTTATTTTAATTACTGTTCCCGTCGTCAGAGCAGACCCTATGGGACACTTTCCTCCTTCTTCTCGGGTCTGTACGCTGCCCGGCTTTGTAGCACCGACCGCGCCCTGTGTGCTCCACCCTCTCTCTCTCTCTCCTCTTCCCGACAACGCTGCTCGGCCCCGTTGAAAATCCACCCGATCGAGCTCTAGCCTGCTGCAGCCCAGGAAGGATCAGTGTACTACCTGCCACCAGCCCGATTAGCTGGAACACCATAGACTGGATAACCAAGCCGAGCTCTCGACAGCCTCTCCTGCAAATCTTCGAATTCGATGAATCAGAGGCGGTTGCCCACGGTCGACGCCCGTTCCTTCTGTTTTTTTTTTTTTTTGGATTTCTTCCTTCTGGCCTCGACCTCTAACAACTTCGCTTCAGGGATGGATCCCCGTGAGGTGGTGCAGAACTGTAGGTAAGTTTGGACCTGTTCGTCGTCAGTGTAACGTCCGTGTGTAATTGAGACACGGACTGCAGAAGTTGGTTATAACAGGTGTTTACTGAATGGAGACAAAACTGGAACTACTATACAAAGTTACTACACAGGCTTATATACAGGGGTGGTCACTATTGGTACTGCGGTATACAGGGGCTGCAGAATATGGTTCCTTCTTCAAGGTACATACACTACACCCTCGATTAATTACAACATCATTACTTTTGTTTTAATATTCTGCTAGTTGTGTGTCTCCCATTGCATCTCTATTCAGGTCTTGTCAGCCGCTCTCTCAAAGGGGTATTGAGTTATGGCTCCAGATAATATCCTTGGTCACTGAACAGCCATCCATCTATTCTCTCAAACACATGAAATAATGCTGACATCACTGATTGCTTTAAAATGAATGAATTGCAATAGCTAACAGGGTAGCAGGCATTAATATGCATGAACCTGTACTTATGGTTACAGACTTGCTGCATATTTATGGAGTGTGGTAAACCACTGTTATTGTTTGCACTGTCGTTCACTACCGTTATCGTTATCGCACATTGTTACCTCCTGCTACTCACTGTGTACCTATGCATGCCTCAGCTGACTCCGCCTACATGACCTGGTATAAAGGTGGCTGCCCGGCAACCCACTTCCTTCTTGGAACCGGTCGTCCACGAGAGGCATGCTCTGTTCTTTAGTTATTAAAAACCTTTTCATTACTTTCCTAATTCATCGCCTTTTATGGAGTAATTCATAAGCGTATCAATTTTATTAACTAAAAGTAAAATGTCCGGAACTGAGCAGCAACAACAGCAGGCATTGCTGCGAGCCCTCAGACCAGCATGCCTGGACCTCGACCCCCAAGCGGCAGGTTCATTTACCAATTTCGAACACTGGCTGAGCTGCTTTGAATCCTTCCTAGAAGCCTCCGCCGTGACATCGGAGGAGAACAAATTAAAAGTTCTGACCGCCCAGGTGAGCCCTCAAGTATATACACTCATCCGGGACGCTACTACGTACATGGCGGCTCTTGACCTGCTAAAAGGGCAATACAAGCGCCCAGTGAATACGATTTACGCCAGACACCGCCTGGGATCCCGCGGGCAGCAACCGGGGGAATCGGTAGAGACATTTTTACGGGCGTTACAGACACTCTGCAGGGACTGCGACTGTAAGGCGGTAACGGCTGCGGCGCACGCGGAGGGACTTATCTGTGATGCCTTCGTTAAGGGCCTCCAGTCCGACTACTCCCGGCAGAGACTGCTCGAAAGCAAGGAGCTCGACCTGAAGACGGCCGTAGCCCTTGCGCTCTCACTAGATGCGGCCCACCGAAACCTCGAAGCATACTCACGTAACGGTGCCGTGCCATGGCCATCGCGACCTTGGGACATGGGACCGCCGCCCCCGGTACCAACTACTGCAGCAATGTCCCGAAATCAACTGGGACCGCTGCCCCCGGTACCAACTACTGCAACAATGTCCCGTAACCAGGCCCAAAAATGCTACTTCTGTGGCCAGTTAAAACATCCTAGAGCGCGCTGCCCGGCGAAGACCGCTACCTGCTCTGGCTGCGGGAAGAAAGGCCATTACGCCAACGCCTGCAGAGGGAAACCCGCGAACGCCAGCAGCGCCGCGTGTGAACCGTGGGGGCAGCCATCTTCTCCGCCATTTTGTGCACCTCCGGCCGCGTGGGGATCTGAATCATGGCCGTCGCCATTTTGCCCGCCGCACTCAACCGCCATTTTGTCTCCGGACTCGACCACCGTCTCGTCTGACGACCATATCGGCTCACTCAGCCATACACTGGCCTCCGTTACGCTGGATCAAGCTCTCCCTCATCATCTGTCCAGGTCCATGATGGACATTACGGTAAACGGCCGCGCCACTACTTGCCTGTTTGACAGCGGGAGCACGGAGAGTTTTATTCACCCCGACACGGTGCGTAGCCACTCCCTCACGGTCCTGCCAATGCGCCATCCGATTTCTATGGCATCCAAGTCCCATTCAACGGACGTCGGCGGCTACTGTGTGGTGACCCTTTCGGTTAGGGGCACCGAATATAAAAATTTTAAACTTCTTGTCCTGCCCCGTCTTTGCGCTGTCGTTCTGCTAGGGTTGGATTTTCAGTGCCACCTCAAAAGTGTCACATTGGCATACGGTGGACCCCTTCCCCCACTCACAGTCTGCAACCAACAGTTTTTAAATCACCCGCCGCGCACCACTTGCAGTCTTTCCACACTCAAAGTCCCCCCCTCCCCTGTTCGCTAACCTCACCCGCGACTGTAAACCCATCGCTACCAAGAGCAGGCGGTACAGCGCCGGGGACAGAGCTTTTATTAGCGCTGAGGTGGAGCGGCTCCTGAAGGAGGGCATTATCGAAGGGAGCACCAGCCCCTGGCGAGCCCAGGTTGTAGTCATTAAGACCGCCGAAAAACGCCGCCTGGTCATTGACTACAGCCAAACCATAAACCGGTACACCCAGCTGGACGCATACCCCCTTTCCCGCATATCTGATATGGTCAATCAGATTGCGCAATACAGGGTATTCTCCACCATTGACCTTAAGTCAGCATACCACCAACTCCCTATCCGCCATGAGGACCGCCCGTATACTGCCTTCGAGGCAAACGGCCGCCTCTACCACTTCCTTAGGGTTCCTTTCGGCGTCACCAACGGGGTTTCGGTCTTCCAAAGGGAGATGGACCGGATGGTCGACCAGAACGCGCTGCAGGCCACCTTTCCCTATCTGGATAACGTCACCATCTGCGGCCACGACCAGCAGGACCATGACGTTAATCCAGCGAAATTCCTCCGTACGGCCCAACGGCTGAATCTAACATACAATAAGGAGAAATGTATGTTTCACACCAAGCGCCTTGCCATCCGCGGCTGCGTAGTGGAGAACGGAGTCATTGGGCCCGACCCCGACAGAATGCGCCCCCTTATGGAGCTACCCCTCCCCCACTGCCAAAAAGCACTGAAGAGATGCCTGGGGTTTTTCTCTTACTACGCTCAGTGGGTGCCCAACTATGCAGACAAAGCCAGACCCCTCATCAAGTCCACCTCCTTCCCTCTGACATCAGAGGCGGGTGCAGCCTTCACTCTTATCAAGAGTGATATTGCGAAGGCCACAATGCACGCAGTGGATGAGTCCATCCCTTTCCAAGTGGAGAGCGATGCGTCTGACTTCGCCCTAGCTGCAAACCTTAACCAGGCGGGGAGACCCGTGGCCTTTTTCTCAAGGACCCTCCAGGGCCCCAAGATTCGACACTCCTCTGTTGAAAAGGAGGCCCAGGCTATTGTGGAAGCGGTGCGACACTGGAGGCATTACCTGGCCGGAAAACAATTTACCCTTCTCACTGACCAGCGTTCAGTTGCTTTTATGTTCAATAATAAGCAGAGGGGCAAAATCAAGAACGACAAGATCTTGAGGTGCAGAATTGAACTCTCCACCTACAATTACGATATCTTGTACCGGCCCGGGAAACTCAATGAGCCCCCAGATGCTCTATCATGAGGTACGTGCGCCAACGCGCAAGTTGATAGACTGCGGACCCTCCACAATGACCTCTGCCACCCCGGGGTCACCAGATTCTGCCACTTCATTAAGTCCCGCAACCTGCCCTACTCCGTCGAGGAGGTCAGGACTATGACCAGGAACTGCCAAATCTGTGCGGAATGCAAACCTAATTTTTATAGGCCAGACAGAGCAAGCCTGATCAAGGCCACTCGCCCCTTCGAGCGCTTGAGCATCGACTTTAAGGGGCCCCTCCCTTCCTCTGACCGCAACGTGTACTTCCTCAACATTGTTGATGAGTACTCCCGTTTCCCATTCGCCATCCCTTGCCCAGACATGACCAGTACCACGGTCATCAAATGTCTGAATGACCTCTTCGCCTTGTTCGGGTTCTCTAGCTATATACATAGCGACCGGGGCTCACCCTTCATGAGCGACGAACTTCGTCAGTACCTGCTCGCGAGAGGTATTGCTACGAGCAGGACCACCAGCTACAACCCCCGGGGGAACGGCCAGGTGGAAAGAGAGAACGCGACGGTTTGGAAGGCTGTCCTCTTAGCCTTAAAATCTAAGGGCCTTCCGACCTCTCGCTGGCAGGAGGCCCTCCCTGCGGCGCTCCACTCCATCCGGTCACTGCTTTGTACTGCCACTAATGCCACCCCTCATGAGCAAATGTTCGTTTTCCCCAGGAAGTCCACATCGGGAACCTCGCTACCGACATGGCTGACTTCTCCTGGGCCCGTTCTACTGCGGAGTCACGTGAGGACCCATAAAATGGACCCCCTGGTCGAGAGGGTGAACCTCCTACACGCCAACCCCCAGTATGCATACGTGGCATACCCAGACGGGCGGGAGGACACGGTCTCCATACGAGACCTCGCACCCTCGGGCGCCCCTGAATCACCACCGTTATTATCCACCACTCCTCCCAACCCAACCCCTGTAGATGGCATGCCAGAGCCACAGGACCCTTCATCGACCACTCAGACACCAGATTCGACGTTGGATACTGCAGCACCGCCGCCGCTGCTACGACGATCAGGACGGCATACAAGGCCCCCTGATAGACTTACCTACATGAACTCTTAGTACACTTCACCCCGCCGGACTCAATTTTAAACAAGGGGTGAATGTGGTAAACCACTGTTATTGTTTGCACTGTCGTTCACTACCGTTATCGTTATCGCACATTGTTACCTCCTGCTACTCACTGTGTACCTATGCATGCCTCAGCTGACTCCACCTACATGACCTGGTATAAAGGTGGCTGCCCGGCAACCCACTTCCTTCTTGGAACCGGTCGTCCATGAGAGGCATGCTCTGTTCTTTAGTTAATAAAAACCTTTTCATTACTTTCCTAATTCATCGCCTTTTATGGAGTAATTGATAAGCGTATCATGGAGTACATCCCCTTCCTGGTCATGAAGGGAATGGCATTGTGGGGAAAGGGCTTGTATGGTCACATACATGCCACTAATAATGCCCTGCACTTTGGGGAAACCTGCCAAATGGTACATTACTGTTTCAAATGCTGGTTTGCACTGGGAAAATAATGAAATTCATGGCCTAGGTAAAACATGCATAATTCAGCTATGGACTGCAGGTTTTACAGATATCCTCTGTTGTTGCTTGGAAAGTACAGTGACAAAAAGCTCAAGGCAATGATCACTCCAACAGCCATTGACAAAACTGTCCTTGTTTCACAAAGTAGTTTGAAGATGTTTCTTCATGATTTTGCAATCTGCACATTTCTGTCACAGCCTCACTCAAAAATTATAGTCTTCCCTTACAGATCTCCTTGGACATGTCCAGGTACAATTATCATGGACTGTATATTGAGGGGCAGGGGGCAGGGAAAGGACAGCTACATCTTGAGCAACTAAGGTGCAAATGAACTTGGTGTGTGTGTCTTTTCTGATCCTCCTCTTCCTCCTCCAGAACCAGTGGAAAGAGTGGTTTGCTCGGTGAGATAGACATGTATACCACTGTGGTTCTGGACATTTAGAGTGCCTTTTTCAAACACTCTCAGATTGGAGATCAGGTTTAACTTTAACAAATTAATATCCCCCAAAAAAGCACAGAAAATGACAATTTGCTATGTTACTTTGTAGAAACTTTATTCCAACACCTACCAAGCAGATTGCCTTTTAGACGACACAAATGGCTAAACGAACATATAAAGCAGTGGCCCTTTTATAAGGGTGATGAGCAACTGGAATACAGTTCTCAAGGCTTTGGTTGCATTGAAGCCATCGGTTATTTTACTTAATTTTCTGGGTCTTAACGAGCCTGCCCAAGCCAAGTGTGCAGGCACTCAGTGCCACATGTTCTACCCAGCTGCAGAAGAGTGCGCTAAGTGGAACGGACACAAAGTAAGTCTAGTGCCTAAGTGATGGATAGGCTGCGTCATTTGTGCCTCATGTACTTGCTACTGAGGCCGATCCTCGCATAATCGACCAATGTTACTGAATGAACAGGGCATGTCACATGACAAGAACTATACCTGTAGGTGAGATCATTCCGTTCAAACTTGGGTTGATCTGGAAATAAATTGAACTCTTTGGGATCAACTACTCTGCATTGAGGATGATTAGCTGCTTCCACTGTTCCATTGACCAGGCTTTCAGTTATTTTCATATTATAGGTTTTCTGTGTTCCTTTGATGCAAGAAAAGTGTTTATTTTCATGTGAAACTATTTCATTCTTTTTTGTCTTTTGTCATTAGGGGTTGAAATTCCATTTTAATGAAAGACAAATGATGCCTGTTTTATTCATTATTAGCAACCCACAAAATCACAAGAAAACACAACTTTGAAAAGTGGGATTTTTTGTGATCGCAATTTTGTTCATTGATTGTTATTTATGGGAAAACTGGCATTGTCCCACTTTTCATTAAAGGAGAAACTTCTTCCCAATCTTTAGGTTATTTAAATGAATACTTTCGCTAGTTTGAGGTGATTTCTGAAAAGTTAAACATTTTAGAATCTTTTTAGTAGCAATTCATTTTCAAATCCTTTTATACAGGGAAACTAAATAACTCCGTAAAAGACTACGGCCTAGAAATTGGGTGGTTTATTACCACCTGTTAACGCCATAATCAGCTGGCGGGGGGTCCCGCAGCGGTCGCCATTTTTGGATGGCCGGCATCGCTGCCGATATTAGTGATAGCGAAAATCATGGAAATGAAGCAGATCGTGACGTCAGTGAGTGTGCGACGCTCACTTGATGCCTGAACTGCGAGTTTGGAGTTCGTCGTTCAACTGCTGCCAGGCCTTAAGTACGACAAGCTGAGCAAGCATTGCCAAGCAGGAAGGAGGCTCCAGCAGTGGTATTTAAATGGATCATCAGAAATCATTTGGACCTGACATGTTTGTTCAGTTTGACTGGCTCTGTGCAAATTTCTGCAAAGCCAGCAGATTTATAAACTTCTTGCAAAGTTCCAAGCAACGTTGCCTCTAATTTTTATTTGTACTGAGCAGGCCACAAACTCGGCTGAGCACGATTCTTTTGTCCATGGGCAAATTGTACAACAACAACTTTCAATCACCTGAGCCAAATGAAATGATTCTGCACCGATGACTTCTATTGTTAAGTGTTTAGTAATCGGAAGAGTCTCCTCTTAAAGCTTGGTTTTATTACACACATAATGTGTCTCGCTCACTAAAAACCAATTGATTCTAACTTGTGGAAGTCAAAATTGACAAAGATCTCATAAACCATTAGCCGCACATATGTCTTCATTGCCCTTATCTGCATTAACAGAAAGGAAAGAGCTGAAACCCACTTTTCTGAACAAGCAAGGTCGCTGCCAAGTGATTAGCAGCTCTACTTGTTAAGAAAGGACGGCGGGAATACAATACCACACAGTTCTTCAATCATAGAATCATAGAATGGTTACATCACGGGAGGAGGCCATTTGGCCTCTCGAGCCCGTGCCGGCTCTCTGCAAGGGCACTTCAGGTAGCTCCACTCCTCCGCTCTTTCCCCGTAGTCCTGCAAATTATTTCCACTCAGGAACTTATCCAATTCCCTTTGGAAAGCCATGATTCAGTCTGCCTCCCCCACCTTTTGAGGCAGTGCATTCCAGACCCTAACCACTCGCTGCATAAAAAAGTTTTCCCTCATATCGCCTTTGGTTCTTTTTCCAATCACCTTAAGTCTGTGTCCTCTGGTTCTCGACCCTTCCACCAATGGGAACAGTTTCTCTCTATCTACTCTGTCTAGACCCTTCATGAGCTTGAATACCTCTATCAAATCTCCTCTCAACCATCTCTGCTCTAAGGAGAACAACCCCAGCTTCTCTGGTCTATCCACATAACTGAAGTCCCTCATCCCTGAAACCATTCTCACAAATCTTTTCTGCACCATCTGTAAGGCCTTCACATCCTTCCTAAAGTGCGGTGCCCAGAATTGGACACAATTCTCCAGTTGAGGCTGAACCAGTGTTTTAAAAAGGTTCATCGTAACTTCATTCTTTTTGTACTCTATGCCTCTATTTATGAAGCCCAGGATCCTCTATGCTTTCGTAACTGCTTTTTCAACCTGCCCTGCCACCTTCACAATTTGTGCACATATACCCCCAGGTCTCTCTGTTCATGCATCCCCTTTAGGATTGTACCCGTTAGTATATATTTCCTCTCCTCGTTCTTTCTACCAAAATGTATCACTTTGCACTTTTCCACGTTAAATTTCAGCTGCCACTTGTCCGCCCATTTCACCAGCCTGTCTATTTCTTCCTGAAGACTATCACTATCCTCCTCACTGTTCACTATACCTCCAAGTTTAGGGTCATCTGGAAATTTTGAAATTGTGCTCTGTGCACCCAAGTCCAAGTCATTAATATATATCACAAAAAGCAATGGTCCTAGTACCGACCCCAGGGAACACCACTGTATACCTTCCTCAAATCCGAAAAACAACCATTCACCACTACTCTCTGTTTCCTGTCACTTAGCCAATTTTGTATCCATGCTGCTACTGTCCCTTTTATTCCATGAGATTCAAATTTGCTGGTAAGCCTATTATGTGGCACTTTATCAAACGCCTTTTGGAAGTCCATGTACACCACGTCAACCGCATTGCCCCCATCAACCCTCTCTGTTACCTCACCAAAAAGACTCGATCAAGTTAGTTAAACACGATTTGTCTTTAACAAATCCGTGCTGCCTTTCCTTAATTAATCCACACTTGTTAACTTTGACCCTGCTTATCATTTCCAAAAGCTTCCCCACTACCGAGGTTAAACTGACTGGCCTGTAGTTGCTGTGTTTATCCTTACACCCTTTTTTGAACAAAGATGTAACATTTGCAATTCTCCAGTCCTCTGCCACCACCCCTTTATCTAAGGAGGATTGGAAGATTATGACCAGTACCGCCGCGATTTCCTCCTTAACTGCCCTCAGCATCCTAGGATGCATCCCATCCAGTTCTGGTGACTTATCAACTTCAAGTTCACATAGCCTTTCTAGTACCACCTCTTTATCAATTTTTATCTCATCCAGTAACTTCACTACCCTCTCTTTCACTATGACTTTGGCAGCATCTACTTTCTTGGTGAAGACAGATGGAAATTACTCATTTAGTACCTCAGCCATGCCCTCTGCCTCCATGCGTAGGTCTTCTTTTTTGTCCCAAATTGGCCCCACCCCTGCTCTTATTTTATTATTTATTTGCCTATAGAAGACCTCTGAATTCCCTTTTATGTTAGCTGCCAGTCTATTCTCATACTCTCTCTTTGCCCCTATTATTTTCTTTTTCACTTCCCCTCTGAACTTTTTATATTCAGCCTGATTCTCACTTGTATTCTCAACCTGACATCTGTCATATGTGCCCTTTTTCTGCTTCATCTTACTCTCTATCTCTTTCGTCATCCAGAGATCTCTGGTTTTAGTTGTCCTACATTTCCCCCTCATGGGAATGTCCCTCGACTATACTCGAACCATCTCCTCTTTAAAAGCAGCCCGTCGTTTGATTACAGTTTTGCCTGCCAATCTTTGATTCCAATTTACCCAGGCCATATCCGTTCTCAACCCACTGAAATTGGCCTTCCTCCAATTAAGTATTTTTGCTCCAGATTCTTCCCTGTCTTTTTCCGTAGCTAATCTAAACCTTATGATGCTATGATCACTGGTCCCGAAATGTTCCCCAACACTTGCTCTATTGACCCACCTCATTCCCCAGAACCAGAATTAGATCCAGCAATGCCTCCTTTCTCGTTGGGCCGGAAACGTACTGATCAATAAAGTTCTCCTGAACACACTTCAGAAATTCTTCCCCATCTCTGCCCTTTGCACTATTATTATCCCAGTCTATATTAGGTTAAATGAAGTCCCCCATTATTACTACTCTTAGGTGGAGAAATTGTGTATCAGTCCATTTGGGGCGGTAACATCTGGGAGGTGGTACATTTTGCGCCAGGCGAGGAAGTCTCGCCCCGCTCGCTAAATTCAGATTACCGTCCCTGGCAGGAAGTGGAGTGCTAAATCAAGTGCTCCACTTCCTTCTTGGAGCGGGAGCGGGGTACATGGCTCAGCAGCACTACACCCTAGGCTGCTAGTGCTGCCACGTACGAGGGTCTCTTCCCTCAATTAAATGGAAGGGCCCAAGCTGCCAAAGAAGAAGCCACCTACCTGGACCAGTGGGGAATGGGGGTGCCGTGCAATCAGCCCGGCACTCAAACAGAGCGACCGCAGCACCGAACCTGCCAACAAACCACGACCGGAGTGGCAAAGAAAATGGCACATTTTTTTCATAGCATCCGGCCACCTCCCCTTTAAATTTTGCCCCGGTAGCGGCCGACCAACCGGTACACATCCCCTGAAGCTGTCGCTGTCATCGCCTGGCGCAGCTTCAGGTGGCGATACCTAATGTAGAGTCTGGGGCGCTAACAGGGCGGTGCGCCCAGAGATGATGTCACAAGCTCTAGGCACAGGAGATCGGGGTGCAACGCTGTAGTGGAACCATTAACGGGAGTCGTTAGCAGCGCCGTGCCTGTTGCAAGGTCATTTGTGCCACGTTAGCCCCTCCCAGGGGCGTTAACAGGAGTCACAAATCAACCGAATTTCGCCCCCTATAGTTTTTGCAACTCTCTGTAATTTCCCTGCAAGTTGGTTGCCTCTTCGTACTTGGAGCAGGACAGCCAAGGGATCGAGTCTCAGATTGTTTAATCTGTGTCCTAGCAACCGTGCACATCCTGAGTAAGCTCGTGACTGCTAGGGACAAATTCAAAGAAATTCACAGACATTGCTGCACGCTGCCGCTCTGCCTCGATACAACTGCCACTCGAGTCTCTGGCTCAATCCTCTCTGAACTGCACCACAAGGCAATGTATTGAATCATAGAATAATACAGCACAAGAGGCCATTCGGCCCATTGAGTCTGCGCCAGCTCTTTCAAAGAGCAATCCATTTAGTCCCACTCCCCCGCTCTGTCCCCATATCTCGCCAATGTTTTTTCTTTCACGTATTTATCCAATTCCCGTTTGAAGGCTACTATTGAATTGTGTCCATCACCCTATCAGGCAGTGCATTCCAGAATAACAACAGAAAACGCTGGAAAAACACAGCAGGCCAGGCAACATCCGTGGAGAGAGAAACAGAGTTAACGTTTCAGGTCGAAACCCTTCTTCAGAGCCTTAACGTTAACTCTGTTTCTCTCTCCACGGATGTTGCCTGGCCTGCTGAGGTTTTCCAGCATTTTCTGTTGTTATGTCGGCTTTTCAGCATCTGCAGTATTTTGCTATCGTATTAGTATATTCCAGATCCTAGCCACGCATTGCGGAAAACTTTTTTTTTCCTCATGCCGCCTCTGGTTCTTTTGCCAATCACCTTAAATCTGTGCCCTCCGGTTATCGACCCTTCTGCCATTGGAAACAATTTCTCCTTATTTACTCAATCTAATTCCTTCATGATTTTGAACACCTCTATCAAATCTCCTCTTAACCTTCTCTGCTCCAAGGAGAACAATCCCAGCTTCTCTAGTCCAGCCACTTCTTATTCTGCATGCAGCTTAAGTATAATATTTGTGATTAGACTGATCAATGCCCTGCTAATTTTTCTCCTGTAGTACGTAATGTTCATTCACTCTTTTTAGTTTTGTTGAGCAGAAAAGACCCTTTCAGTCCAGCTGGCCAGCCCTGAAGTTCAAAAAATACAATACAGTCCTGTTAAATCCTGATGTTTCAAGCCTCAGGATTTCTAACAGCAGATTTTTGGTCAAGGTGGGGAGGAAGGAGAAGACGACACTGAGTGATCCCAAAGAATGGGGATGGAAAACCGTGCTATGGGGGCGGGGGTTGTTCCCTGACAGGGGTAAGGAAGTGCAAGACAGGTGGAGGGTTTTGATTTCAATAAGGATTTGGTATATGTTATCTTCAGGCTTGCTTGCCACAAGATCCTAAGGTAGAGGAGCTCTGCGGGAAATGACATCCCAAAATGAGCACAGAAACTCAAATTCAAGTAACAAACCTAGCACAAGATGTCAGAAAAACCCACACCCAAAATGAATAGGTTTACTTGATTTTCTACCTGACACCAACAGACCTCAAAACCCTTTCCCATAATTAGAGGTAAAATCTCAAGTTCAGTGCTACAAAAGCATACATTAACAAGTCAGTTTTATGGAGGAAGCACACAAGATATGAAGCCGATAGAATTTACTCACAGTTACAGGGGACTTTGCTGCACGACTCAGCAATTCTGGAGCAGGATTAACTTCGAGACCAATGAGATCCAAAGAGTTGACAAACTCTCCCATGCTACCTGCAAATGTTTAATGGTGCAATCCGCACTTGTCAGTTAACGTGATACTCAAAAGCAGTTTCTGAAACTCATGGGGAACACCACAGTGGTGGCAAATACTTTACACAAGCCATGCAAAGCCTTGCAGGATTAAAATTGATTTTACACCATGAACAGAAAACTATTATAAGTTGCACATTTATAAAATGATTCGTGTACTACACAATGCTTCTCTTATTAACGTCAAAGCTGTTGATTGAGATATTTTACATTGTTGAACATTACTCCCACTGCTTGTAGCAACCGGTGATTTGACACTAAATTAACTAGTGAACTTAAAGGATTTGATCTTGTCCCAACGCAGCTATTATAAAAAACTGCAAAAAGAAATTGTTTTTTGGAGGAGCAGCCTGAGACTTACTGCCGAGGCTTACTGAGAGAGAGAGAAAGAGAGAAGAGGAGGGGAATAGAGAGAGAAGGGGGACAAGAGAGGGTGGGGAGGGCGATTGAGGGTAAAACCCATACAAACCGCGCAATCCCTGGGAATCTGTGCAGCGGAGCTGTGAGTTTCAGCCACGTTTACTGCCTGAGGCGATCCGAGTCAGCACCAGATCGTGTGCGGCTGTAAAAATATTTAACCCAGACTAACCGACCCGTTAAAAATATTGTTCCAATTTCATTCTTTTTTACACAGAATGCACAGCACAGAAACAGGGCATTCGGCCCAACTGGTCTGTGCCGGTGTTTATGCTCCACATGAACCTCCTCCCACCTTACTTCATCTAACCCTATCAGCATATCCTTCTACTCCTTCCTCCCTCATGTACTTATCTAGCATCCCCTTAAATGCAACTGTGCTATTCGCCCCAACCACGCCATGTGGGAGCAAGATTCACATTATCACCATTTCTATTTCTAAAATGTCACTATAGGGAAGAAACCATCATGACAGCTCTGCAAATATCTATTTTTTTTAAACGTGCACAACACACTTCAACAATGTATCCCCATAAACTGGGTGATATGTACTCTTTAAGTTTGGCCCCTGATCCAAAAGCTTCCAAAACACTCCCACCTGATCCGACCTGTCAATAACCTTAATATGTATCGCCCATCGCAAATCCTATTGGCTACCACTTCAAGACCGGCCCGTGCATGGTTGGCTGGTGCGGCTGTCAAACACTCGTGGCATAAAGTTTGGTCATTAAAATCTGCTCGTAGCATTTCAATGAACAGCTGATGGCATTTGAAACTGTGACTAAACAACAAGAACAACTTGTATTTACATAGCACCTATAAGTAAAACATCCCAAGGCGCTGCACAGGAATATTGTAAGACAAAAAAATTGACACCGAGCCACATAAGGATAAATTAGGGCAGGTGACCAAAAGCTTGGTCAAAGAGGTAGGTTTTAGGCGAAGAGGTTTAAACAGGGAATTCCAGAGCACAGGGCCTAGGCAACGGAAGGCACGGCCACCAAAGGTTGAGCGATTATAATCAGGGATGCTCAAGAGGGCAGAATTAGAGGAACGCAGATATCTCAGGGGGTTGTGGGGCTGAAGGAGATTACAGAGATTGGAAGGGGCGAGGCCATGGAGGGATTTGAAAACAAGGTTGAGAATTTTGAAATCGAGGCGTTGCATAACTGGGATCCAATGTAGGTTAGCGAGCACAGAAGTGATGGGCGAACGGGACTTGGTGCGAGTTAGGACATGGGCAGCCAAGTTTTGGATGACCTCAAGTTTACGTAGGGTGGAATGTGGAGGACAGCCAGGAGTGCATTGGAATAGTCAAGTCTAGAGGTAATAAAGACATGGATGAGGGTTTCAGCAGCGGATGAGCTGAGGCAAGGGTGGAGACGGGCGATGTTATGGAGGTGGAAGTAGGCAGACTTTATTATGCTGCGGAAATGTGTTCGGAAACTAATTTCAGGGTCAAATATGACACCAAGGTAGTGAAGTGCGACAGCTTTTTGATATTCAACAGAAATCATCATGACTGTTACATTTTAATGCATTTTATTACTAACCCGCTGCCCGACTGAGTTTTTATAAAAACAAAAATTGTGTATTTCATTTTTTGAAGTTTTTTGGGGGAATGTGGCAGTTTCTAAACAATCCTTCTACCTCCCTGCAAACATCAGAATTCCATTGAAACCCTCCGACATTTAAATCAGTTGTAGAGGGCCTTGGTGAGACCACATCTTGAGTATTGTGTGCAGTTTTGGTCGCCTTATCTGAGGAAGGGTATTCTTGCCATGGAAGGAGTTCAGCGAAGATTCACCAGGCTGATACCTGGGATGGCAGGAATGACGTATGAGGAGAGATTGGGACGATTGGGCTTATACTCGCTGGAGTTTAGAAGAATGAGAGGGGATCTCATTGAAACTTATAAAATTCTGTCAGGACTGGACAGACTAGATGAAGGGACGATGTTCTCGATGGTCGGGGAGTCCAGAACCAGGGGTCACAGTCTAAGGATAAGGGGTAGGCCTTTTAGGACAGAGATGAGGAGGAATTTCTTCACACAGAGAGTGGTGAACCTGTGGAATTCTCTACCACAGAAGGCAGTAGAGGCCAATACATTGGCCCAGAAATTCGGGTCGGGGGCTTCCTGCCGGTGCAAGCCCCCGACCTGCACTTACCTTGTGCGCCGACGGTTGAGCTGTAGGGCCCCGTGGAATTCCAATCCGGGGCCTGGCCCAGCTGCCGGCGCGCAGTGCTTGCATGTCCCAGGGGCATAGTTAGTGCGATGCGTCCCCTGGGATCACGTGGGCCATGGGCAGCCAATCGGCGCAGGGAAAAGCCCATTCATAAATAGTGACAGGAAGACCTGTCAAAGCTTATAAATACTACGGCCCCAAAATAGTAGTAAACCTTCAAATAATTTTTTAAAAATCATCACACTTTTTAAATAAACTATAAATTACATTAAATAACTATTTTAAACAATAATTTAAATTTTTGAAAAAAATAATTTTATATTCAAACGGGGCTAAAAATAAACTTACCTTGCTTTAAAGTATTTAAAAATAATAAACCTGTGGAAAAAATGTTTTAATTTTAATTAATTGACCACTTACCTTTTAAAATGCAGGCCTTACGCCTGGTTTTTACATTTCTAAAATCTAAAGACTTACCCTCACGGAAAAACCTGTAAAAAAAATGTAAGTTCAAAGCGCACGCGCAGACTCCCGCGCGCACGCGTTCGATCTCTGAACCCCTTTGTTCAGAGGATCAGAAGTGCCGGTTTCCCGCGCATGCGCAGTGCATGCAAGAAACCGGCACTTCCATCGGGCCCACGCGTGAATACCCCGTGCGTACTCACCCGTGGAGACCCGAATTTCTGGGCCATTAAATATATTCAAGAAGGAGCTGGATATATTTCTTAAGGCTAGATTGATCAAGGGATATGGGGAGAAGGCAGGGACCGGGTACTGAATTTGGATGATCAGCCATGATCGCATTGAATGGCGGAGCAGGCTCGAGGGGCCGAATGGCCTACTCCTGCTCCTATCTTCTATGTTTCTATGTTTCTATCACAATTTTTCCATGTAGCTATTACAAATAGTTTGCAAAATTGATGGAGTTTTGAAATCTGCTCTTGGAGCTGGGTTTGTGGTGGAGGAGCAGCTGGAGACTCACTGACGGCATGTTTTGCTGAAGCCACTGCTCTCTGGGCAGCCGTGTTCTCACTTGCAGGTCTCAGTGAAATGCTTTGGCTTTTCCCTCACTTCCTTCAGTCTGTATTTTACACATTTGCACAAAGAGCCACTTGCGCTGAGCCCGCACTTACAGTGCACAACAATCCCACCAGGCCATACCCGAGAGCGCGTTCATCTCCTCTAATCAAGACACACTGACTGCACTATGCAAGAGCTGGAAGCCAAACAAATGAAACTCTGCCCCCCTGCACAACATTGTCCCGCGCTCTCTGCAGCCGCTTGCATTTCGTCCGTTGGGTCCCTCCCCCAGCTCCAGCTCGCCATTGTGCGCTGGACCTGACAGATCGCGCACCTTAGAGGGAATATTGGGGCTAAGGAAATGGAGTGTTGTTGCAAGTGGAGAACGCCTTCATTATTTTTTAAAGGCTTCTGATCACAACATTTGCTCTAAGTCATGGGGGCTGTACCAGCAGTGCACCTCATGCTCACCTATCTTTGGGAGAGGGAGCGGAGGTAGCGAAGAAGAAGAGAAGATGCGCACAGTGGGAAGAGGAGGAGTGCCAGGAGGGCTCTCAACAGGAGGCCTTACCCACCCAGGGTCTTCCGAGAGCACTACTCTTATAGTATATTAGGAGGCGCCACTTCACCAAGGAGGTGGTCACAGAACTCTGCCACCTCCTACAACCAGACATGCAGCCTGAGAGCAGGGGGAACACACCTCTCCCAGTGGCAGTCAAGGTCACCGTGGCCCTCAATTTCTTCACCAGTGGATCCTTCCAGACTGCAGCAGGAAACATAGCTAACATCTCACAGTTCGCCGTCCATCGCTGCATCAGGGAGGTCACAGAGACTCTCCACACCAGGAGAAGGGAGAACGTTGTCTTTTCTCTGAGTAGGGAGAAGCAGGACGAGTGCTCATGTGGCTTTGCCAGGATAGCTGGCTTCCCCATGGTGCAGGGTGCCATTGACTGAACCCACGTGGTATAACAATCCTGAGATCTTCGTTAACCACAAAGGCTACCACAAACAATGTGCAGTTGGTGTGCAACGATGCCCAGTTATTCCTGATGGTCAATGCCCGCTATCCTGGCAGAAGTCATGAAGCCTTCATCCTGCGTCAATCCCGTGTGCCAGCAATCTTCCAGCAAACACAATGAACTCGAGGGACAAGGGCTAACCGCTCTCCACCTGGCTCATAGCTCCCCTCCACAACCCCAACACTCGCACCCAGCACTCATTTAATGAGAGCCACACTTCCACCAGGAACATCATCGAGCAGACCGTCGAGCTACTGAAGCAATGGTTCCGCTGCCTTGACCGCTTGGGAGAAGCTCTCCAGTACACGCTGGAGCAGGTGTCCCATCTCATGATGGTCTGCTGCATGCTTCACAACTTGGCCATCATGAGGGTGCAGCCCTTGCCAGCACGGATTGCGAGACCACCTCAGGAGGAGGATGAGGGAAAGGGGGAGGAGGAGGAAGATGAAGGGGACGAGAAGGGAGGGAGGAGGCAGGCAGTCAATCCGCCTTCCAGACAACTGTCTGCGAATGCCTCATCAGACTCCTATTCCAATGAATGAAACGCCAGACACCCGTTGCTCACCACATCAGCATCTTATCTGTCAGCCGTGGCTCAGTTGGTAGCACCCTCGCCTCTGTAATGTATGTACCTTTAAGGGGAGAACTACTTTTTACAGCTCCTGTATACTGTAGTACCGGCAGTGACCACACCTGTAGATAAACCCTGAGTAGGGATCTGTACAGTTAGTTTTAGAGTAACCCTCATCCAGTAAACACCTGTTGATTGTTCCCTGCAGTCTCTTGTCTAATTATTGAAGGACACAACATCAAGATACACAGATCTAACAGCCTCAGAGTCAGACGGTTGTGGGTTCAGAGTCCCACTCCAGAGACTTGAGCACAAAAATCTAAGCTGACACTCCAGTGCAGTAAGGAGGGCTGCACTGTCAGAGGTGCCGTCTTTCAGATGAGGTGTTAAACCGAGGCCCCATCTGCTCTCTCTGGTGGATGTAAAAGATCCCATGGCACTATTTCGCTCAATTTTTATTAAGAACAGGGGAGTTATCCCCAGTGTCCTGGCCAATATTTATACCTCAATTAACATCACTAAAAGCAGATTATCTGGTCAATATCACATTGCTGTTTGTGGGAGCTTACTGTGTGCAAATTGGCTGCCGCATTTCCTACTTTACAACAGTGACTACACTTCAAAAAAAGTACTTCATTGGCTGTAAAGCACTTTGGGACATCTGGTGGTCGTGAAAGTCGCTATATAAATGCAATTCTTTCTTTCATAACATCCTTTTGCCACAGAATATCACAGCGTCCTCCTGCCACAAAGCTTAAATAAGAGAAACCACAAAAGATTCCAAACAAAATTAATAAATTTATCAAAAATCATGCACATATTTGCAAATCCTTCGTGCCTGTCATTCGGGAGCCCTTTCCTGTCCTAGTGCTCCTACGAAGTAGTCCCCCAGTGGCTGCAGCATGGCTGGTAGATGGCTGCTGAGTTTCCATGAGGGGGACTTCATATAGCCTTGCTGGACAACCTCGAGCAGCTCTGGCCCTAGAAGGCCCAGCCACAGACTGCACCACATCGGCACTGGCGGCAGCAGAATGGCTGGCTGGCTGCCAGGCAGTGACAAGGGCAATGGCAGAATGGCAGTGGTGGGAACAGGAATGCTGTCCTCTTCAGAGAGGACAGCATGGTACTGCTCCACTGATCCAATGCCACTCATAGATTGCTGGGCTGCTCCGACACCCTGCAAGCCCCAATCGACCCAGCCACGATGGCAGCAGTCTGAGCTTGGGTGTTATCAACCTAAGACTGCATGAGAGCAGTCTGAGTTTGGATGGCACCAAGCAGAGACTGCAGCACAAACACATTGGGTCGCTTCTGCCTGTGCTGCAATGACAACTGCGACTTAGCCCATCACACGCACCGGCACATCTGGAACGACACGGTCTCTTTCATAGTCTTCCATCCTTTCCAGCCTAAAAATCCTGGGCTCCATGCTCTGTACAGAGCCCCATGTAATGTTGGAGGCGGACTCCTCCATGCTCGTTGACATTGCCAAGAGGCTCTCTGGCAGGCTTGCCATTGCACCCAGCAATTCGTTATGCATGCCCATCACCCTTCTTCCGAAGGCCGCCCCACCAAGGTCCTCATCTGAGTCCTGTGGTGCGGAACTCGTGCGCGAACTGGCCCCCGAGTTGCCCTTTCCACCTGGCCTTACTGCAGCCCAAACATGGCTGGTACCCCGCCCTGTGCAGATCCTACTACTACACTAGCCTCTAAATTATGCATAGTGCTCTTTCTGAGCTGGTGTCTGTGAGTGACAATTGCAGTGATGCTGGGTCTTCTTCTTCTTCCTCTTTGTCTCCCCCCTCAGAGTCTTGCATTGCCTCAGGGACAGGGAGCTCCGTTGCTTGTTGATTATCTGAAAGCAGAACGGCACAAGAGTCAGGTTATGGTGAGGCGGGGGGAAGCAAGATATGCATGCATACAGGATCAGTAACTTAAAAGTGACAAGAGTTTGTGGTATAAGGGAGAAGTGGGATGTGAGAAGAAGGATGAGGAATGAACATATCATTATTGTCCCCTCGCCAGTTGCCATGGCCTCTACAATCTGCCACCCAATTACCTCCAGAATTCTTTCCTCTAGCTGGCTGAGGTTGTGGATGTCTGCACCCCACCCCGCCTGTCTGCCACTGCTCCATCTGGTTATGTGTGACCTTGTCCTGCAAGAGAAAGATAAGTGTGTGTGTGAGTGTGGAGCAGTGTGTTTGGGTGATGTGCCTGCCATCGTTGAATAGCTGTCAGCGTGTGGAAGGTGTGAGATGTGCCTGTGAGTGTTGCAGAAGTAGTAAGGTTGTGAGAGTGAAGTGAAGTTATGATTGTGAGATGTGAGTGGTGTAGGGGGTGCCAGGTGGCGCGTGCGCCCAGTCAGTTATGCCCCTGACTGTTGGTGAGTGGTTCGAATCGCTCCCACGCCCCTGGGTTCTAGACACCGGACTTAGGTACAGGCGGCGATACAGAAAGACTCGAGTAGACAAGTGGTTTGGATGTAAGAAAACCAAGATTTTATTAAAACAGAAATTAAAACAGTCTTATGAGAAGTCACTGGTATAAAATACAGGTAAATACAAAATAACTATACTTATACAGGGAATGAGGAACACACGGCACATTGAGGGAAAAAGAATGACTTTAGCAATCCCCTTAATCCTTATCCCACCCCTATACCTAACTAGATTAAGCTATGAGGGGCCAGAATTCATGCTCACCAATCCAAAGCAAAGTCAACTGTTTTAGCGGATGAGGGTTTTGAGGTTTGGTCTTTTGTCCTTTTAGGTATCCTGTCGCCACATGGTCTCCGGGTGCGGTGCTGGGGCTGCTGCTGCGACACACTTTTCTTTTCCTCAGCTGCCGTCATCGTCTCATCACGATAGGTTCTCTTCTTCTTCTCCCTCGGGCGGTCGTCGGCGGTAACGTTACGTCAATGAGACGATTAGCAGTTTTTATTGCTTAGAGTTTACTACCCATTCATAGAATGCCAACATATTCATCATGGCGTGGACACCTGCGTTTATTCGCAATGTTCAACGAGAGGCTTGCCCCCAAGCACCAGCTTAATTGTAGGGTTTTCCCTAACCAACTTCGTCTCACTGTCCTCAGATAATTTCTTCCCCGAGCGTCAGATTATAACTCGGCGCTCGGGTTTTTTAATTAATACGTCTTCTGCTGCCCTTCTCTGCTCTTTGTCGGGTCTACCCTATTCTTCGTCTCGACTCGCCTCATCACGTATAGCTACTATACAAGCCCTGGGCTACCTGCTCAGTTTCATCTCGCCCCTTTCTGCGGCCTGGGTGTCCTGGATGACTATGGACTCGGGTCTCGTTCCCCTCCCCTGCTGTTGGTATGGATGTCCTTGACTGCTGGAATCTTACTACGGGGAGCGAGGAGAGACCCGCCACGAGGCCAAGGCATGAGTGCGAGCAGCGGCAGCCCCAAGCCTGACGAGGGCAGAGCGACCAGAGAGAAGAGCCCACCACACCGATTGATACTAAGGGCCTACAGTTATACTCTTTTCGATGGCCCATTATCTGCGTGCCAAATCAGGTTAGTTCATTGTTTCAATTTTGGCGGGCTGTTTTAAATGATTGTACCAATCAAAGTTAACTGGTTTCAGATGGCCGTTTATCACACCTAATGGTCTGATGTCATTAATGCATTCTATTCAGCCTGTCCAGCCTTGATGGCTTCCATAAGCTGTTTCCGATTATTTATGCAGACAACCTAATGGCCTCAAGTATAGGCCTAACTGGTTTTGATCTGCCTTCGATCTGATGTAATGCATATTCAAATGTTTGCTTAGCTGTCTGGCTCTCCAAACACAAAAATCCTTTTCACAGAAATGCATTTTAAGTTTCGATTTCCCAAAGCTGCTTGTGCTGCAGAGTCCAAACTTTTAAAATCTTACAAGCTTTTGGTCACGAGGTGCGGACGCCATCTTTTGGGTACCCTTTTTAAAATTTCCATGCAGGGTCCCTTTTACTAATAACCTTGGGGGAAATGTGGAAATTTTGCGAATCTTACACTGGTGATAGGTAGAGTTTGTTGGTATTTGAGTGCTGGGGGTGTGGTGTAATGTGTGAGGCTTGTGGTGCAGTTGGTGCGATATGGCATGTTGTGAAGCTTTCACTCACTTTGATCACTAGTGTGAGGTCATTAAACTGCTTTCAGCACTGGATGGCCAACCTTGGCACCACAGCACTGGCCATCACACAGGTATATATCTCCTGCCACAGCCTTCGAGTGGTGAGTGGTGAGGGCTTCCTTCCAGTGTGTGGGAAGAGGACAGCCCGCCTCCTCGCCACAACCAGTACCTCCAGAACTGCATCAGAAAATCTCTGGGCTTTCTCCCTTTGAAGACTTTCTGCCATGACTTTGCAGTTCATTTTTCTTCATCTTCTTCTTCTTCTTCTGGCAGCTGCAGTTCCAACTGGCTTGACAATGATGTGCTGTAGCATCAATGCACCTCCCCTTTAAGCACTGAATAAAGCCTGCGCCACACATGACTGGGAATTAGACTGACCCCGATAATGGTCCACCTGTTGAGCGTTAAGCCAATGAGCAGCGGTTTTAGGCTGAAATCAATACTATAATCATGTTAATGAGGAGTAAGCATGAATTTTGCTACCTAGACTATTTTGAGGTGATGCAGATTAAGATCATTAGGCCTTAACACTGCCTGTTTCGTGGCTATATCCAATTTCTAGGCCTATACAGCGTAACTGCCTATTGCTTTATATCACTGCAAGTGGCTCTTTTGCTACAATTGATGATTTATTCCCTGACACTTTTTCAATGAACTCCAAGGCTTGCCAGAGCTCTCCCATTCTGTTTTCTCCTCATATCATTGTTGTCTTCTACTCATCCTCTATACACTGTTCTTTAGATAATTTCACTCCACATTCATCAGCTTCCTTTAGATTGCACACCCTTAGAGCTCACAACCTCTGGACCTTTCACAGCGCACTGGCTAAATCACTACTTCTTCATCTACTCCAAGCCCTTAAATGAGGCAACAAAAATCTTAAGGTCAATGCTGCTTTCCCCCCTTTGCCTGGGACTGTGTTAGGGTCACTCCTGATATGACCCAAATCCATCTATATAAGAACATCAGATAAGAAATAGGAGCAGAAGTAGGCCAAACGGCCCCTCGAGTCTGCTCCGCCATTCAATATCATGGCTGATCATCCACCTCAACTCCACTTTCCCACCCGATCTCCATATCCCTTGATTTCCCTAAAGTATAAAAATCTATCTATCTCAGTCTTAAATATACTCAAAGACTCAGCATCCACAGCCCTCTGGGGCACAGAATTCCAAAGATTCACAACCCTCTGAGTGAAGGGATTACTCCTTATCTCAGTCGTAAATGGCCTCCCCCTTATCCTGAGACTATGCCCCCTAGTATTAGGCACTCCAGCCAGGGGAAGAAACCTCTCAGCACCTACCCTGTCAATCCCCTTCAGAATCTTGCATGTTTCAATGAGATCACTTCTCATTCTTCTAAACTCCAGAGAGTAAAGGCTCATTCTGCACAATCACTCATCAAAGGACTGCCCTCCCACCCCAGGAATCAATCTAGTGAGCTTTCGTTGCACCGCCTTTCTGGGTTCAAGTCAGTAGCCTGGACCAGACATTCCCCTGGTGCAGGTCTGCTCTACTCACCCATACAGATTAGGAGTGCCCTGGAAATTAATACATATCCCTCGCCAATTCCTCTGGGCTCTTGCCCAGCTCACCACTTTTGAAATGGAAGACCAAAATTGATCCCATTGGTAAGAACTCCTCTGGTTGCTATGTTTAGGAAAACTATAGACCCAATTTTAACTCAGGTGGCAAACCGTCCAGCCCCGCAGCCTGAGGCCTGGGAGATTGTAACTCTCAGGCCTGATTTAAATGATGAAACTCAGAATCCTGCCCAAACCCGGCAGGAATCCCTACCTGACAGTGGCAGAATTTTAGTTGGTCTCTGGGGACCTGAGGGAATGGTCACTCGTGTAAGGTAAGTAGTCAAGGGGCAGTCCTGAGGCAGTCGCTGTCGGGGGAGAGGAAGCAAACCCAGCCCAGAAGGAAATATAAAAATAAACTTGAAAAATCACTTTTGTTGGCCTCTTCTGGCTTTACTCCAGTTTGATGCAAGCTTTCACTGGGTATCACTGCCGTAATTGGCAGTTAAGATTAAGTTGGGGTCCGAATGATGTAATCGGACCCTGATATTTAAACATTAATAAGGCCCTTGGCGAAGGGCACAAATGCATTGGCAATGCTGCGGGGAGTGTCTGACCACCATTTTAATCCCGAGTCCACTCCAATCCCACGGGAAGGGCAGGGTAAAAATCAGGACTTACAAGCATGTTCTTTTTGAATGTATTTATAATTCACTAAACGCAGCAATCAGAGCAATTCGTCCCCTGAGTTTATGCAATTTACCGTGCATCTGTACTTTGTAAATGAAAAGCTAAATTAATATTAATCTCATACAATGTATAGTTTCTAAATGTATTTAAATTGTGTTTTGTACCTGCATTTAAATGATTGAACATTTTTAATGAATGATGAATTTCAAATGCACTGCCAGTAACACCAAAGACTAGAAATTACTTTTGGTGACAATATGAACAAAGAATTACTGCTTCCAGGTGATATTCCCCTCTCCACAACCTAAATGGAAGAGCTTACCCACTTAAAATAAACTGGCTAATGCATCCATTGAAATAGCAGACACTGTTATCACCAGCAGTAATTTCTAGCTTTACAATATTAAGACAAAGGGACCAAAATTTCTCTTCTCACAAAAATAGCGTGGAAAATTTGCTTTTCTACTTTAATGGTGACCACTCTCATGGAAGATGGGAACCTACAATATTTAGCTGTGCGATTACGGCAAAAAGTTTCAATTAATCGGAACAGTCATCAGCCAATCATATAGCATCTGCAGTAATAAGAACGTAACACTTTTCAAGCAGCTCACAAGCACTTAACGGTATGAGTGTCCCGTAAGTTATAACATGGGCACAGCATGTGCAATGGGCAAGAGCCAAGACCGAGAGACAAAGCTGCCAAACTAGACTTTCTGAGGAGGCACAGGGAGGGTTGGTTCCCGTTGTGAAGCAGTCCTATAGTCCTATAGTGTAGCACAGCAGCAGCTTGGTTTATTGACTGACATATCTCTAGCTTTATCAGTCTCAGTACTTCAAATTCTTTATATCAGCAATGTTTAATCAAAAACATAAAAAGGAAACAAATAGAACAAAGCACAAATATGTTCAGGTTAACCATAATCCTTTGTTATTCTTACATGCGAAATAGGAGCAGGCGTAGGCCATCGAGCCTGCTTCGCCATTCAATAAAATCATGGCTGAACTTCGATATCAACTCCACTTTCAAGCCCTATCCTTATATCCCTTGATTCCCTTCAAGCCCAAAAATCTATCAATTTCAGTTTTGAATATACTCATTGACTGAACATCCACAGCCCTCTGGAGTACAGAATTCCTAAGATTGACAATCCTCTGTGTGAAGAAATTTCTCCTCATCTCAGTTCTAAATGGCTGACCCTTTATCCTGGGACTATGACCCCTAGTTTAAGGCTTTCCAGACAGGGGAAACAGCCTCTCAATATCTACCCTGTCAAGCCCTCTAGGAGTTTTATATGTTTCAAAGAGATCACCTCTCATTCTTCTAAACCTCAGAAAGTATAGGCCCATTACACTTAATCTCTCCTCATAGGACTGCCCTCTCATCCCAGGTATCAACCTAGTGAACTTTCGTTCCACCCCCTGTAAGGCAAGTATATCCTTCCTTAGATAAGGAGACCGAAACTGTATACAGTACTCCAGGTGTAGTCTTACCAAAGCTCTATACAATTGCAGTAAGACTTCCTTACTCTTGTACTCCAAGCCCCTTGCAATAAAGGCTGACGTACCATTTGCCTTCCTAATTGCTTGCTGTACCTGCATGTTAACTTTCTGTGATTCATGTACAAGGACCCCCAGATCCCTCTGAATACCAACATTAACTAATTTCTGAGCTTTTAAAAAATATTCTGCTTTTCCATTCTTCGAATCAAAGTGGATAATTTCAAACTTCCCCACCTTATACTCCATCTGCCACCTACTTGCCTAATCAATTAACCTATTTATATCGCTTTGGAGCCGCTTTGCGTTCTCCGCACAGCTTACTTTCTCACCTAGCTTTGTGTCTAAAAGAAAGGACATTATTAGAGTTTCCTTCTTTAATATTAAAATACTTATCTGAGTTCTTTACATACCTCGGCATGTCTTGTAACTTTCCCCACTGAAAGCCACAGAGGTGCAGGTGAAGAAAAGGCTAGAAAGCCCAGTTCGAGTGCAACGATAAGATAAAAGTACATTGTCTTCATTTTGGTTGTTTACTGCGCGATAAACAGCCTCAAGATAAAAATGTGTTCAATGTGTATCTTTATATAGAGCTGAAGTATTAATCAACCCAAAGATTCTGACCAGAAATTCATGTCCCAGAGCAATTATTGCTGAGACATTGGAGGATTATTTTCTTGCGTAGCAGCTTAACATAATTTCAGTAAATCCTTTTTTGTTTAATTGGAAATCATGGAAGCAGAGAAGTATAAAAATGCTAGAGAGTAAGTGATATTTTATATCACAAAGCATTAGAGAAACAATAGGCTAATTAAGAGAATAGTTGTGTATGGATAGATATTTTACCTGGAATGTTCTACAAACCCACATGGTGATGGCATTTTTCAGCCCTGTACTCTTACACTTGATTCAGTACATACATATATTTTCAAGTAAATTAGATGAGGATTGCCAGAGTTCACCTTTTCTGACATCAAAGAGAAACATAACCAACAATAGACTGCCAGGGACTCAGTTAAATACCCACCAATAAACCACCAAGGATAACAACAAGAACTTGCATTTATATAGCGCCTTTAACAGTAAAGCATCCCAAGGCGTTTCATAGGAGCATTATCAAACAAAATTTGACACATAGCCATATAAAGAAATATTAGGACAGGTAGGTAGGTTTTGAGGAGCGTCTTAAAGGAGAAGATGGAGGTAAAAGGGCAGAGTGATTTAGGGAAGAAATCCCAGAGCTTAGGGCCTAGGCAGCTGAGGGCCTGGCTGCCAATGGTGGAGCGATGAAAATCAGGAATGCACATGAGGCCAGAATTGGAGGAGTGCAGAGACCTTGGAGGATTGTACAGCAGGAGGAGGTTACAGAGATAAGGAGCGACGCGGCCATAAAAGTAATTGAAAACAAAGATGTGAATTTTAAAATCAAGACCTTGCCGGACTGGGAGCCAATGTAGGTCAGTGAGCACAGGGGTTATGGTTGAACAGGACTTGGTGCGAGTTAGGATATGGGCAGCAGAGTTTTGGATGTGCTCAAGTTTATGGATGCAAGGTGAGAGGCTGGCCAGGAGAGCATTGGAATAAAAACAGAAAATGTTGGAAATACTCAGCAGGTCAGGCAGCATCTGTGGAGAGAGAAACAGAGTTAATGTATCAGGGCAATGACCTTTCATCAGAGCATTGGAATAGTCGAGTTTAGATGTAACAATTGCATGGATGATGGTTTCATCAGCAGATAAGCTGAGGTGGGGCGGAGATGAGCAATATTACAGAGATGGAAGTAGGGAGTCCTAGTAATGGAGAGGATTTGAGGTCACCAGCTGAGCTCAGGGTCAGGTAGGATGCAAAAGTTGTGAACAGTTTGGTTTAACCTGAGACAGTGGCCAAGGAGAGGGATAGAGAAATAAAAACAGAAAATGCTGGAAATACTCAGCATGTCAGGCAGCATCTGTAGAGAGAGAAACAGAGTTAACATTTCAGGTCGATGACTCTTCGTCAGAACTGGAAAAAGTTAGAGATGTAACAGGATTTTAAGCAAGTGCTGGGGCAGGGAGAGGGGGAGGGGAGGAAAGAACAAAAGGGAAGGGCTGTGATAGGATGGAAGGCAGGAGAGATTAAGAGACAAAAGGGATGATGGTGCAAGGCAAAACGAGATGGTAATGGGACAAGTTAAGAAACAAAAGATGACTCTAGATGAAGTGTAAATGGCAATGGCAGAATGATTGACAGCTGCCATGTGAGAGAGAAAAAAAAATAATGTTGAGGCAGAGGTTATGGTCTAAAATTGTTGAATTCAATGTTGAGTCCAGAAGGCTGTAAAGTGTTTAATCGAAAGATGAGGTGCTGTTCCTTGAGCTTACGTTGAGCTTTATTGGAACAGTGTAAGAGGCCGAGAATGGAGAGGTCAGAGTGGGAGTGGAGCGGAGGATTAAAGTGACAGGCGACTGGAAGCTCGGGGTCACCCTTACAGACTGAACGCTGGTGTTCCGCAAAGCAGTCATCCAATCTGCATTTGTTCTCCCCAGTGTAGAGGAGACTGCATCATGAGCAGCGAATACAGTATATTAAATTGAAAGAATTACAAGTAAATTGCCGTTTCACATGGAAGGAGTGTTTCAGGCCCTGGACAGTGGGAAGGGAGGAGGTAAAAGGACAGGTGTGGCATCTCCTGCGCTTGCACAGGAAGTTGCCAGGCGAAGGGGAAGGGGTGTTGGGGGTAATAGAGGAGTGGACCAGTGTGTCGCGGAGGGAGCAGTCCCTTCAGAATGCTGAAAGGAGAGGTGAGGGGAAGATGTGTTTGGTGGCGGGATAGACACTCAGGTACAAACCCAAATATAGGGACTTAGATACATAATCACCAATAAACCACCAGAGACTGAGTTCAGACAAAATATCAACACTGCTGTTCTCTCTACAGATGCTACCTCAATCCTTAACTTCTCATTTGCTTTCTGTGACAAGTTTCGGGGTTTGCCTCAGATATTCTCTCAGGTGTAGGGATTTCGCAATATTTTCGAGATTTCCTACAGTTCTGAAGATTAATTTTGATTAAAGAATACCTGGGTAATATACCTTTAAAAATCCAGGTATCAAAATGTCTGCCAGACCGCATGGCAGAAGACAAGGAATTGAAAAGGCAGCTTGTGTGTGTGTCTGTGAAAAAGGTGTAGATCAAAGATGGTTGACCAGACTGCCAATCAAAGGCAGTTCAGGGAGTTTCCCCTCCCTGCAGAGACAATCAATGTGTTTACAGAAACTGCTACACAAAGGATTAACCACTTGAGACTGGTTTCAGTCTGACCACAAGGACAACGACTTTTGTTTACACTAACCTACTCAAGCAATCAAGGAAATAGACTTTTTTTTTCAAACCACGGCAGCTTTATTCAAAAGCCCATCACAGACAATGAGGACACATTTAAACTGCAGCTTTATTCAAGCCCATCACAGACAATGAGGACACATTTAAATTGAAAAAAAACCCAGTTTAAACGAATGGGTAATTCATCCAAACCCATTCAAGACAATGGGGACAGTTTGGATCCCTTTTGTTTAGCCCAGATACATTCGGATTTGGGCGGGCCCCAAATGGGGTATAAAAGATAGCTTCTCAGAAGCCATCTCTCTCTCTGTGGCCTCGCCTCCATGCTCTCTACAAAGGAATGGAACACCAGCAGTTTACTTTAAAAATACTGGGGTGTTTTTACTTCGGGCAGGGAAGATCAAAGATCACAGGGCACGGAGCAGGCGTTCTTCCTTGGTGAGCATATATTTTTCTGGCCCATTACAAGGCATTTTAGAATAGGTATAGGGGTGGGAATTAAGTGGGAATTTTGTTAGAACTGTGATATTAGTCGATTTTCCCTCGTTGTGTCCGTTCTCTCCTCCCCTATTTATGTAACAGTGTTGCACTAGCAGATAAGGCTGTAGTGAACATTGAGAGTAGCTGTACTAAAGTGCTGTTTTTAAGTAAAAGCCACTAAGCAAAGGTGCTGTAGTGAGCAAAGTGTTTCTATATTAAAAGTGCTATTAAAAAGGGTGTTGCACTAAGCAGAGAAGTGCTTCAGTGGACACTAAGGGTTCTGTATTAAAGTGCTGTTTTTAAGTAAAAGCCACTAAGCAAAGGTGCTGTAGTGAGCAAGGTGTAGCTGTATTTAAAAGTGCTGTATTTAAATAAAGGAGTGTTGCACTGAGCAAAGAGCGCTCTAGTGGACACTAAGTGTACTGCATTAAGCAAAAGTGCTGTACCAGGCACCAGTGTGCTGTATCGATTATTTTAAGTTATTTCTTTCTTTTTGTTTCAATAAATGCTGGTCTGTTTTGCACCCAAACCACGAGTCACGTGTTTTCTGTCTACCTCACTACCGAATAAGTCCGGGGGTCAGAACCAGGAATAGGGGAGCGCCTCGAAACCGCACGGGGGTCCATGGAGCAGCTCAGAGGCTTCTGACTGGCCAGAGACAATAACCCCAACCCCGCTAGTGTTAATTCCTACACAGGTTAGGGTTGGACGTATTCCTGCAGGTTTCATCACATGAACCCACCTCCAGCCGCCTTGTCCACTCAAACTACCTTTTCTTGCATCTTAGTTCCTGCAGTGGTGAGGGAGAGATCGAGTGATGGTGGGCAATGTTTTGGAAATGAAAGACCGTGGTCTAAGCAAAAGATTGGATGTGAGAAAGGAAGTTCTGCACATGGTTGCGCAGCCTGCCAAGATTAGACTGGACTTCGTCTGAGGTGGCTGCTGGAGAGGTTGAGGAAGTTAAGGTCAGAGGCATCTAGGTGCTGTCATGAACCAGGGAGGATGGCTTTGATTTTACCCATTTTTGAGCCTTTAAAATTATGACTCTAGCAGCTCTTAATGTCATTCTGGCAGTTCGAAATCAGAGCAACAGCCTTGGAAATGAATGTGGACTAAATGAGATAAAGTTCAGTCCTTTCAGCATGTACATCTGAAATCTGACCCCATACTTACAGATGCTATCACTGAATTGTAACGTTTAATTGATGAAGAAGCAGGAATCAAGGATAGAGGTTTGGGGTTCATCAGAGATGACCATTCTGGATTCTCCACCAGAGCAAATAGTTTCTCTGTATCTATCCTATCGAATCATTCAACCATTTTAAACACCTCAATTAGATCACCCCTAAATCTTGTAAGCTCAAGGGAATACAAGCTAGGTTTATGCAGCCTCTCCTCATAATTTAACCCTTTAACCCCAAGTATAATTCTGGATGGCAGAGAAGCAAAACTGGAGGACCTCGGACAGTGAATGATGGGAATGATGGAACTGGTGGGAGAGAGGAGAGAGACTGCAGCTCTGGTCCACTTCCATGGGTGCAGACCTGTTGCAAATGTAATCTAATAATGACATTAAAGCAATCTATGAAATAGTATTTTTTAATTGTTTTTCCTTTTACTGTACTGTATTATGCCACTTCTGATAACTTTATTAAACAAACATTAAACTTTTCATTATAAGAATAAAGCATCATACTAATATTTTTCAGAACTGATATATATTCAACATCTCTAAATCCTTGTGAAAATTGCTTAACTGCTATTCAATCTTGCTGTGATTGCTAGGCAAGGCTTGGTGTAATGTGAAAGTAGGATTGGGACACTTGAATGTAATGTTGCAACAAAACTTTTGCAATGTTAAGATCTGACTAAGCTCTTAAGATGTCCTCCTTATTCCTTGATCTTAGTTTATTTATATTTCTTGTTCAAATTTATACTATTATTATACTATGATATACATAGGCCCTATTGCCATTTTATGGAAATACTTGGGGGAGCATGAGCAGTGCACAGTCCACAGTTTTAGCTTGTGGTCCAGTCAAGGAGGAGTCCGCAGGTACATTTAAATTTATTTTTGCGGGGTCGGGAAGAGCAGGAGCCCTCATCCTGGCAGGCCAGGTACTGAGCATCAGTGGTGCAATTGGCAGCTAAGATCGCATTGGGGTCTGAATGGCATCATTGGTCAGGCAGGGTTAAAATTGGGTCTATAATTTTTACCACAACCACTGAAGGATATTGGAGTAGTACAACTTTCAATTCATGTCAGGGGCATTCCTTTTCACAGGAGCCTGCTGGCCCTCACGGGTCTTGTCAATCATGCCCTGCATTCTGGGAAGCTCCGCAAGTCAGTACAAGCCAAGGGTGCGTGCTGGCTGTTTCCTGCTATCCATGGAGAAGATAATGTATTCATTTCCCCTCACAAACAATGCATTCGTGACCTGTTACCAATACACTACCCATTATCTTATGCATGCTATGTCACTGATGACCCCCTGAAACAGTCCAGTGGCATAGAGCTCGAGTACTGTGATGCTCTTCACTGCCACTGACAGTATGGTTGGTGGAGATTTGAGCTCGTGATTTCAGGACCTCCCTTAGCAGATGAATAAACAGGTGCCTGTGGACACATTTCTCCCAACTAAGGTCCAGGAATATCCAACAGGGTCAATGAAGCAGCTCAGCTGGGTGCCTCCACATTTGTGCTCTCCTCGTCTGATGGTTCCTTATTCCTCTTACATTAAAAACTGCATGACGGGTGTAAAATGGGCACAATGATGCTCACTTTCAACGACCAAGTCCAGGGCCCTGAGGACATCTGAAATCCATTTAACCAGATTTTATGTTGGGTTGCTTAAACCGACATTAAGCCCCCCATATACACTAATAATGGGTGTATTACCTGTTCTAGAACCCCCCGGGAAATTCGCAGCCGGCCTGCGATCGCCCCACACCTGTTCTCAAATCTCTGCTCCCCACTTACCTGAGGGCCGCTGCCAGCAAGACAGACGGCCCGAAATTACATCCCCCCACATGGGCGAGCTGACTCTGGAGGCATGACAGGTGCTGCCCAGCTCAGCTGAAATATTATGAAGCCCAGGGGCCAATTTCGAGTAATCCTTGGGCTGGCCTTTTCTGGTGCATGCACCACTTGATTCTCCCCCGTAATCGGGCATGACCCACCTTGGTGTATGGGTCTCTGTACATATTTCTGGTTGGCTGCATTTCCCATTCAGGGACTCCTGAAATACTATACCCAGACAATCAGCCTCAGAAATTCTTTGAAAGCAATTTTCCAGGTGATGGTTGTTACTGATATACAAAAATTATAATATTGTCTTGTATTGTAAACATTGGTTCTCATTATCTGACGTGAGTTTTACAATAATAATATTAACTTTCTATCAGTGACCTGTAAACAGCAATTAACATTCTTATTACCTGGGTGGATCCACTTAATTGTAGCCACATTCCATTTTCTGACTATCATGTGGTTTGCATACCTGAAATATAAGTCACAGGCACAAAAAGAGTAAATCAATAGATTAAGGGAGTTCTTTTATGAGCCTCACTAGCAAGAAGTACAGGACAGATTATCGTGGCTATGATATTGTATCTAGTGTGGCTCCAAGCCTACAGCAGCGCCTCACACTCTGTTATACACATAAATCTAGAAACTCCTGATGGAGCATGATAGGATCAACTGAGTGTTCCTTCAGGTTTGTTTTAGAGTTACATAGCGTGCTGATTGATATCTGCTATTGCAGGTTTTGGGTGAAGGGAAACCTACATGTTATATTGACTGTAGCAGCAGGCTGAGTGGAACAGCACCATCAGTAATGAGGGTCAGCAGCTATTAACACCGTTAATCAGTCATTTAATGTTGTGAATTAGAAAATGTATGGTGCAGTGGGTTAGACACAAGCCTTTCACCTCTGAGTTCAAATCCAGCCCAGGCTGATGGGATGAAAGTCTCCCTGTTGGCCGACTGTATGGGTTCTATGTGAAATGAGTTGTGGTAATCCCAGTTCAATCCCCAGTAGGCATGGACCTACAGAATGTCACTCAGGCAGGCATAAGTATGGTTGGATAAATGTCACACTATGCAGTGCTACCTGGAACAGAGCACTCATTAACGCAGGTCCATTAAGCATGAATTCCTAGGCTACTACTATTGATGACTTGTATGGCTTCAACATGCTGGATGATCCTGTTGAGAAAACATTGAAACAGAGATTCATAGATATCCGATTTGCCCACAATTCTGCACCCACACAGGTCAATAGATATGCTGATGGGGTGCCCAGCAGTTGGGGCATGCAGGGAGTAAACCTGGATGATGTTGCGGTGTCTCAAGGTATTGCCACATCCAATGCTTTGAGAAAACTGCACAAGTGACAACAGATGTGTCAGAAAGTGAGCAGGACCAGACAGTCGTAGCAGAACTAGATATGTCTAACTCCAGTGCATGGCCACTGCAAGACACAGCACAAGGAAACCTAGAGCCTTCATAACACCAGCATATCGTCCATGAACCCTTGTAGCCATCCAAGACACTTACTCCTTCCACAAAGGGACCACTTCGAAGTAGTAGGTTAGGAATCACCAGCACAAAGTATAAGCACCATGGCAAAACACACTGCCATCATGCACACATCACACAAATTATTGAAGAAATGCACCTTATCTGTGCATTGTCCTGAAAATATATTTATTGTTGCATAATATAATAGAGAATATAGTAGAAGTTGGATATTTCTGATAGTTAAAGAAATGAAGAGGACAATGTAGCTGAAGGTGCTTTGGGCCTAGTTATTTGGGTAGACTTTCACACTGTCTGTGCTGTAATCTGGTGGGTTGGATCACATGCCATTTACAGAATCCACCTGATTTTCATTCCATTGAAATTAATGGAATAGAAATCAGGTGGGTTCTACAACAGGTGGTGAAGACCAAAATCTACCCAAGTGTGTAAACATTGACAGGAGAGTTCATTAATGGTGCTGGATTAACCTTTAGCTAAACACGTCTCATATTAGCACCTAGAACATTAGGCTTCCAAGCTGGTATTTATAATTACTTCCTCATTGACAGTATCTCCATTCTGCTTTGGTAGGCATTCTGGTTTCTGTTCCTTATCCAAGCTTAGGCTTCTGTGCAGAGCAAAGTTTTGGAGTTAGCAGCAGGTGAGAGTGATCTTGGACACCCTGAGGGATTGTACTGTAAAATTCCCCCTGACCTGCAACCTTGCTCTCGAAATGCCTATGTCCTGGGATGGATTATCTACTATCTGTATCTTTCACCTGGGCAGACTGGCCATTTGGGTTCAGTGTCTCCGGTGAATGACTCTACAGCAATTGAGCAGATATCTTGCTTTCAATCAATATTGTCCTGTGAGGTATCATGGACAACCTACAAGCTCTTTTCAGTCCATTGGCTCTTGGCAATGCCAATGGACTGAGAAAGTGTCGTCACAATTGTCCTTGAGAGTTCAGTAAAGCCACAGTTAAAGGCTTTCTATGGCCAACTTCCAGCAGGCCAGTTGAGGCAGCCCAAGGTCCATTTGGCAGCAGTAAAGATTGCCACACAGCATCATGCTCCTGCCTCTGTCCCATGAGTCTTCTGAATGGGACTGTCCTCTGGAAGCCTCCTGGGAGCAGCCACTCACTTCACGAATGCCTGCAGTGCTACAATTCCCTCCCTCATTGCCTGACACATGTCGATTATGGTAAGCCGACAAGTGCTGAATATGGTGGGAGACTGGCCATCAAAAGTTTGATGTTCTGTGGGCATCAGTCTCTCTCTCTCTCTCTCCCTCTCTCTCTCTAAGTATAGAGCCTGTACATTTGGGTCCAATGGCTCCTGAGCCAGAGCCTTTCATCAGGAATTGCAGTGTCCTTTTGCTCCACTCTTGCTGCTTCTGAAAAGCTAGTGCTCAGTGCATCACCCAGTGCATTCCATGCTACAACCTACCTGATAAACATTATCATCATAACATAAGAACATAAGTACATAAGACGTAGGAGCAGGAGTAGGTCATATAGCCCCTCGAGCCTGCTCCGCCATTCAATAAGATCATGGCTGCTCTGATCTTGGCCTCAACTCCACTTCCCTGCCCACTGCCCATAATCCTTGACTCCCTTACCAGTCAAAAATCTGTCTATCTCCACCTTAAATATATTCAATGACCCAGCCTCCACAGCTCTCTGGGGAAGAGAATTCCAAAGATTCATGACTTGCTGAGAGAAGAAATTCCTCCTCATTCCGTTTTAAGTGGGTGCCTCCTTATTCTGAAATTATGCCCCCTAGTTCTGGATTCCCCCACGAGGGAAACATCCTCTCTGCATCGACCCTGTCAAGCCCCTTCAGAATCTTATATGTTTCAATAAGATCCCCTCGCATTCTCCTAAACTCCAATGAGTATAGGCCCAACCACCTCGAGCTTTCTTCATAAGACAACCCCTTCATCTCCGGAATCAACCTCATGAACAATCTCTGAACTGCCTCCAATACAAGTATATCCTTCCTTAAATTAGGAGACCAAAACTGTACGCAGTTCTCCAGGTGTGGTCTCACCAATGCCCTGTACAGTTGTAACAGGACTTCTCTACTTTTATACTCCATTCCCTTTGCAATAAAGGCCAACATTCCATTTGCCTTCCTAATTACTTGCTGTACCTACATGCTAACTTTTTGTAATTCATGTACAAGGAGCCCCAGATCCCCCTGTACCTCAGCATATTGTAATCTCTCCCCATTTAAATAATAATTTGCTTTTTTATCATCTCATACACCTTCAGCCACAGGCCTTTCCATAATCTCTATGGCCTTCTTGTCAAGGGGGATTAGAGCCCAGAGATTTGCTTGTCCACTCGCAGTTGCTTTACTCTCTCTCTCAGATTGTGGGTTATCTTTCTTCTAAAAGGATAATACAGGAAGTACGAGAGACATAATGGCCCGTAATTTCCGAAAGGAGGCTTCCTGCGTGCGGATGCCTCCTATTGGGTAAAAATCTACGCCCTTACCTGAGGGCTCCTGAGGTCCGGCCATTTCCGATCCTGGATCTCTCCATGATGAAATGCACAGGGCCCACGTATCCCAGGGGTGCATGTGGTTCATAAGCATCCCTGGGATCACGTGGGCCATGGGGAGCCAAAGGGAGAAGGGAATCACCCTTCATATTTTTGTATGGAATTAGCACACACACGCTAGCGAGGCTGGGGTTATTTGTCTCTGGCCAGTCAGAAGCCTCTGAGCTGCTCCAGGGACCCCCTTGTGGTTTCGAAGTGCTCCCCTATTCCTGAGTTCTGACCCCCGGACTTATTCAGTAGCGATGTAGACAGAAAACAACGTGACTTGTGGTTTGGGTGCAAAACAGACCAGTATTTATTGAAAACAAAAGAAAGAAAAATCGATATGGCTCTTACGCCTGGTACAGCAGTTTTGCTTAAACGCAGTACACTTAGTGTCCACCAGAGGGCTCCCTGCTCAGTGCAACTCTCCTATATTTAATACACGCAGTATACTCAGTGTCCACTAGAGCACTCCCTGCTCAGTGCAACACTACTTTATTTTAAATACAGTACTTTAATATAAACTTAAAAATAATAGCTACACAGCGTTCACCACAGCAACTTCAGCTTGATGCAACACCCCTTTTAATACAGTTTTACATATAGTACTTTAAAACAGCTACTCCCTTTTAATACAGTTTTAAATACCGAATTTAGTGTTCACTATAGCACTTCTCTGCTAGGTGCAACACTGTCTTGCTTAAATAGGGGAGGAGAAACGGACACAACGAAGCATATCGACTAAAATCACAATTCTAACGAAATTCCAACTTTACTCCCACCCCTATACCTATTCTAAGTTGCCTTATGGAAGGCCAGAAAAATATATGTTCACCACTGGAAATGCCTGCTCCCTGTCCTGCGAACTTAGATCTTCACTGCCCCGAAGTGAAAAACACCCCAGTGTTTTAAAAGTAAACTGCTGGTGTTTCGTTTCTATAGGCAGAATCCCACACTGTAGAGGGACACGGAGGCGAGCCCAGAGAGAGAGAGAGCTTCTGGGAAGCTATCTTTTATACCCTCCTTTGGGGCCCGCCCAGATCTGGATGTTTCTGGGCTAAAACAAAGGGATCCAACTGCCCCATTGTCCAGTAATGGTTTGAATGTGTTCTCCCATTCATTTAAACGGTCTCTCCTCAGTTTGGATGTGTCCACTTGATATACAAACAAATGCTAATAGCATTCAATTTCTTTGTAAACAAAGCGTTGTCCTGTGGTCATCTGGAACCGCAATTGACTGACAGTCTTGAGTGCTTAGCAAACAAAGTTCCTTTGTTCATGCTGGCAGTTTCAAGCACTTGATCTTAGAGTCAACATTGTAGAATGTTCTGTAATCAGGCATCGATTGTCCTGCTGCAGGGTGGAGGGGGGGAAACTCCCCTTTGATTGACAGATTTGACTGCCATTGAACCTTACTTCACAGAAACACACACACAAGCGGTTTCCAAGTACTTATGCTTTCAGCCATGTTCTTTGATCCTAGGAATCTTTTAAAGGCACATCACCCAGGGATTCTTTAATCAAAGAAATTAATCTTCGGAGCTGTAAATTATTGTGAAATCTTACAGTCCCCCATTGGATACTAAAGCTTGCTTGTAGAATCCTTGCCAAAAGTGAGCAATAATTTCTGACCCCCCCACAAAGAATCTTCCCTTATACTTAACTAAATCTATCTTTGATTCCCCGACACCTCCATCTCCCCTGCCCAGAGAGAATCATAGTACGGCAGGCATCTATTGACAGAAAACCAACAATTAATTACATAATCAATATACGGAGGGGTCCAATGCCCCTGCACCACTTATATTCATAATAAATCAAGCATGGAGGGGGTCCTACGCCCCTGCACCACTTGTAACATAATTTCAACATCTTTAAAGGGATTGTCATCCAGCCAACATGTCTGCTCAAAAGATGGAAGACAAACAAGCTTCATTTAACTACAATCAAACAGTGAAATAGTTAACCAGTTTTATAAATTCTTAGCCTTAAAATTGTATTTCCAGCAGCATTTTTAAATGCTGTGGGCATCTGATTCCTGCAGACCCCTTCCTTTGTGGACTAGGGGTGCTTCCTCTCATGAATCCCAAGACTCGTTGGTCCCTGGTACCTTCCGGAAATCTGGAAGACAAAAGAAAACATCTCACCAGGTCCCCTGGCTCGGGGAAGTGTAATCAGGTCCCGTGACCTTGATCCACAATAAAATCCTGGAACCATACCACACTCAAAACTTATACACTGATATATCACTGAAATTAAAATTAACACGTTCTACCTTAATTCTTTCTACCTTAATACACATTCTATCTTAATTCTTTAATCACACATTAACTGACCAAAAACTATATACAAGCGCCGCCCGTCTCCGGGTGGCCAGCTCAGTCCCTGGTTGGGCTGCCACAGGCTGCTCCCTGCTGCATGGCTGGACGGATTCCAGCTTCTTGTCCCTCGCAGCTTATGGCTGCTGATTGGGGACCTCTGTTCTTTGGCCTCTCCCTGTTTCGGGAGCCGGCCTACTCCACTGTAAAGTGGGTGACCATAGCTTCTTGGGCTGGGGCACGCGAAGAGATCTCCTAGGGAGTGTTGCCGGGGGGGCTACCCTGGCAAGCAGACCCTTAGCTCGGGTCACACTCCCTGCTGGCTGGGGACCTCCTCCTTCGGGTCCCTCCATTCCCAAACCTGAGCTGGGGACAGGCAATCCCTTGCCACTGGCTACCGGTGGCTGCAAGCCTTCACCTTCAGGTCTAAAACCTGGTTCAGGCTACTCTCCAGAGTCCCACAAGGGAGGGGGAATCACTCGGGCCAAGTGCTGGGGAGCTCCTACAATCCCAGCTGCTTGTTCCCCTGCCCCCTGCTTAAAGAAACCGCATCGTTTGATATAACTGGCTGTCTGCCAGTAATCCTGTTCAAAATCATGACTAGCTCCTCCCCTAACACAAGTCACAGCACCTGCCTGTGAACTTGGACCTGCTGTGGGCTGGGGATTTCTATTCTCAGGTTCACTCCCAGCTGCCTGTTTCCCTGTGGGTCCCATTAAGCTAAATGGGACCTTGTCAGACCGGGGTGAATGGGTCAGGTCCTCCGAGTGGACCACCATGCTGGAGGCTCCAGTCTCCACCGAATATCTCCCCTGCACCATCTCCTCCCCCATCTCAACATAGTGCCTCCTCCCGTCAGCATTTTCGCGGGGACACAGGTCTACAGGCTGCGCTGGCTCTAGTCATTGCTGGGAGTGAGGTGGGGCAGATGGGGTCAAAGCACCGGTGGTGGCTGCTATTTTTCCCTGGTTGGTCAGAAGAGACTGTAGGGACCGCAAAAATGACTCAATTGCTGCGGGAGGGAGGTCTGGCCCTGCCTTTTGGGCTGGGGCTGTGGGATCCTTTCCCTTGTCCTTCCAAGGATTTTTACAGTCTTTTCTCCAGTGACCATCTTTCCCACACCCATAGCAATTTAACCTAACCTGAGAGGGCCGGTTTCCCTCCTGGTGCCACTCTCTCTTACTCTGGCTCCCAGGTTTAACCTCATGGACTCTTTCCTTGGGCTGGGGAGCCTCGATACCCCTCATGTTCCTGAAGGCTACTGTGAGCTGGTGGGTCACCGCTTCTTCAGTGGTCTGGGGGTTTCGGGGGTCAAACCAAGCCATGACCTGGGCTTGGATCTGGGGTAGGCTGTTTGTCATGAGACACCGGAGCCAGTGAGTCAATTGGGCTGGATCTAGTGCTGCCCGCCCCGGCATTCCCCAGCATGCACTCCGGTAGACTGGCTACAGCCTGTCTGCAAACGACTGCGGGGACTCCCCTGGGAGCTGCACTGTTCTTTCCACCCGAGCGAACGGGCAACCATCATTGAGTCCCATGGCCACCAATACCTCATTCTTGAGACCCTCATAATCCCTCTGCCCCCTCTTGCACTCGCCTAATAGGGATTGGAGGAGATCACCTGCCAGGGAAAACAGCAGCATTTTTGCTTGTTCTGCCTCATCGCAGTCATTAACACAAGTTGCCTCCTCTATCTCCCTGAAGTGCAGAGAGGGGTCTCCTTTTTTAGTGAGCTTAGGGATGTGGCTAACCATGTCCCTGAGCTGATGGGTGCCATACGGCACCACAAACTGGTCCTGGATGGCCCCTGGGTCATCTTCATCAATGGGAGAAACGTACCTCCGTTGTCGGAGGGGGTACACTGGTCCTGGTCCCGGCCTATCTAGTGGGGCCTGCTGTGCTTCCTCTACCTTCCCATCCTCCACCCCTCTTTGCTGTCAGAGCTCCTGAAAGCTCAGAGCCATGGGTGGTGCTCGTGGGACCTCTTAATCCCTGGCCAATCTTTCCCTGGGTGTTGCCAGTGGGACGGTTTTACTTGGGTTGCCAGTAAAATCCGACTGATCTGCCTTCGGGCTGATCAGACATATCATCCACTTTGCTCTTTTTAAACAATATTCAGGCTTTCTATCTCTGCCCTACAGGGGCCATGATCTGTTTCCTCAAACCCTTGCTCGCAGGCCAGCTTATACGCTGCGTTTACTTCCCTAACCTTCTCCTTCTGCTCTTTTAGTTCTTGTATGAGGCGAGAGTTCTCCTCCCACACCCTCATCTCATTGTTCTTGGCCTCTGCAACTAGGCACTTCAGGTACTCTGACTTGTGCCTCGTGTGGCTTTTGCCCTCACTAAACTGAAGTACCAGGCACTCTACCTTGGCCTGGTATTCTTCAACCTCCCTTTCCCTATCACAACTCTCTGCCCTGGCTTCCCTAAGCCTACGGGTAACTTCCCCAAACCTGCGGGAACCTAACCACAAACAAACCAGTGGGATAAAAAGAAACCCAATAACTGCGGCTCGTTCCAGACCCAAACCACTGTCTGCCACATTGCACACCGTTGCCGAGGGTCCTGCCGCGGTCACCATTTTGTATGGAATTAGCACACACACGCTAGCGGATCTGGGGTTATTGGTCTTTGGCCAGTCAGAAGCTGCTGCAGGGACCCCCTTGCGGTTTCGAAGCGCTCCCCTATTCCTGAGTTCTGTCCCCCAGACTTATTCAGTGGAGATGTAGACTGAAAACAACGTGACTCATGGTTTGGGTGCAAAATAGGCCAGTATTTATTGAAAACAAAAGAAAGAAAAATCGATATGGCTCTTATGCCTGGTACAGCACTTTTGCTTAAACGCAGTACATTTAGTGTCCACTAGAGGGCTCCCTGCTCAGTGCAACTCTCCTATATTTAATGCACGCAGTAAACTCAGTGTCCACTAGAGCGTTCCTTCTCAGTGCAACACAACTTTATTTTAAACTAGCTGGAGTGCCCGGCAGTGCCGAGGCTTTTTTGAGGGCATGTCGTTGTTGGAAGAGAGTGAGAGAGCGACTGGGGGGAAGAGAGAGTGCGACTGGGGGAAGAGAGAGAGCGACTGGGGGGAAGAGAGAGAGCGACTTGGGGGAAGAGAGAGAGCGACTGGGGGGAAGAGAGAGAGCGACTGGGGGGAAGAGAAACAGCGACTGGGGGGAAGATAGAGAGCGACTGGGGGGAAGAGAGAGAGCGACTGGGGGAAGAGAGACAGCGACTGGGGGAGAAGAGAGAGAGAGAGACTGGGGGAGAAAGAGAGAGACTGGGGCAGAGAGAGAGACTGGGGGAGAGAGAGAGAGAGACGGGGAGAGAGAGAGAGAGACTGGGGGAGAGAGAAAGAGACTGGGGGAGAGAGAGAGAGAGAGACTGGGGGGAGAGAGAGAGAGAGAGACTGGGGAGAGAGAGAGAGAGAGACTGGGAGAGAGAGAGAGAGACTGGGAGAGAGAGAGAGAGAGAAACTGGGGGGAGAGAGAGACGGGGGAGAGAGAGACTGGGTGGAGAGAGAGACAGGGGAGAGAGAGAGAGGGGGAGAGAGAGAGGGGGGGAGAGAGAAAGGGGGAGGGATGGGGAGAGAGAGAGAGGGTAAGGGAGGAGGCAGAGAGAGAGGGGGAGGGAGGGAGGGGGGAGGGGAGGGAGGGGGAGGGGGGAGGGAGGGATGGTGGTGGGAGGGAGGGGGTGGAGGGTGGGGGGAGGGATGGAGGGAGGGGGAGGGAGGGGGCAGAGAGAGGGGGAGAGAGAGAGGGGGAGAGAGGGTGAGGGAGGGGGTGGGGAGAGAGGGGGTGGGGAGTGAGATGGAGGGGGTGGGGAGTGAGATGGAGGGAGGGGGCAGGGAGAGAGGGGGAGTGATGGGGCTGAGAGAGTGGGGGAGAGAGGGGGAGAGAGGGGGAGGGAGGGGGCAGAGAGAGAGGGGGAGGGAGAGAGAGAGGGGGAGGGGAGAGAGAGGGGGGGAGGGAGGGGAGAGAGAGAGGGGGAGGGAGGGGAGAGAGAGAGGGGGAGGGAGGGGAGAGAGAGAGGGGGAGGGAGGGGAGAGAGAGAGGGGGGAGGGGGAGAGAGAGAGGGGAGGGAGGGGGGAGAGAGAGAGGGACAGGGAGGGGGGAGAGAGAGAGGGGGATGGAGGGGGGAGCAAGAGAGGTGGAGGGTGGGGGGAGAGAGAGAGGGGGAGGGAGGGGGGAGAGAGAGAGGGGGAGGGAGGGGGGAGAGAGGGGGAGGGAGGGGGAGAGAGAGAGGGGGAGAGAGAGAGGGGGCGGCAGGGGGGAGAGAGAGGTGAGAGAGAGAGGGTGAGGCGGGGGGAGAGAGAGGGGGAGAGGGGAGAGGGGAGGGGGGAGAGGGGGAGGGGATGGGGAGAGGGGGAGGGAGGGGGGAGAGGGCGGGGGAGAGGGAGGGGGGAGAGGGAGGGGGGAAAGGGGATGGGGAAAGGGGAGGGAGGGAGGAGAGGGAGACAGAGGGAAGGAGAGAGAGAGGGTGAGTGGCCCACGGCCGCAAATGGAGCCAAGCCCCGGGAACCGGCATGCGCCAGCTTGAGGCTGAGAGACGGCCGGGCCCAGTTGCCGGGATAACCCTTCCCCCGCTTCCCGAGACCTGCCCCCCGCCCTCCCAAGCCCCACTCTCCGCCCTCCCGAGCCCCGCCCTCCCGAACCGGCTTCAAGAGCGCCGATTGCGGCTGGGTATGCGCTGGAGCCAAGTTCCGGGAAAGGGCGTGAGCTGACTTGAGGCTGTGAGAGAGGGCCGGGCCCGGTTGCCAGGGTTACCCTTCCCCCCCCATTCCTGCCCTCCCAAGCCCCACCCCCGCCCGAGCCGGCTTTAAGACCGCCGATTCGCTCGCGCTCTGGGCCGACGTTGACGCGCGCGGCTGACTCCCGCCCCGCCCGCCTTTACTAAGATGGCAGCGATGGCTACGCTCGCCTCAGTCCCGCGCCGCCAGCCTTTAGAAAGATGGCGGCGATCGCGGGCCGCTTGTTAAGCGGGATGGGAGGTGCGTAGCTCGGGCGTGGCTGGGCAACAGATGCCCAGGCTTTGAGGCCTGCCTGCAAAAATGGTGAAAGGTAGGAAAATTATAGAGGTTGGAGAAAAGGTTTACAGATTAATTAAAATTTTTTTTAAAACAATTTGGCCTAGAAATTCAGTTGGTTGCGCCAGCCGTTAGCGCCTTAGGAGGAGTAGATGTCGGGCGCTAGGCAGGTAACGCCCGGGCGCAGCGAGACCTGCGCCTTGCCCCAACTTCACTAGAGATTTAGCGGCGGCGCAAAGTCTTTGCGCGCGTTCAGCTGCGCGCGCAGATCATGACGTCATTTCCTCGTGCAACGCCCTTTGTGCGCCCCCAACCGGAACTTCAGTGGCAACGCCCCATTGTGCGCCTGGCGCCACTAGCGACTGTTAAGTGGAACGGTGCTCAGCCGATGCGGGGCGCGGGGGGCACAAATTAAAGTGCACTGCTCCTGCAATATAAAAGGCGGCCATTTCGCAGCACTCCCTCTTGCGAAATGGATCTTTGGAGAGAGACCAAGGTAGATAGCTTTCTGCTTTGGCCCAACACTCGGACAGGTACTTCTGGCTTCAGGCCACAGATTTCCACTAGTCTTTGCCTTCATTGACATCTCATTGTTTGCCAGCATATTATGGGGGCTGCAATGGGTGTCAACGCAGGCTTTCTCAATTACATCCAAAGGGTTCACAGACACCATGAGAGAGTGGCAGCCCTGGCTAGACGGAGAGGGGGCAACAGGCGTCGGCAAAGGAGGCCTTACCCAGCCAGGGTATACCGCCAGCAGTTCTCCTATCTCAACATGTCTGAGGAGCAGTGTGTTCGGAGGCTGCGATTCAGAAGTGATGTGGTCACAGAGATCTGCCAGCTGCTTGGCGGTGATCTGCAGCCACAGCTGAGGAGCAGGACGTCTCTGTTGGTGGCAGTGAAGGTGACGGTGGCTCTCAACTTCGATGCCACCGGCTCCTTCCAAGCCGCTACTGGGGACATTGCCAACATCTCCCAGTTCGCCGTGCATTGCTGCAACCGCCAGGTCACCAATGCCCTTTTCAAAAGGAGACGTCAGTTCATCTCCTTCTCCATGGCCCTTGCCAAGCAGCAACAGCGTGCAATGGGCTTTGCAGCATTCGCGGGCTTCCCCATGGTGCAGGGCGCCATTGACTGCACGCATGTGGCTTTGCGGGCACCTCTGGAGAATGCCGAGGATTACCGCAACCGGAAGGGCTACAATTCGCTGAACGTACAGCTGGTGTGTGACCACAGGCAGCTCATCCTAGCTGTCAATGCCCGCTTTCCAGACAGCAGCCACGATGCCTTCATCCTGCGACAGACTTCTGTGGCAGACATGTTCCAGGCCCAGCCTCACCCACGCGGATGGCTTATCGGGGACAAAGGCTATCCTTTGTGTACCTGGCTGATGACCCCGCTCCGTGCGCCCAGCACCCCTGCTGAAGAGAGATACAACGAGAGCCATCAAGCGACCAGGAACATCATCGAACAAACAATCGGCGTCCTGAAGCAACGGTTCCGCTGTCGGGATCATTCCGGTGGAGCCCTACAGTATTCGCCGGAGCGAGTCTCCCATTTTGTGGTTGTTTGCTGCATGCTGCACAACCTGGCTATCCGCAGGACTCAGCCACTGCCACCACAGATTGGAGGACCACCTGAGGAGGAGGAGGAGGGGGAGGAGGAGGAGGACCAGCACAGGAGGGAGGCACAAAGTGCAAGGGCCGCCCGTCCCCGGCTTATTGAACGTCGGTTCTAGGCCCCCTCTCAGGGGCTGGCTTGTGCCAATGTCTGCAGATGAATGTAGCCGCTCCACAAGCCCTCAGCCGACCAAGGCAACCAGGACTAAACCAAAAAACCATGCACACTGCAATTTAGCCACAATAATTTATTGAAAACCTCTGCCCTTTCCACATTACATGCTCATGTGGAGAAGCCCCCTCCAAAAACACAAAACTATCAGTCTCGGCCTTACAAAAAGAAAGAAAGACACCAGTCTCGGCCTTACAAAAAGAAAGAAAGACACCAGTCTCGGCCTTACATAAAGAAAGAAAGACACCAGTCTCGGCCTTACATAAAGAAAGAAAGACACCAGTCTCGGCCTTACATAAAGAAAGAAAGACACCAGTCTCGGCCTTACACAAAAACAACTGCACCAGTGTCGGCCTTTCAACAAGCACCAGGCATTTGTGCATGCCTCTACTTTTTGCCCTGCGAGGGCGATGCCTTGCGCATCCTTGCCTGGCCCCTGCCCGGCCTGCTGCTCCTCCTCAATGGGAGCCCAGTGGCTGCAGCAAGGCTGGGGGAAGGCTGCTGAGGGGCAGATGGCGAGACGGCAGATGCCCTTGGGGGTCGGCCTGCACCAGCTCTGGCCTTGGAGTGGCCGGCTGCTGACTGCTCCAACTGTGGCTGGGCGGCAGCAGTCTGTCCAGCAGCTCGTGCCAGCTGCAATGGCGGAGTGGCAGTGTCGGCTGCAGGAATGGAGGCAACCTGGCAGATCGCAGGTGCTCGCTGGTCGCCTGACACATTGGCAGTCGCACGGGCCAGCACTGCAGCATGCGCAGCAAACAGCTGAAGGACAGACTGCTGGGCTGCTGCTGCGCGGCGAGTGCCCTGGCGATGCCTGGCTGATCCAGCGAGGGTGGCAGCAGTTAGTGCCCGTGTGGCCCTGGTCTGTGTCCGCATGACACCAGCCAGTGAATGGACGGCACGACTGAGCACTTGGCTAGAAGCCGACTGTGCTGCCGCGAAGTCCTGCAGACTCCTGCCCTGTGCTGCCGCGATGTCCTGCAGACTCCTGGCCTGTGCTGCACTGAAGAGTTCCAGACTCCTGGCCTGTGCTGCACTGAATTGTTGCAGACTCCTGGCCTGTGCTGCCCCGAATTCCTGCACACTGCTTGCCAGTGACTCTATGGAGTCAGGCATCCTTGCCACTGCAGCCATGAGCTCAGTGTGCCTGCGCTCAGCCTGGACGGCCATTTCCTCTAGGAGGCGCACCTCCTCTGCGCTGACCGTCGCAGGGCTGGAGGCCGCACTCACCCTCTGGGGAGAAGTCCGCCTAGCTTCCCCACCCCTCCCGCATTGCTGCAGGCCGCTGGGCTCCGGAGCTTCACTCTCCTCCGACCCTTCCCCCCCGGCTCCCCTCCAGGGAAGACGTGTCCCCTACATCGCCATGGGCTGGCGCGGCTGAGGGTGGCACTGATGGGCCGGCTTCCTCTTCCTCCTCCTCGTCTTCCGAAGGGCTGACAGTGGCAGCTTGAGGGCCCGCCTCCTCACCTGGCGATTCACCATCTGAAAGCAGGAAGGCACAAGAGTAGCTTTAGATTGAGGACAGGGCGGCAGCGAGGGAGGCATGAGTGGTGCCATTCACCGCATTGGTCGGACATTGGCAAAGGATGCTGATCTGATGCGCAAGTGGAACGAGAGAGGTCCAAAAGGTGATGCCCTTACCATTGGTGCCCAGAACAGGGTCGACATCTCCACTGGCGACGGGGCCAATCAGACGGCCTCCCATAATGCGCTCCACACGGTGGTCGAGGTCGGAGAGCTCTTTGAGGTCAGGACGGCCTCCACCGGTGTCAGTTCGGTTGCGCGGTTGTGCGCAACCTTGGCCTGCAAGAGAAAGGACGGCCTCTAAGTACAGTGTGTAGCCCTGACCTTGTCTGCACTGCCTCCCATGGTTGAATAGCTTGGTCAGTGTGTAGCCCTGATCTTGTCTGCACTGCCTCCCATGGTCGAATAGCTTGGACAGTGTGTAGCCCTGATCTTGTCTGCACTGCCTCCCATGGTCGAATAGCTTGGACAGTGTGTAAAGTGCTGAATGTGCAATTGATTTTCATGCCAGTCCCATAGCTGCTGGATGAGGGCTGGCCATTAGGGCTTTCAGGTCCCTTTGCCCATAATGTGAGGTGCACATGCAGGGATGAGGAGGACACTGGAAAGGGTACTCACCCTGACAACCCGAGTGAGGTCGTTGAACTTCTTCCGGAATTGCACAGGAGTCCTGGCAACCACGCTGTTGGAAGACACCCTGTTGGACACCTCCCTCCAGGCTTTCCGGTAGGCGCTGGGCAGCGGCCTCTTGCCACCTTCTGGGAACAAAACATGGCGCGTGCGCTCCACTCCGCCAACCAGCACCCTCAGGTCTCCGTCGCTGAAGCGCTGCGCTCTCTCCCTGGCCTTCTCCATAGTCCTGGGCGATGTACAGGTGAAGCTGAAGTGGTCAGGCCTAGGTTGAGGGCTGCAGTGTGCAGGGCGTGGCAGGCAAACAATCCACCCTCCCCCTTTAAGAGCTGACTGGTGCCAGAGTGTCTGCCGTCAATCAAGAACTCGCCGCACCTGCGCTGCGCCCGGCCTCGGGGGTATCGCTCAGCACCGCCGGCTTAGCGCCGAAAGATAGTCGTGCATCGCCTGTTTTAGCGCAGCAGCAACCTCTTGGGGCGATGCGACTGAATATCGGCGAAGGGGGCGCGACTTTGTGCCGGGCGCAAACTTTAGCGGCCGCCCGACTGTACCGCCCCAAAAGTGGCTATACTGAATTTCTAGGCCTTTGTGTTTTAAAAGCAACTTTTTTTTTTGCTGGAAACCTGGATTTGAAAAGAAACACGCAGAAAGTGGGAAAAAGAAATGAAGAGTTTGGAATCAAGATGGCGGCCACTCACCTCAACTCAGAAGCATTAGGCCCACCCACACACGTACCCATTGGTTAACTGTCAGGTCACTCAACTGTAGGATTGGTCGATCGTCACGTCGCCCGCCCGCACACGCAATGAACCTGCCCCCATGACGCAGTGATTGGTCGACCGTCGGGTTGCTCGACTGTACGACTGGTCAACCTTCAAATCACTCGATGCTAATGAGCGGATAATGAGCGGAATTTTGAAAGTTTATTGGATACCGTCGGCACAATTTTTGGCTGAACAAAAAGTAAATATACCTATGAGAGTCCCCTAATGATAAGCTTTATTTTGATATAGCATATGTGTAGGTACACTCTATAACTTTTGATTGTATAGCCGGACAGAGAGACAGACAGAGAGACAGAGAGACAGATAGAGAGAGAGACAGGCAGACATGGAGACAGACAGAGAGACATACTGTTTTATATATATACTAGCTGGAGTGCCCGGCGGACCGAGGCTTTTTCGAGGGCATGTTGTTGTTGGAAGAGAGAGAGAGAGTGACTGGGGGGGGGAGAAAGAGAGCGACTGGGGGGGGGAAAGAGAGAGAGCGACTTGGGGGGGTGAAGAGAGAGCGCGACTGGGGGGGTGAAGAGAGAGCGCGACTGGGGGGGGGAAGAGAGAGCGCGACTGGGGGGGTGAAGAGAGAGCGCGACTGGGGGGAAGGGAGAGAGCGACTGGGGGGAAGAGAGAGAGCGACTGGGGGGAAGAGAGAGAGAGCGACGGGGGGAAGAGAGAGAGCGACTGGGGGGAAGAGAGAGAGCGACTGGGGGGAAGAGAGAGAGCGATTGGGGGGGAAGAGAGAGAGCGACGGGGGGGAATAGAGAGAGCGACTGGGGGGGAAGAGAGAGAGCGACTGGGGGGGAAGAGAGAGATTGACTGGGGGGGAAGAGAGAGAGCGACTGGGGGGGCAAGAGAGAGAGCGACTGGGGGGGAAGAGAGAGAGCGACTGGGGGGGAAGAGAGAGAGAGCGACTGGGGGGGAAGAGAGAGAGAGCGACTGGGGGGGAAGAGAGAGAGCGACTGGGGGGGAAGAGAGAGAGTGACTGGGGGGGAAGAGAGAGAGCGACTGGGGGGGAAGAGAGAGAGCGACTGGGGCGGGAAGAGAGAGTGCGACTGGGACGGGAAGAGAGAGAGCGACTGGGGGGGGAAGAGAGAGAGCGACTGGGGGGGAAGAGAGAGAGCGACTGGGGGGGAAGAGAGAGAGAGTGACTGGGGGGGGAAGAGAGAGCGCGATGGGGGGAAAGGTGGCCCGATGGACGCCTGCGAAGGAAAGAAGAAGGTAAGCTCTCCCTCCCTGTCCCACCTCTTCACTCTTTCCCTCCCTCACTGTGGTAAACCACTGTATTGTATATTGCCACCTCTGGGTGGCGCTGTGTATGGAGGCATGCCTCAGCTGACTCCACCCACCACTGTGTGGGTTTCGTTCAGACTTGTTCAGTCACTCACGAAGAAGCATGGTCTCTTCTTAGCTAATAAAAGCCTTATTCATCTCTTCTTTCGACTCATCATCTCTTCTTCGACTCATCACCTTTTATGAAGTAATTGATAAGCGTATCAATTTTATTAGCTAAAAGTTAAATGGCGACACCTGAGGAGCAACAACAGCAACGGATACAGCAGACATTGCTGAGAGCCCTCAGACCACCACGCCTGGACCTCGACCCTCAAGATGTGGGTGCATCAGCCAAGTTTGAACACTGGCTGAGCTGCTTTGAATCCTTCCTCGCAATCTCACAGGTTACAGAGGAGGATCACAAACTGAAAATTTTGACCACCCAGGTGAGCCATCAAGTATATATGCTAATCCGGGACTCTAATACGTACGTGGTGGCCCTCGAGCTACTAAAAGGGCAATATACGCGCCCAGTGAACACAATTTACGCCCGACACCTCTTGGGATCCCGCAGGCAGCAACCGGGAGAATCGGTAGGGGCATTTGCACGGGCGCTACTGGCACTCTGCAGAGACTGCGATTGTAAAGCGGTAACGGCTGTGGAGCACGCGCAGGGACTCGCCTGTGATGCCTTCGTCAGGGGCCTCCAGTCAGACCACACCCGGCAGAGACTGCTAGAAAGCAAGGAACCCGACCTGAAGACGGCCATTGCCCTTGCGCTCTCGTTAGAGGAGGCCCACCGAAACCTCGAGGCATACCCCCGTAACGGCGCCGAGACATGGCAATCGAAACCGTGGGACACGGGACCCGCCGCCCCCGGCACCAACCGCTGCAGCGACCCAACCGAGACAGCAGCCTCCGGTAAGAACTGCTTCGATGCCCAGTAACCAGGCCCAAAAATGCTATTTCTGTGGCCAGTTAAAACATCCCAGAGCGCACTGCCCAGCTAAGACAGCTACCTGCTCGGGCTGCGGGAAGAAAGGCCATTACGCTAACGCCTGCAAGGGGAAGCCAGCCAGCAGCGCAGCGTGCGGGCCGTGGGAGCAGCCATCTTATCCGCCATTTTGTGTACCCCCGGCCGCATGGCATCCGCCGCCATCGTATCCAACGCACTCAACCGCCATTTCGTCACCGGAACCGACCACCGTCTCGGCGGATGACTATAGTGACTCACTAAGCCACATACTAGCCTCCGTGACGCTGGATCAAGGCCACCCTCACCATCTATCCAGCTCCATGATGGATATCGCGGTAAACGGCCGCGCCACCAGTTGCCTGATCGACAGCGGGAGCACAGAGAGTTTTGTCCACCCCGACACGGTACGTAGCCACTCCCTCACGATTCTGCCAACGCACCATCGCATTTCTATGGCGTCCAAGTCCCAGTCAATGGACATCAGCGGCTACTGTGTGGTGACCCTGTCAGTAGGGGGCACTGAATATCAAAAATTTAAACTGCTAGTCCTGCCCCGTCTTTGCGCTGCCGTCCTGCTAGGGTTGGATTTTCAGTGCCACCTTAAGAGTGTCACACTAGCATACGGTGGGACCCCTCCCCCCACTCACAGTCTGCAACCAACAACTTTTAAATCGCCCGCTGCAAACCACCTGCAGCCTTTCCACATTAAAAGTCCCCCCCCCTCCCCTGTTCGCTAACCTCACCCGCGACTGTAAACCCATCGCTACCAAAAGCAGGCGGTACAGTGCCGGGGACAGAGCTTTTATCAGCTCTGAGGTGGAGCGGCTCTTGAAGGAGGGCATTATCGAAGGTAGCACTAGCCCCTGGCGAGCCCAGGTTGTAGTCGTTAAAACCACTGCAAAACGCCGCATGGTAATCGACTACAGCCAAACCATAAACCGGTACACCCAGCTGGACGCGTACCCCCTCCCTCGCATATCTGATATGGTCAATCAGATTGCGCAATACAAAGTATTCTCCACCATCGACCTTAAGTCAGCGTACCACCAGCTGCCCATCCGCCATGAGGACCGCCAGTATACTGCCTTCGAGGCAAACGGCCGCCTCTACCACTTCCTTAGGGTCCCCTTCGGCGTCACCAACGGGGTTTCGGTCTTCCAAAGGGAGATGGACCGAATGGTTGACCAGAACGCGCTGCGGGCAACCTTCCCCTATTTGGATAACGTCACCATCTGCGGCCACGACCAGCAGGACCACGACGTTAATCTAGCAAATTTCCTCCGTACGGCCCAACGGCTGAACCTAACGTACAATAAGGAAAAATGTATGTTTCACACCAAGCGCCTGGCCATCCTCGGCTGCGTGGTGGAGAACGGAGTCATCGGGCCGACCCCGACAGAATGCGCCCCCTAATGGAGCTACCCCTTCCCCACTGCCAAAAAGCACTGAAGAGATGCCTGGGGTTTTTCTCCTACTACGCCCAGTGGGTGCCCCTCTATGCAGACAAAGCCAGGCCCCTCATCAAAGCCACCTCCTTCCCCCTGACACCAGAGGCGTGTGCAGCCTTCACTCTTATCAAGAACGATATCGCGAAGGCCGCAATGCACGCGGTGGATGAGTCCATCCCCTTCCAAGTGGAGAGCGATGCCTCCGACTTCGCCCTAGCCGCGACCCTTAACCAGGCGGGCAGACCCGTGGCCTCTTTCTCAAGGACCCTCCAGGGCCCCGAGACGAGACACTCCTCCGTCGAAAAGGAGGCCCAGGCTATTGTAGAAGCGGTGCGTCACTGGAGGCATTACCTGGCCGGGAAACGATTTACCCTGCTCACTGACCAGCGTTCAGTAGCTTTTATGTTTAATAATAAGCAGAGGGGTAAAATCAAGAACGACAAGATCTTGAGGTGGAGAATCGAACTCTCCACCTACAATTATGATATCTTGTATCGGCCAGGGAAACTCAATGAGCCCCCAGATGCCCTATCACGTGGTACATGCGCCAACGCGCAGAGTGATAGGCTGCAGTCCCTCCACAATGACCTCTGCCACCCGGGGGTCACCAGGTTTTTCCATTTTATCAAATCCCGTAACCTGCCCTACTCCATCGAGGAGGTCAGGACCATGACCAAGAGCTGCCAAATCTGCGCCGAGTGCAAACCGCACTTCTATAGGCCGGACAGAGCAAGCCTGATCAAGGCCACCCGCCCCTTCGAACGCCTGAGCGTCGATTTTAAAGGGCCCCTCCCCTCCGCTGACCACAATGTGTACTTCCTCAACATAGTTGATGAGTACTCCCGTTTCCCCTTTGCCATCCCTTGCCCAGACATGACCAGTACCACGGTCATCAAGTGTCTGAAT